>NC_136958.1:6881659-7106659 GCF_032717465.1 Coenobita brevimanus | reverse complement strand
TTGTGATTATTAGCCAGTAATGGTAAGTAGAAAGTAGAAGAAATGAAATCATAGGCAAACTTTTGTTCCCTGACTGTTCATAAAAGATTACATATATAAGTAATTTTTTTTTTCAATCCTTGCAGTATGTAATAATATCTTCTCCCTTAGAGCCCAGCACCCAGCCAGCCAACAGCTGTGCGATACTCTCATCCTGTGGGCCACAAGATCATCACACTAACACACATCAAGCAGCAACTCAAGCATCTCCCACAGGTTGGATCCCTTGAAAGTTTTCCCAAAATTTATTAATTTCTGTCAGCTGTATCATTCTTGTCATGTTGTATAATGCTAGGGAGGTAGGTTGATGTCCTATCCCTATATGATCCAGACTTTTACCTCTCTTGTGTAAAAAAAGGTAATATGAGAAAAATTGTTACCATTTTAAAAAAATTAGTTATAAGTAAGGAATCAGAGGGAAAGATGATATTCTTGCCGAAATAAAAGAGACTTACAGTCAACAAGAAAGTTAGATGAAGCCTTTAACCCGGGGACTGCAATTTGACACTACTTGATGCCCAGTGGATGACTGCAACTTTCATCAGTGGACTCAGGCTAAAAAAAAAAAAAAAAAAAAAAAAAAAAAAAAAAAATCCACACCTTATTTGATGTGAATGAGAGACAGACATCTGGATTCCCCCCCCCCCACTCCACTCACTTCTCCCACTTTGCCAAAGTTTTATTTTGTATGCAGTCCTCTTTTAAATTCATATCTCGAGGTACTCATTTTTCCTGTACTGTTGTAGATATTGACCTAAAAATTGGTACACCCATAATTAAAATATACCCATTAATTTTTATTTATTTATTATTTTTATTTATTTTATGTGGTTGGTGGGAGTGCTCACCATCCACTCACTCAGTGTAGTGCTGCTCTTGGGTGCCTGCCTTTTCCTCTTTTCCTTCCTTCTTTCCATCCTTACTCTTCTGTCTCTCTTTCCTTCATTCTTTCCTCTTCCTTCTGTTGACAGGCGACTCTACACTGAGTGACAAGCCAAATGGTTTCCTGGACACCAGGAAACCGTTTACTATGCTGGGTGGTAACCACATAACCAAACTGTGGTGCCTGGTCATTTAGTGGGCAGTTAAGGTGCTCCAGTTGGATGGAGCCAGTGCAGGTGTATATCCAATGGGTGGTTTGGGTATATTGCTCACATAATGCTACTCAGGGATGAGTGAGGCTGGTCACTGTCAACGTAAATATCAGGACCAACTTGCCTAGCCCTGGGCTCCTACGCTTCTCACTGGGCAACACTGGGTTAGATGAATGAATGAATGAATGAATTTTTTTATTCTAGAAACCCTCAAACTTAACTACGATTAGACAAAACAGTGAGATATTGACTATATTAGACATAGACATATTTTAACTTGTTCTTATTCCTATCAAGGGAGTAATTCTGGCTTCTGATAACGTTTGAAAACTGATCGTCTTTTTTGCACACCACAAGGTCTGCAAAAAGTCCTAATACCTCATCATACAGACTGAGTGTGTATTGCAGTACAGTTTTATGAGTGTCAATGAATAATTTTTTGCTTGTTGGGTAAAATCAGGATTCTGGAGCTTGAATGATGAGCAAGAGAGTGGCCCATTTATTTTGACAGACTTTTTGTTATTATCTCCATCTGTCTGTTTTTTCTTGCACTCTGGACTCAACCTCACTCCATCCTTAAATGGGAAAAGAGGTCTGAATGAATGAATTATATATATCTCTATGTCTGCAGGAGCAGCAGCGTCAGATCATAGACCAGAGCAAAGTGGTGCAGCGGTGGAAGGATACCAGTATTACTGCATCTTCACCTCTCACCAGTCCCCCAGCCACCCATGCCCCCACCCCTCACCTTTCACCTACTACACAGGTTGGTATGCATGTCACCCTCAAGCTACATGTCCCTCCTGCTGCATGTCATCCACACCATAACTCAGTAATCCTTGCTTCATTTATCACAAAGGTCAGTCCCCCATGTTTCATACTTTTATTTTCTTTTTTTAATGTATGTCAAAGTGAAATTTCTGAGTACAGAGAGTGGATAGGATACAAAATGATGTGATTTGTGAAAGATGTGGCGTGAGGAAGTCTGTGGACTCCTGAATCGAAGAGAGTGTACTGAGATGATGTGGTCACGTGGAGAGAGTGGATAACAATAGAGTGGTGACAAAGATATATCTGAGCAAATTTTGAAGAAGGGAGGAGGCGAGGTAGGCCAAGGGGAAGGTGGAGGGATATGGTGGATGAATGTGTGAGGAAGAGATGTATGGAAGTTGGTGAGGCTAGGAGACTGACAAGAGATCGAACTGGCTGGATGAATATTGTGAGGCCGCATGATCAGGGATTTGGTATCCCTTTTTAATGTGATAGCGTCCAGATTGACTCTGTCGGATACATTTATGTGAGGTTCCAGTACGTAGTGAATGTTTCTGGTCTATCAGATAGAGCCAGGATTCCAGGGACTTGAATGGTGAGTGAATGGAAGTGTCACCCATTGGATTAGACAAATTTGGGTTGTCTGGACACTGCTACTCCTCGCCCTGCCCTAGGGTGGGAAAGGTCCGAATGATGATGATGATGATGGTGTATATCTGTTTGTGCACCTCTGATATAGTGAATAAATCACTGATGCCATGCTCCCTCTTGGAAATCCCCTTCATGGGGTAGCCATGAGAGAAGTTTATGGACTGTGTTGTTCTAACACATCTTGTGTACTGTACTCCCAAACTCCCTCCTTAACTCATCTTCATTTACCAGTTATGTGCCATATAAATTGTCAGTTCTCATTTCTCACTTTTTGCACATCTTGTATCATCATCATCATCCTGATCATTTTTCCCACTTGAAGTTTGGATGATGTAGGATCCAGAAACTAAGAAACAGAAAATACGAAAGTGGAGGAACTGTCATCAACATGATCAGTGAAATAACAGTTTTTCACACTTCATTCAGACCACTAGAATCCTGGCTCCACCTTGTCAGCCTGATCATCTGCACGTAATTTTGCATTTTTTTTTTTTATAAATAGATGCATGTACACCTGGCAAGCAGTCATTCCATGAGATACCGTATCAAGTTAAAAAGTGAGTGCCTGGTCATTGTCATGTTTTCTTCCATAGCTACATACTTCATCCAGCTAACCTTATTCCCCATCCCATGGCCCCATCAGTTTCTGTACCTCGATTTATCTTCATTCATTTGCCATATCCATCCACCTTCTTGGCCTACCATGCCTTCTCCCACCTTCACACTCACTCATATACATTTTTCACCACCTTATATACATTCATTTTCTCCATATGTTCATCCCATCAGAGTACACATTCTTCTTGCCTATTATTAACAGACTCCCAGCTCCACATCTTCCACAACTCACACATTTCTTATCCTATTCACTCTTTGGATTTCACGTACATTTCTGAATAATCCCATTTCCACTGCCTTTATTCTTGAATTTTCTTGAATTTTCATTTTCATGCCACACCCAAGTCTCATGTACTGTACACAGTATCTTAATGTTTACACTAGCACACCATCCTACAGTTATCTTGCAGCAACCACACTCAGATCCCTGTTTAGTATCCAGGCCTTCATAGCACAAGCTGCCTTTCATCCGTGTGCCCCTCAGGTTTTCATATCCTTTGCACATTTAACTTTTTTTTTTTTTTCTTCCTCTTCTGTCTTTCTTTCCATCTTTCTTTCCTCTTCCTTCTGCCTATGAGTGACTCTACACTGAGTGACAAGCCAAATGGCCTCACT
This sequence comes from Coenobita brevimanus, assembly GCF_032717465.1. NCBI lineage: Eukaryota > Metazoa > Arthropoda > Malacostraca > Decapoda > Coenobitidae > Coenobita > Coenobita brevimanus. The sequence continues at coordinate 7,102,871 of NC_136958.1, read as the reverse complement.
CTCCTGTACACCAGGAAACCATTTACTATGCTGGGTGATAACATTATATAACCAAATTATGGCACCTGGTGGTTTAGTGGGTAATTCAGTCACTCCAATCGGATTGAGCCTGTGTAGGTTTATATCCAAAGGGTGGTTGGGGTTTATTGCTCACATAATACCACTCAGGGATGAGTGAGGCTGGTCACTCACATCTTAAATGTCAGGACCAACATGCCTAGCACCTGGCGTCTATGCTTCTTATAGGGAAGCATAGGATTAGACGATGGATGGATTTTTTTTTTTTTTTTTTTTTTTTTTTTTTTTTTAATGCACTGAGTTTAATCTGTCATATTCAGTTCAAGTGTTTCTGTTCACAAGCACATGATATAATCTGTGAGAATTCTATCTAAATGATGGTGATAACACATACAGTAAGGCACCAGGTTTGGTGCCTAATAGGGACTGTGGAGTGCTGCCAAAGTTGGGGCATTGACATTAAGAGAAATAAACTAATAGGGACAGGACCCGTAAGAAAAATCACCCCCGTAGTGTATTTCCTGCCTTAAATACTTCCTAAAGTTGGGTACCTGAAATGTTGCTATTAATACATTAAATCATAAAGTATTCTGTGGTAGGTGGGGGTGCTCACCATCCACTCACTCGATGTAGTGCTGCTTTGGGAGTCTGCCGTTTCCTCTCTTCCTTGCTTCCTCTTCTGTCATTCTTTCCTTCATTCTTTCCTCCTCCTTCTGCCTATGGGTGACTTTACACTCCTCTTCTGTCTTTATTTCCTTCATTCTTTCCTCTTCCTTTTACCCATGGGTGACTCTACACTAAGTGACAAGTCAAATTGTTTCCTGTACACCAGGAAACCATTTACAACGTTGGGTGATAACCATATAACCAAATTAAGGCGCCTGGTGGTTTAGTGAGTAATTAAGGTGTTCCAGTTGGATTGAGCTGGTGCAGGTTTATATCCAAGGGGTAGTTGGGGTTAACTGCTAATGTAATGTCAGTCAGGGATGAGTGAGGCTGGTCACTCTCATCTTAAATGTCGGGACCAACTTGTCTAACCCCGGCTCCTACGCTCTGCATCGGGCAACATAGGAGTGGATGATGGATTGATGGATGAATGAACATTAAATTAACAATAAAACATAGAAACATATAAAATTCACTTAAATACAGTATGTACAGTATTAACATTATTATTTATATGTGATTCACACACACTCCCTTCATTCAAGCACAACACTCACCAGAAAGGCCAGGGTGCTGCACTTAATGGACTCAATGGTAGGAGGTATCCGAGGCTTTGGGTAGGGCTAGTGGGCCCCACCACTGCCTCCAACATTGTACACTTTGCATATTTCAGAGCTGTGAGCACCCTTCTCCATTTCTGGCATGATTTTATTTTTTAACTCCTCATCATACTTGCGTTTTTTCACCCTCTTGCAGTAGTCATGCTTGGCCTTCCCTTTACTGCCTGCTGTTCCAGGTTCATGCCTTCTTACACCATTTTCACTATCACCTGGTCCACCTCCGGCTCCACTTGAAGCACAGAAAGACATATATCCATCAGTTACTGATCAAGGATGCGGGAATGTAACACTCAACTTGCGGACACACTAAACGCAGGAAACAGGCAGAAACTGAGTGTTGACGTTGGCAATGCCATGGCAAGAATTTGAAACTCATACTCCTGGAGGTTGTGAAAGTGCGTTTTTTAGTCACGAATGTGCAGTCATGGGAATACAGTATTTGATGGCTGCTGCCAAAGTGTGATTTTGCCTATCTGGGTGCCGTGAAACCTGTTGCCTTACTTTACAGCAAACCCTCGTCTTCTGCAGGGGCTGTGTCACATGGAAACCTGCGAAAAATGATTTTCCGTGAAATAATTTATCTTCTAGAACAGGGTGTCCATATCCTTAACTGAATTGTGTGGTAGGTGGTGGTGACCATCGTCCACTCACTTGATGTAGCACTGCCTGCTTCACCTTCACATTTATCATTCATTTTCCTTGTCTGCCCTCCTCTCTTGCCATTTCTGCCATCTTTCCTGTCACATTTTATTACTTCTCTTTCCTTTTCAGGTGGCTTTACATTGAGTGACAAGCCAAATGGTTTCCTGTAAGCCAGGAAACCATTCACAGTGCTGGGTGGTAACCATATAGCCAACCTATTTGTGTTCCGTACGAGTCGACAAGTTGGTTGGTGGAGGGTTAGTGCCCCTCCCATTTAAATAAGTAACTCAAAGACAAACGGTTACCCCTTATTGGATTATAGCACCTGGCTATAAAGAGATAGATAGATTGGCCTAAAAATCCTTTGAAGAGCCCCAAAACATCACCAGACATTAGAGTTTACTTCCTTAAAGTGTATTTTGAGATGACTTAACAGATTTTAAGTTTTCCCCAAATACACCTTGAATTAGTATCCTGTACTTTGTGATGGCTCTGGTTTCCTCATGGTTCTGGTTTACTCACATGCAAAAGATACCGACCTGGTAAAGTAAAGCACTGTGAAAGATGAGAGCTTATTGTGCCAGGGATTTTAGTGAGGGTCAAGAATTTTTCAGATCTTATATTTAGTTTATCTGATACACAGTGAAGAGATGCATAATGGGAACTGTCTGTAGTGTGAAAATTGTTTTGACCAATTTTTGTAAGAACTTCATAAAAATTATAATGCAAATAACTATAGAGAAAATTTTTAGTGTCAGATTCTAGATGACAGGACAGCAAGTATCACTTTGTTCCTTCCATATATCCTGTAGCAATTTTAAGAAACTTTTATGTTTTTCTAGTTTGCTGTGTTATAAGGTAGTAAGATTTTAATGTGTTTTTTTAACATAACCTAAAGAAGGAAGAATATGACCCACAGTTTCTTTGCATTTTGTAAAAACTGAGTACACTGGGGGGGATGGGGAGACAAATGAGGAGCTGGGTGTTTCACATCCTTGGAATAGGGTACAAATGTGGAAGCCCTCACATGTGGTGTAAACATTCTCATACGTTTTGTTGTATGTGAGTTTTTAGTACAGGGTTATAATAATGATGATGATGATGATGATGGTGCACTATATTCTTTTTCAGACATCAGGATGTGTGACAAGCAAGGGTAGTGTGAGTCCTGGTGCCAGCATGCCAACTATTGCTACATCTGTCCCATCTCCTACTTTACCCACAACCACCACCACCTCCACATCCACCACTGTTTGTACCAGCACCACCTCCACCCCAAAGATGACACCCCCAGCTCCGCTCCCGCCCACCACCCCACTGTCCACCCCGTCAGCCCTGCCACAGCCAGTGAGTCACCTTGGTTCACTGGGATCGTCTCCTAAGGCAGTGGTGCTGCAGCCTCAGACATCACCACACCCCACCATGGCACCCTCACCCCAGGACCAGTCACCTGGAGCACAGGTTAAGACACCGCCAACCACATACAGCATCACCAAGGAGCAGTTGTGTGTTTTTTTTTTTTTTTTTTTTTTTTTTTTTTTTTTTTTTTCAGCTGAATGTACAGGGTGAGTCAAAAGTTTGGCAACATTTGGGGAAAATATGATAGTTTCTTTCTTTACATGTTTATGGTAACATATGATGGCATTGTTAAAGGAAGAAGATAACAAGACAACACAGCACAGCCAGTTACAACACAATGCAGCAACACAGCACAGCCAAATACAACACAATGCAACAACACAGCACAATACATATCATACACTTAAAAGTAACAGAGCTCAACTGTACATTGAGGATACTGTATGATGTGCTCTTTCCCCTGTTGTGCTTTCTGGGCCTCATGTCACCTACTCCTTAGGTGGGAAAGAGAGGGCAGGGTGATGATAGGGAGAATGATGAGTAAAATTGAGACTCAAGGCAGACAACCACAAAACATAAAGGCAGGACACAACTTGCTTATATCTTTTAATGCTGTATGGTAATGAGATGGATGGTAAAAGAAGAGGATATTCATATGCTCAAACTTACAGAAATGACAATGATTAGGTGGATGTGTAGTGCGTCCATGAATGCGAGGTCTGGGGGGGACTAGGTTTATGATTGAGGAGTTGAGAGGAAGAATGGGACTGGAATGAATTGGTCAGTGATGAGGAGGGATAGATTGAGATGGTTTGGGTGTGTGGAGAGGATGGAGGGTGACAATAAGGTACGGAAAGTGAAAAGTGTGAAAGTCAGAGGTAGGGTTGTGAGAGGCAGACCGAAAAAGATCTGGGACGAGGTCGTTGAGAGTGACCTCAGGGATAAGGGTCTGTAAAGGGAGGCTGCGAGAGATTGGGCAGCGTGTATATAATCATCATTAGGTGACTAAGATCAACCTATACAAGCATGCTAGGTCCTTTATTAACCCCTACACGCGGGGTTTTCCGATATTGCACGCTCCTCCCTACGGGGGATATCCGTGACAGGAAAAAATACTCTTACTTCACACCCTAATATCTGCCAGACTATAAAAGCAAAAGATGATACAGAAGAATCAGCAACTCTTCCTCTTTCAAATGAAAGTATCTCCATGTCTCTAGGTGGTCCCATCGATGAGTAAGGATAAGTTAAAGTTCAAAGGGTGGAGGGAAGATGCATGCGGCTATACACATCAACTGGCGTTGCTCTGCACCCAAAATCGCAATGTCTATACACGTCAGCCGGCGGTTAGGGGCTAATGATATGAACAATACAATACGAAATTTCACTTCATGGTCAGTTGATGCTTGTTTGCCCTCATTTCTGAAGACCTTAATGCCTCAGTTCTGCCCTGACCCACACTCCCTGGTGATGTCCTTTTTAAGTTTATTCTTGCTGCCTCTTTTCAGTATTATTCGACATAAGAAAGGCCTCATGTATTGAGGGGTGGTATTTAAATCCATAGTATAATTCCTTCAGATCAAAAACTGGTGTTATATGTCAGGGATGTGTTTTAAGTGTCACATTTTTCATAAAACTGGGAGTGTAAATTGTAAGAAATAAGTACAAGTAGTAGTAGTTGTAGTTGCAGCCCAAGGTTCATCTGAAACCCAAACGTGGTGGACGGCAAGGTGAAATTACTCTCATTCTCCTTTTAGGGAATAGGAGAGAGTTAAGGGACATTTGTTTAACTGGGCAACAGAATTGCCTAGCAATATTGGTACCACTGCATGATCATAGGCATTCCTCTCAAGCACCTTGGAAACTTGTAAGTACAATTGTACTGTATAGTGGCATTGTAACTTAAAAAGATACCCTTTATTTCTTCAGCAACTTCCTGTGTATGGTACTTAATCCATCCATCCATCATCCAATCCTATGCTGGCCCATGACAAGTGTAGGTTCCCAGGGCTAGGCAAGTTGGTCTTGACATTTAAGATGAGAGTGACCAACCTCACTCATCCCTGAGTGGCATTACATAAGCAATAAACCCCAGCCGCCATATTGATGTAAACCTACACAGGTTCAAACTGATTGGAGCGCCTTAATTACTCACTAAACCACCAGATGCCATAATTTGGTTATATGGTTACCACCTAGCATAGTAAATGGTTTCCTGGTGTACAGGAAATGATTTGGCTTGTCACTCAGTGTAGAGTCACTCATAGGCAGAAGGAAGAGGAAAAAGAGGAGGAAAGAATGACAGAAGAGGGAGTGTAAAGTTACCCGTAGGGAGAAAAAAGAGGAAAGAATGAAGGGAAGAAAGACAGAAGAGGAAGGAAGGACGGGAGAAAGGAAAGGGCAGTCACTCAAGAGCAGCACAACATTGAGTGAGTGGATGATGAACACCCCCACCTACCACCATTGTACTTAATACCTGTAAAAAAAAAATAAATAAAAAAATGAAAGCAAGGACTTGTGAGGACTTATCCTCTACCATGAATTCAGGTGAGGGATGGGGTAGAGAGGTATGTGAGAGGGAGGTATGAATTGGAGAGAGAACAGCCAGATGGCAAAGGACAGGGTGACATGAAGTTGATTTGTTTTTGGCCACCCTTGATAGATAAATAGATTGTGTGTGTGTGTGTGTGTGTGTGTGTTTAAGTGTGTGTTTGTTTGTTTAACAGTTTTTCTATAACTTACCACTTTACTGTGATGATATTTGTTTCTCTCTTTAATCTTGTTACCTCCAGACATTTTTATTCATCTCAAGAAAGGTAATAGTCAAGCAATGCAAAGAAAAAAATAATAATGTCATTCCATGGTAAGAGTAACATCTAACCTATTCCCTTCAAGGTGTAGGGGCATAAATATAGGGTACTTGTACTGTAGTTCAGTACATTTCAAGGTAGATAGCCAACCCCTTCCCCTTGATGGTATTACATAGTCAAAAACATTTGGTCACCTCAATATTAAATGAATCTGTGGACAGGTAGGTCCTGTTTTACAAGCATCGGTTCTGTGAGAAACCATTGATATGAGAATGGGCAGTTCATGGTAGACCCAAATTTGGTTATGTGATTACGATCAGTTAACCTAACCCCATTTTCCTCATAAGTTATGTGCTCTGTTATATGAGTTTTTGCAATCCTGTTTTTCACTTCGTTATACGGGTTTTCACAGTCCTGTTTTTCACTCCGTTAGAAGAGTTTTTGCGATCCTGTTTTGCACTCCGTCATACGAGTTTTCACAAGCCTGTTTTTCACCCTGGTATAAGAGTTTTCGTGATCGTGTTTTTCACTCCGTTATACAAGTTTTGGCTGTCCGAGCTGTCCTCCTTTAATATATCCCACTCGTATAATGGGACCTGCCAGTTCATGGCAGAGCCACCTCTTTGACTATTCTAACCAGTAGACCACCTGGAGCTTATGCAGAAATAGTATATTTTTTGCCACCTGCACTGCTGTGGAAAATTAGGCAGAGCACTGACACATGGATTGCAAACCTCGCTCAGCTCTCAAAATCTCTGCTTAGTTAAAAGTGATTGAATAATTATTATTCTTGAACATCAACATCATTATCCTCCTTCATCTTTTTATATCATTGATGTATCCATAAATGCCATAAACGCCTCATAATCCTTCTCACAAGCCTTCTTCACTATCTGTCTCACTGCAGGTATTTGATCCACACATCCTCTGTCACTCCTAAAGCCACCCTGTTCATCATTTACTAGGACTTCCGATCTCTCTCTTACACTCTCTATAATAATTCTTCCATATACTGTATATGGATGGATGTGATGATGAGAGAAGTAAAAGCATGAGTATTGGAGAGAGAGATGGTGTTGGTAATAAATGATGATGGATGGAATATCCTAAATTTATGGTATGTTGATGATGCAGTGTTTCTTGCAAATACTGGACAAGACCTTGGTAGACTAGTGCAGAGTTTTGTAGATGTCTGTGAGTTTCGTGCCTTGAGAGATGTGTAGAAAAGAGTAAAATGTTGGTTATTGAGAGAAGGTGACTCTCAGTGTGATGTCATGGTGAATGGAGAGAGACTGGAATTGGTGAGAGTTCAATTATCTGTGTACTGTTATAGAAGAGAGAGAAAATGTGCAAAAGAAGTGGATAGTAGAGTGACACAAGGAAGGAAAGTAGCTGGTGCTATGAAGGCCTTGATCAGAAACAGAGGCTTGAGTGTTGTAGCTGCACAAGTCCTACATGAAGGAGTGTTAGTTCCAACTTTGACATACGGATGTGAGACTATGGTGTGGCATGAAAATGAAGTCAAGAGTAAGAGCAGTGGAGATGGGACTGCTGAGGAATGTATGTTTAGGACAGAGAGTGGATAGGATGCAGAATAATGTGATTCGTGGAAGATGTGGAGTGGGGAGGTCTGTGGACACCAGAATTGAAGAGAGTGTATTGAGATGGTATGGTCATGTGGAGAGAATGGATGACAATAGTGGTAAAAAAGGTGTATCTGAGCAAATTTGAAGGAGGGAGGAGGTGAGATAGGCCAAGAAGAAGATGGAGGGATTTGGTGGATGAGTGTGTGAGGAAGAAAGGTATGGAAGTTGGTGAGGCTAAGGGACTGACATGGGATTGAGCTGGCTGGATGAATTTTGTGCAGAGGAGTGCATGACCAGGGATGTGGCACCCGTTTTTAATGTGACAGTGTTCAGTTAGACACCATTGGTATATGTAAAGCTACAGAACGTGGTGAAATTTTTTTAACCTATCAGATGGAGCCAGGATTCCGTGGGCTTGAATCAGTGGTGGGCAGCGCAGACGAAGAAGGACCTTGCCCAAGCACAAAGCGCAATCCACAGTTCACTATCTTGCGCAAGCGCAAATGCGCAATCTGACAAATATTTAGCTTGCGCAATGACGCAAAACGCAAGTGCAAACCATTTGCATATATTTTGGGGAATTACTGAAAAATATTGAGATACTTAAATAAAACAGCATAACTACTTACTTTTATTTATTATTATTATTTTCTATTATTTGTAATTTGCGCAAGTGCACAATCTAATATTGAGCTTGTGCAATGTCGCAAAGCGCTAGCTCAAATCATTTGCATATAATTGTGGGAATTACTGTAATATATATATTTATATAATTAAATAAATTACTAAATTAGCAACCTGCCCACTACCCGTGGTGACTGAGGTACAATAGGTCATTGTCCGGGAAAAACAGCCTTTATTTACCAAGGCATTGGCAAAGATCACGTGATTACTGTATCATCAACTCTCTCTCTCTCTCTCTCTCTCTCTCTCTCTCTCCAACAGAGGAGGGAGGGAATGGAGAATAAGAGAGAGAAGAGGGACGAAGTTTATGCATTATTTCCTAACTAAAAGGGACGCTCCTTTGCCATTCCCGTATTTACTCTCTCTCTCTCTCTCTCTCTATCTCTCCGACAGAGGAGGGAGGGAATGGAGAATAAGAGACAGAGGAGGGAAGGAATGGAGAATAAGAGAGAGAAGAGGGATGAAGTTTATGCCTTATCTCCTCACTGAAAGGGACGCTTCTTTGCCATTCCCGTATTTACTCTCTCTCTCTCTCTCTCTCTCAGAGTTATGCTTTTTATCTCTCTCTCTCTCTCTCTCTCTCTCTCGTCTTGTCAAGACAAATTATTTAATAATTCAATATAGATATACAATAGGATATGTAATTCATTACAAAAAATAAAAAATCATGAAAACAGAGTATTTAAATCAAATATCCACAGCCTAATAAATTATTAGGCTGTAGATATTTGATTTAAATAATATGTTTTAATGGTTTTTGTAAGGAATTGCATATGCTAATCTTATGAATAATATATATTTATTATTACTTACTACTAATAATAATTTAAAAAATATTAAAAATACATTATCTCTGTTGAAGCATATTAAGAAATGCTACTACCCCCTTCCCTCCCACCTCCCCCCACCAACCCACCCTAGCGACCCACCCCAGCCTCCCCCATCCATTGTCCAGCCATGCGGGAAGCTCCCAAGACCACGTGTTCCCTGGAAGACCATGAGTCCCTTGGATTGCGCAGTGCGCAATCCACAGGGCAGGTGCGCAAGGCAGGTGCACAAGCGCAAAATTGCGCATGGTCTCGTGCGGTGTGCAATGCGCAAACGATATCACCAGAGTGCAAGGGTGCGCAGTTGCGCTTTGCGCACCTGCCCGGCACTGGCTTGAATGATGAGTGAATGGAAGTGTGGCCCATTGAATTGGGGAAGCTTGGGCTGTCTGGATGTTGCTATTCCTCACCCTGCCCTAGGGTGGGAAAGGAGGTCTGGATGATGATGATGATGATGTATTGAAAGTGAACAGCAGAACATATAGAGAGAACGATCATTCAGTGGAGGCTGCGTTTCACGCCTAATTGGTTGCATGAAAAGTACCGCGAACCATGAAACCACACACGTTGGGGCATTGATCCTTTGGGAATCAGGCTAATTGCTTCTGGGCTCCTACCAGCTCCCATTACAACCCATTTATGCATTGTAAAATTTACTGATCACACCTGAAAAAAAACTAGTATTAACACAAAGTACATTATAGACAAGGAAACTCACTGGGAAGGCTGGAGGAAGGTGCATAATGGTAGGAATGGGGGTGTAAATTCCGAGACACATGGTGAGGCTGCTGCACCATGTCACCTCTGGCACCTCCTCCCTCCTCTGCCTCTGCTGCCTCTGCCTCTCCACGCACCACATCCATAGTCTACTGCATCTCTTCTGTCTGCTGTTCCTGCACAAACCCACAAAACTCCTTATCCTTGAGCAGGTTTTATGTTTGTATTGCCGTGAACGGAGGGGTTTTCACGCGAAACCTGGCTTTTGGGAATGTGGTACTATATTTGCAGGCCAATGTCGGCCATGAAACAACGAACGAAGATGTCACTAACCACAGGGCTCCACTGTAATATATTCGCCAGTGAATTTATGTATACAAATAAAATTACACTGTCATCATCATTGTTGTTGCCATTATCACCATCATCATCATCATCATATTCCGTCTTTACCCTAATTCTTACTGAAGAAAATATTCACAACAAATTTCATAATACTGTAGTTTAATTTGTAGCTTCTCATGGGGCAACACTGGATTAGATGATGAATGAATGAATGTAGCAGCATCTTAATTTCTGTATCCTATTCACTCTTGTGTCCCAGATTTGAACATCAGCTGAAGACTGACCAGAATGGAGCACTTAACCCTGACTATCGCACGCCTTTCAAGAACAAGATTGATGCTTGCAAGCGGCTGATTCGATACCACGTGTTCAACGAACCACCTTCCACACCCCGGGAGTTGGCTGAATCCAACGCTCAGCTGGAACTGCAGGCAGAATCACTACTCAAGAAGTTCAGCAACATGAAGTACAAGTACCAGTCTCTACTCGTAAAGGAAAGCATGGTTAGATCATCTACCATTCCAGTTATGCATAATTTGAGGCACCCAGGACAGGATACTTTAGGTGGGGGCACTCACCATTCACTCACTCAATGTATTGCTGCTTTGGGTGTCTGCTCTTTCCTCTCTTCCTTCCTTCCTATTCTGTCTTTCTTGATTTCATTCTTTCCTCTTTCTTGCCCCCATAGGTGACTTTACATTGCCTCCTCCATCTTTCTTGACTTCATTCTTTCCTCTTCCTTCTGCCTGTGAATGACTCTGCACTGAGTGACAAGCCAGATGGTTTCCTGGTGTACAGGAAACCATTTACTACACTGGGTAGTAACCATATAACCAAATTATGGCCCCTGGTGATTTGGTGAGTAATTTCTGCGCTCCATTCGGGTTGAGCTGGTGCAGGTTTATATCCAAGGGGTGGTTGGGGTTTATTTCTCAAATAGTGCCACACAGGGATGAGTGAGGCTGGTCACTTTTATCTTAAGTGTCAGGACCAACTTGCCAAGCCCTGGGCTCTTACACACCTCATGGGGCAACATAGGATTGGATGATGGATGGATAAGTGGATGGTAGGTGAAGTTGAAGTTTGTTCTCAAGGAAGAGGTTAGTCATTAACCAGAATGATTAATAGGATTGAACATTTGCTTTCCAAAAGCTTAGGAGAGAGTGAGACTCATTACTGAAAAAGTCAAAGGTCTTAGCCTAAAATATTTTTACTGTATTAGTTGATCATCCATATGACGACACTTTGTGTTGATGACCAGCTCTCTGTTACTAGGCCCACACAGAACTGAGCTGGAGACTGGGTAGGAAAGTCAGTAAGGTTTTGTTTAAATTGTTTGCTCTGCATTTACTCCCATGGGGGAAGCAGTAGCTCAGTTAGTAGAGAGGTGGCCTGCAGTCCTGCCGGACCCAAGTTCAAATCCCCGCTTGGGCAGGGAACAGTTTAAGGATTTGAATTTAATAAAAACAGACTTTACTGATCTACCAGAAGACCCGCCGACATGTAAAAATACCCCCTCTAATACCAATACACCAGTCCTGTATGAGACAGCCCTAGCCTGTACAGTATTCAATATGGATAGTGGGTGTTATCACTGAAGTGGTCACATGTAGAGGTGTGTGGTATGTACGAGGACTACTGGGCCTTGGGAGCAGGCTGAGAAGCCTATGCCCAGAGTCTTACACATAAAAAAAAAAAAAAAATGACCAACACTCAGTGTTAGCTGGCCTGTTGATACTATGTCAGCACAATTGTTGCAGTTGTTGTTGGTGCGGCCCCAGGTTCATTGAGTCATAAACCCAGGGGATTGTAGGAAACCAGCCAATTTGACTGGGCACTCCCAGAGATCATTTGTTGAGGTTATGTTGAAAGATTGTCAGTGTTGTGATATTGAGGTGTGCCATGCATGAGGTGAGTGAAGGAGTTGTGGTTTGAGGGCTGCATTGTAGTGAGGACAGTGTAAGATGTTGGAGTTATGTTGTGTTGGTACTGAAGCAAGGAAGGTTTATGGCTGCATTAAAGTCTTGTTAGATGCGCAGGTGTCTCTCTTGACAGGGTAATTTAGGTGGGGTGGATATCTGGCGATGGTTCATGAAGGATGCTGTTTAGCTGAAGGTTATGATGTCTGTGGTGGTTATGAAAAGAAGTATTGTCAGGAGGAGGAAGGATATCACTGAGGCATTCTGTGTAGTATTGGGAGTTGTTGGTGGGGGAGCGGAGTAATGCAACATACTGTACTGTAGTTGCTGTACATTGGGTGGGTGGTTTTTTAACTGTTGCAGTAAGTTTTGCACGTCTCATATTCTTAAGGTCCTTTGATTGGGAATACTTTACAGTACACTCACTATTTTCGTGCCTAATTGGTACCGCAATGGCGGCGCGAGAGTCAAACGCGTGAAATTCGTGCAAATACTTCACACGTTATAAGTGGTTATTGGTTCCGGGGTCAGCCACCTCATTCCCCCTTAGCTTCCCATTAATGACACAGTACCCCTACTATAAATTACATACAGTTAATCAGATATATTTTATGAAGAAAGAATTTACTAACATTGACACTTAGGTTGAACTGCTTGATGGGGCTTGAAGATGAGTTCCGAGGCTGGGAGCAGTGGTTAGTTACCACCTGCCCCCTCACTGCTCCCCGCCACCACTGTTGAGTCCCCCACACCACTACTTCCCGATGCTTCAACATCAAAGCCCTCAAAATCCAGTGGGAGCTCATTAAGTTCCCCAATGTCATCAATGTCCTCGTCCACAGCACTGTTGTCCTCCTCAGCCTGTATGTTCTCCAAAGCCTGGGCTTGTTGAATACAAGAGGACAGGAATGATGTTATCAGAGTAAAAGGTCCTTGTAATTAGCCAGAAGTCCATCCACCATCGGGAGGAAGGTGTCCCTGATCTCTGGCCTCCCATCACATTCCTCAATCTGCTCTTTCAAATGAGCAGTGGTTGCCAGCAAGGCTGTGATTTGGCGAGATGTTGGCTTACCTGGTGGGACAGGTAAGGGTTCATCCTGAACTTTGTTGTCACTGACTTGTTTGTCTGTTTCCAACATCTCAATGGTCGGTTCAAAACAAGTGACTGCGGAGATCCAGGGGCTCGTGAAAATCATAGGAAAATCACGAGACTCCAAGGAAAAAAACATTCCCTTGCCATCACGAAACGAAATTTTGTGGGAGTATATATCGTGAAAATAGTGAGTGTACTGTATCTCTTATTGTAAGTGATTTGTACTTGTGGTCTTTGTTCATCATGTCATCATTACTAAGGCTTTATTTTGTTTTTGTTTATTTTTAATAATTTCCATGTTTGTGGCTCTTAAGATGTGGGTCCGTTTTGGGATCATTTACTGTAATTCATTGTCATTCTCATGAACTGTATGTAGACTGTTTTTAGGATTCCTTTGGTTCTCCAGAGATTGTGCAGCATAGAAGAGACTCCATATCTTGTTGGGTGGAGGTGTATTGAAGAGTGTTTTTAAATCTCCAAAATTTGAGGAGTCTCTTAAGCAGTAAAATATAAGTCTCTGTAGTATTAGTAAAAGGTTAAGTGGTTGAAGAAGAAGAAGAAGAAATGTATGATAAGGGACTGATTCGGGAGGCTGCCAGAGATCGAGCAGCGTGGAGAGACATCATTAGGTGACCAAGGCCAACCCAATGCAAGCATGTTGGAGCCTATATAAATACAGTAATTAGATATCCACTCATTCAGTGTAGTGTTGCCTTATGGTCTTTAGACTGAGTGACAAGCCAGATGGTTCCTGCACCCAGGAAGCCATTTACTACACAGGGTGCTAACCACATTACCGGGGTTGCTGGCAGGGTTAAGTGTCCCCCAGATACCCCTGTCTATCCATCCATCCATCATCCAATCCTACGTTGCCCCACGAGGAGCATAGGAGCCCAGGGCTAGGCAAGTTGGTCCTGACGTTTCAGGTGAGAGTGACCAGCCTCACTCATCCCTGAGTGGCGTTACGTAAGCAATAAACCCCACTCTCCCCTTGGATATAAACCTTCACCGGCTCAATCCGATTGGAGCGCCGTAAATACTCCTATCTAAAATCACTAAATTATGGCTTAGTAGTAGGTGGTGGTGATCATCATCCACTCACTTGATATAGTGCTGCCTGCTTCTTCCTTAGCCTTTATCATTCTTTTTCTCTGTGTGCCCTTCCCTCTTCCTATTTCTCCCATCTTTCCTGTCACTTCTTATTGCTTTTCTTTCCTTTACAGTTGGCTTTACATTGAGTGACAAGCCAAATGGTTTCCTGTAAGCCAAGAAACTCTTTACAGTGCTGGGTGGTAACCATATAATCAAACCATACGTGCTCCCTATGTGTCAACAAGTGCGTTGGTGTAGGGTTAGTGCCCCTTCCCGTAAAACAAATAACTAAAATTCAAATAGCCACTCCTTACGGGATTATGGCTTCTGGCAGTAGATAGATGGATAGATTTTGGAGAGCCTCGGAGGGCCCAGTACCTGCCCAGGGCCACTACCAAGTGGGCAGATTTGCATGGCCATGTGGAATGTGAGAAGTGTGAATGAGGAGAGTAAGAGGGTGGAAGAGGTGAATGTGTTCAAGACACTGTATGAAACTAAGATGAAAGGCTGTGAAATGGAGGAGTGGGAGGGTGTAAGGTTGGGCATGAATGGGCAAGGAAGATGCAAGGAAGGAGTTGCTTTGTTGATGAATGAACTGTGGCAGAGTGGAATGAGAGATTACATTTATGTCAGCTCGAGATGTATGTACATGAAATTCAAGTTTGAGAAGGTGAAAGTGGCAGTGATTGTAGTGTATGCACCATGTTAGGACAGGATTGAGACAGAGAAAGACAGGTTTTGGGGTGAGCTGGATTAAGGAGTAGGAGAAATGCCCATGAGTTATAAAGTAATTGTAATGGGCGATATGAATGGTAGAGTAGGCACTGGTCGTGTGAATGATAAAATGGGTACTATTGGAATCCCAGGAGAGAATGAAACTGGCAAGCGACTGAAGGACATGTGTCAGGAAAGGAGGTTGTGCATTTGTGATTCCTACTTTAAACACAAAGATGCACATAAATATATGTGGTATAGAAGGAATGGAGAGGATGTTGAAAGGAGCCTGATTGATTATGTGCCCGTAGAGAAATCAGTGCTGGGTAGTGTTGCTGATACGAGGGGAGTGAAAGGAAGATGTGGAGGTTTGTCAGATCATATGATTGTGGTATGCAAGATCAAGCTGAAAGGAGTGAGGTGGACCAGGAGGGAGAGGAGCTGTCAGGGAGAAAGACTGAAAGTCGAGAAGCTGAGAATCAAAGAAATGGCAGATGAATACAGGGCCAAACTAAGGGAGGAGTTAGAATCAGTGAATTGTAATGAAATGGGTCTGGACAGCTTGTGGAATGTATATAGGGATTGCTTAGTTAGGAATGCTAAAGTGGTATGTGGTGTGGCAAGAGTAACAACAAAGAAGAAAGTATGGCGTGGTAGGATGAAGAGGTTAAGACAGCAGTGGAGGAGAAGAGGAAGAAGTGGCTAGATTGGATACAGGACAGGGGTTCAGTTGAAATAAGAAATAATAAATTGAGATCATGAAGCACATAAGAGACTAGTGAAGAGGAAAAAGAAAGAGGTAAATGATGGTCTAGGAAGAAAATGAATGCAAATTACTCTGAAAATAGGAAGTTATCCTGGAGAGATGCAGAAGTGTAAAAGTGACCGTGGAAGTAAGTTTGAAAGTGTGAAGGATGAAAGTGGTAGATTATTAACCCATGGGGATTAAGTACGGACCAGATGGAAAGAATATTTTGAAAGTCTGATGAATGGGAATGGTGAGAGCAAAGCGACTGTTAACATGATTGGTTTTGGGGGTGTACAGAGAAGGAATTCAGTGCCAGAAAACATGACACTTGCAGAGGTGAAGAATGCTGTGTAGTTGCTGAAAAATGGGAAAGCAGCTGGGGTTGATGAGGTTTATGCAGAGATGATTAAGTGTAATGGAGAGAGCAGAATGAAGTGCTTGTTGGAGATATGTAAGAAGGTATGGATGAGTGACACTGTACCAGTAGAGTGGAAGAAGGCAGTGATTGTACCCCTGTTCAAAAGTAAAGGTGAGCAAAGTGAGTGCAAGAATTATTATGGCATAAGTCAATTGAGTGCGGTAGGGAAGGTATATGGAAGAATTATTATAAAGTAAGAGAGAGCTCAGAAGTCCTAGTGAGTGATGAACAGGGTGGCTTTAGGACTGGCAGAGAATGTGTGGATCACATATTTGCAGGAAGACAGATGATGGAGAAGGCATGTGAGAAGCACCTTATTTTGTGGCATTTATGGATCTGAAAAAAGCATACAACAAAGTAAATAGAGAAGGATTGTGGAAGGGTCTGCGCTTGTACGGTGTAGGTGGTAAGCTGCTAGGTGCTCTCAAGAGTTTTTATGATGGTAGTGAGGCATGTGTGTAAGTGATTGGTGGAGTAGACTGTAGCACCAGTTGAGCAGGGCAGTACTCCCGAGGTGGATGGAAAGCTGATGGCAGGGAGTGCTGGTGCTCCCGTTTCATCAGCCCTCAGGACTAGTTCCTGACCATCCCCCTTTGCTGAACTTTTTCAGTGTCTCAGTTACACAGAGAGTAGGCCAGCATCCTCTCCAGTACAAATTTCTCTATCTACACCAAACTACATGCACAGTACACACTACACTTCCTTTTCCAAAATTCATCACCAAGCCTCGGAGTCCCCAGGGGGGGGACCATAAATGACCCCACCATCCGCCCCTCTCCCGGTGATGACTCGAGGTGCCTGGAACCACTGTCTGACTCTCTTCTTCTTCATTTCTGCAACATTCGCGGCCTTTCCTCTAACTTTCGCTCTGTTGAGCACCACCTCTCCTCTAAACCTCACCTTCTTTTTCTAACTGAGACTCAGCTGTCTGAGGCAACTGACAGCAAACCCTTTTCTGTATCCTCCTACTTTCTCTATACTCATTTCAAAGCCAAAGGTGGCTGTTGTGTATATATACGCAATGACTTATCTTGCTCTCATGTTCCTGAACTTGATTCTTCTGAATTCTCTATACTCTGGCTTCGGCTTTCCTGTCATTCTCTGACTAAATATATCTGTGCTGTTTACTTATCCCTTAATTCTACTGACTATCAAAAATTTTTCGACTATCTTACTTCTACGATGGAACACATTCTACCCATCTCTCCTTTCTCTGAAACCTCCATTCTAGGAGATTTCAATGTTCACCACCACCTTTGGCTCTCCTCTCCTTTCACTAATCCACCTGGTGAACAAGCCTACATCTTTTCTATCCTTAATGATCTAGAGCAGCTTGTACAGCACCCTACCCGTATCCCTGACTGCCTTGGAGAGAGCTCCAACATACTTGACCTCTTCTTCACAACTAATCCTTCTGCTTACTCTGTTAATCTTTTCTCTCCGTTGGGCTCCTCCGATCACAACCTTATCACCTTAACCTGTCCTATCACTCCGGTACGGCCTGTGGACCCTCCAGGGAAACGTCGTCTGTGGCATTTTGGAGCCGCGGAATGGGAGTCCCTCAGGCAGTACTTCTTTGATTTTCCCTGGAATGATTATTGCTTCCATGGCCGTGAGCCATCTGAGTGTGCCTTGCTCATTACGGGGGTTATTCTCTCGGGCATGGAAGCATACATTCCATTCTCAAATCCTTTGACTAACGCAAGAAAGCCTTGGTTTAATCACACTTGTTCTAATGCTGTCCGCAACAAGGAGAGGGCCTACAAAAGGTACCGGAGCCAACCCACCCCTGAATCACATCATCTTTATGTTTCTGCCCGGAATTGTGCTAAGTCTGTTCTTCGCTCTGCTAAAAATAATTTCATCCGTACTAAATGCTCTCAACTCTCCAACTCGAATTCTTCCTGCTCCTTCTGGCACCTTGCCAAAAACCTTTCTAACAACTTTACCTCATCATCCTTCCCTCCTCTTTTCTACTCTGATGGTTCTGTAGCTATTTCTTCTACTGATAAAGCAGATCTCTTCGCACAGACTTTCTCCTCCAATTCCACCTTAGACGATTCCGGTGCTGTTCCTCCATCACTTCCCCCTTCAGACTTCCTCATGGCTGACATTAAAATTTCTTCAGGTGATGTATTTTCTGCCATCACTGGCCTCACTACTAACAAGGCATATGGGCCTGATGGGGTCCCTCCTGTTGTTCTCATGAACTGTGCTTCTGTGCTTACACCCTGCCTAGGCAAACTCTTTCACCTTTGTCTGTCAACTTGTACCTTTCCTTCTTGCTGGAAGTTTGCTTTCATTCAGCCAGTCCCAAAGAAGGGTGACCACTTCCAACCCTCCAACTATCGTCCAGTTGCTTTAACGTTCGGTATTTCAAAAGTTTTCGAGTCAATTCTCAATAGAAAAATTTTAAGGCATCTTTCCTATCACAACCTTCTTTCTGATCATCAGTACGGGTTCCGTCAGGGACGCTCCACTGGCGATCTTCTCACCTACCTTTCAGACTCCTGGTCATCCTCCTTTCGGGACTTTGGCGAAAGCTTTTCCATTGCACTTGACATCTCAAAGGCTTTCGATCGAGTCTGGCATAAATCTTTAATTTCCAAACTGCCCTCCTACGGTTTCTATCCTTCTATCTGTGCCTTCAACGCTAGCTTCCTTTTTGGTCGTTCTATAGCCGCTGTTGTAGACGGCTATCGTTCTTCTCCTAGATCTATCAACAGTGGTGTTCCTCAGGGCTCTGTCCTATCACCAACTCTCTTCCTTTTATTCATCAATGATCTTCTAAGCTGTACATCTAACCCTATCCACTCATACGCTGATGACTCCACCCTTCACCTTTCCATTCGGTTCCCGCAACACCCATCTCAGCAGTTACTTCAACAAACAAGGGATGAGGCTATGGCACACCTAATGTCTGACATGGCTCGTATCTCTGACTGGGGTAAAAATAATATGGTTGTTTTTAATGCATCTAAGATTCAGTTCTTACACCTATCAACCCGACAAAATCTTCCACAGGTATACCCACTAATGTTTAATAATATTCAGCTTAATCCTGCATCATCCTTGAACATGCTTGGGGTTTCATTTACTCGGGGCTTATCTTGGAAAGATCATATTACATCTCTTGTAAAATCTGCTTCCAAGAGGTTGGGTGTGCTAAGCCGACTCCACTCTTTCTTTACCCCTGCGCAATTGTTGACTCTATACAGGGGTTTTATCTACCCCTGTGTGGAGTACAACTCTCATGTGTGGGGAGGCTCCCCACATACAGCTCTTCTCAATAGGGTGGAATCAAAGGCTTTTCGTCTCATTAACTCTCCTCCTCTTACTGACTCCCTTCAACCTCTGTCTCTTCGCCACACTGTTGCATCTTTATCTCTTTTCTATCACTACTTTAATGGTCACTGCTCCTCTGAACTGTCTGCTTGCATTCCTCCACCTCTACGATGGGCGCGTAGCACCCGTCTGGCAGCAAACTCTCACCCCTTTTCTGTCCAACTCTCTAATGCAAGAGTTAACCGTTACTCCCAGTCTTTCATTTATGCAACAGGTCAACTCTGGAACTGTCTCCCTCTGTCTGTATTTCCTGCTGCCTATGATCTCCAGTCTTTCAAACGCAGTGTGTCCAGGCATCTCAAAATGATCGAATCTTGAATTTGGCTCTCTATTATATTTTGTTTTTTTCTTGGAGGGAACTGTTACTGTGGGCTCATGGCCTTTGGTTCCTTCTTCCTCACATTAAAAAGAAAAAGAAAAAAAAAAGAAAGAAAGAAAAAAAAAGATCAATGAGGCTGTGCGACAAGATTGTGTGATGTCCCCATGGTTGTTCAATATATATATATATGGAAATGGTGATGAGAGAAGTAAAAACACAAATAATGGAGAGAGGGGTGGCATTGGTAATGAATGGTGATGGATGGAATATCCCAAATATGTGATATGCTGATGATGAAGTGCTACTTGCAAAAATGCTGGACAAGAGCTTGGTAGACTAGTGCAGAGTTTTGTAGATGTCTGTGAGCTTTGTGCCTAGAGAGTAAATGTAGAAAAGAGTGAAGTGATGGTTATTGATAGAGAAGGTAGCTCCCAGTGTTATGTTACAGTAAATGAAGGGAGACTGTAATTGGTGGGAGAGTTCAAATACCTGGGTACAGTGGTAGAAGAGAGAGGAAAATGTGCAAAAGAAGTGGAAAGTAGAGTGACACAAGGAAGGAAAGTAGCTGGTGCTATGAACGCCTTGATTAGAAACAGGGGCTTGAGTGTTGCAGCTGTGCGAGTCTTACATGAAGGAGTGTTAATGCCACCTTTAACATATGGATGCGAGACTATGGTGTGGCATGAAATGAAAGATCAGGAGTAAGTGCAGTGGAGATGGGACTGCTGAGGAATGTATGTGGAGTACGGAGAGTGGATAGGATATGGAACACTGTGATTTGTGAAAGATGTGGAGTGAGGAAGTCTGTGGACACCAGAATCAAAGAGAGTATACTGAAATGGTATGGTCATGTGGAGAGAACGGATGACAATAGAGTGGTGAAAAAGGTATATCTGAGCAAATTTGAAAGAGGGAGGAGGCTAGGTAGGCCAAGAAGTACGAGGAAGGATATCATGGATGAGTGTGTGAGGAAGAAGTATGGGAGTTGATGAAGCAAAGGGACTGACAAGAGACCGAGCTGGCTGGATGAATTTTGTGCAGAGAAGTGCATAACCAGGGATGTGGCACTCCTTTTTCATGTGACAGTGTTAGGATTGACTCCATCAGATAGGTATATGTGAAGCTACAGAACGAGGCATATTTTGGGGGGAGCCTGTCAGATGGAGCCAGGATTCCATGGCCTTGAATGATGAATGAATGGGAGCATGGTCCATTGAATTGGGGAAACTTTGATTGTCAGGACGTTGCTACTCCTCACCCCGCACTAGGGTGGGAGAGGAGGTCTGGATGATGATGATGATGATGATGATTATGATTGAAATTCTGTATACGAAATCAAAGTAATGTGAAGTTCATGTGTTGAGAAAAGTAACAACATTTTTGTGCATATGGTTAGACTTGTGACACGGCTATAGAATTCGGTGCGCTTGATTGGTGAGTGAATTCTGGGCACTTGATTGGTGGGTGAATTCTGGGCACTTGAGTGGTGGGTGAATTCTGGGCACTTGAGTGGTGGGTGAATTCCGGGCACTTGATTGGTGGGTGAATTCCGGGCACTTGAGTGGTGGACGAATTCGGGGCACTTGAATGGCGGGTGAATTCTGGGCTTGTAAGTGGTGGGTGAATGAATGTCTGCCTCATTTCTCTGGGCATGGTGTGGGTAGTTCTCTTTCTTTTGTGCATTCTCTTTTTATTTTTTAATCTTACTTCACCCAATCCTTAGGTGGGAAAAGGAGGTCAGGATGGTGATGCTTATGATGATGATAATGACAAATAATTAACATTGTAATTCATTTCAGCGTCGCCACCCATCATCGGAAACTGTGATGCTGTACCGTCTCTTTTTACAAGAGGATAAAACTAATTTAGAGAAGGAGAAGAGTGACATCCAAAGTGGCAAAAGTAAGTACAGTTGTTGGTGATGTTGTGGCCCCAAGGACATCTGGATTTTAGAACAGTTGTCATTGGTGTATCCCCAGGCTCATCAGAAATGTGAACCCAGGGAACTGCAGGCTTAAGTTGTCCTTCCCATGCAGCCCATCCTCCTCCTTCCAGGACATAGGGAAGTAGTAGGTGGCCCTCTCCAGCACCCTGAGTACTGTGGGTAAAATCAGCAAGCATAATGTATATACAGTACTTCTAGATCATTGACACTGTTGATACACGTACCTTGTCACTTTCATTGAGCCTGTGTAGGTTTATATCTAAGGGGTAGTTGGTGTTTATTGCTCACATAATGCCACTGAGGGATGAGTGAGGCTGGTCACTCCCATCTTAAATGTCAGGACCAACCTGCCTAGCCCTGGGCTTCTACACTCCTTATGGGGCAGCATAGGATTGGATGATGGATGGATGGATGGTTACAGGTAGTCCTCATTAGAAGTCTGGTCCCAAAATATTACAGCTTTTCCCATACAGCCAGTATTGTAAATTGGGGAAACTAGAAAATCAGATTTATAAGTAGCATGGAAACATCACAAGGTAGTTTTTCTATAATTTACAATGATTTTAACAAAAAAAAAAAAATAAAAAAAAAATAAAATAAGATAAATAAATAAAATAAAAAGGATAACTTTTAACAAGGCATTAATGTTCTTGTTGGTGCTGGAGAGGGATGTCATTATGTTGTGGTACCTGGATTAAGGAGCTCCATGGATATACAAACATCACTTGTCTACCTGTCTATTCTTCCAAAGGAAGTTGGTGTATTGCAGGAGAGGGGCAGCTTGAGTCTGCAGTTCACAGGGTTTACATTCAGATGAACTTCAGGCAACAACCACTACAGTGTACTACTACTCTCGTTCAGTACTCTACTTGTTTGATAGCTCCTCTTTATGTCTTGAAAATAAGCATGATGAATCATAATGGTGTGTATGTGGTAGGTGGGGGTGCTTACCATCCACTCAGTGTAGTGCTGCTTTGCATGTCTGCCTTTTCCTCTCTTCTTTCCTTCCTCTTCTGTCTTTCTTTCCTCTTCCTTTTGCCTACAGATGACTTTAGAATCCCTCTTCTGTCTTTCTTTCCTTCATTCTTTCCTCTTCTTTCTGCTTGTGAGTGACTCACACAGAGTGACAAGCCAAATTGTTTCCTGTACACCAGGAAACCATGTACTACGCTGAGTGGTAATCATATAACCAAATTATGGTGCCTGGTGGTTTCGTGGGTGATTAAGGTGCTCCAATCAGATTGAGCCTATGTAGGTTTATTCCAGGGGGTGGTTGGGGTTTATTACTCATGTAATGCCACTCAGGGATGAATGAGGCAGGTCACTCTCATCTTAAATGTCAGGACCAACTTGCCTAGCCCCAGGTTCCTATGCTCCTCATTGGGCGACGTAGGATTGGAGGATGGATGGATGGATGACTCTTACCCATAATGGGATATATCCATTGTACCAAGGTATCCTTTGAGTTTTCCTTACTGTAATTTACAGATCTTGATGTAAATTTTAGGTCTGGGAACATTTTACATAGATGTTGGCTTGTCAGCAACATCCATGTAACTTTGCTCAGGAAATGCAACAACTGAAAACTTTCTTTGAAGAAATATATTTTCACTTAGGTTCAAGGAAACTAACCATCAGTTTATTTTTTATCATATTTTATTATTTCATATATTTTTAATGTGTAATTTGGTACTGAAGATTATTAACAAATCTCCCATGGCCAGGTGGTATAAGTCACAGGCTGGGTAACACAGTACATTCACATTTTATGGTTTGACATCAAGAGATGACTGTAGGTTTCCTAATATGGAGTTCTATGGTATACTGTCAGAGGTGTAGGAATGTCTTATACAGCTTGAGAGGTAGGGTAATGATAATGTAATATCCTGTAATGTACATGATTAATAGGAACACAGCTTTGCTTTAAGGTTTATAGTGTAGGCTTTTTGGTTTTAGGGACATAGCAATACATATACAATATTAAATCTCACTACTATGTTTAATTATCCTTCATAACTGTGTTATTTCATTACAGCAATTGAACTGTCTCGTCTCCCTCCATCCCGCCCAGTCCCCCCTGCTGCTCTCACCCCAGAGACTATTTACCCGTGGGAGCTTGAGTGGGAGAGCCAAAAAATATACAAGTTTGAACCATGGAGGAAAGGTGCGGGGAGGCTGAAACTGAAGGAGGAAGGCATAGACAAAGAATGGGAAGAGGGGGAGGAGGAGGAGGAGGCGGCAGAGGAGGACGAGGAACAAGATAACGTCAGGGAAGGAAGTGGAATTCAAGAAGAGGATGGGAAAGAAGGAAATAAAAACTCAAAAGTAGAGGTGAAGAAAGAGGAAGTTGATGCTGAAGAAGAGGAGCTAGTGGTTGAAGAAGAGGAAGGTAAGTGTGTGATGAAGGAAGAGAAAGAGGATCATAGCAGTAGAGAAAAGGATGAGGTGGAAGAAACTGATGGAGATGGCATAGGAAATTTAAAAATGCTCAATGAAGATGAACTGCCCGAATTTGAGGACAGTCAGGAAGGTGAAACTCGCCTCCATATACACATGGTTGAAGAAGATGAAGAAGTGGCAGAAGAGGAAAGAGTGCAAAAAGAGGAAAAATGCAATGAGACAGAGAAAACCCAGGAAGATTCCTCAGTTCCCAAACTAAACTGTTGTACCACCAAAAGTGAAATTCATGTTGCAGAGGAAAATCAGCAGTCACCACAGGTCAGCAAACTTAATTATAGCAACAAACGAAGAATTGATGTGGACGGTTTGGACATGCAAGAGGAGGAGGAGGAGGAAAAGAAGGAATCTGAACAAGAGGAAGAGGAACTGGTAATTTGTGATACTGAAGCCACCTCAACCAGTCAGAATAACAGCCCAGCTGGTGGCGACCCAGTAGCTGTGGAAAATGCAAATAAATCTACAGAAAACTGCAGTGAAGATGTGTCTCAACCCCCTAAGTCTCCCTCACCAGAAGTGTTCAGAGTGCCAGGAAATGTTCCAAAACCATTAGTGTATCCACCTATTGTGCATGGTCCACCTCTCCTCTATTCACCCATAAAATTAGTGAGTGAAAGGACAGAAAAAGAAAAGAAGAAAGAGCGAACAGAGAAAGAACGGAAAAAATCAGACAGGACTAAAGTGAAAGAGAGGGGTAGGGATCGAGAAAAAGAAGACCGTCCCCCGAAAAAATTGAAAATAAAGTTAAAAAGTGAAGAGAGAGCTTTAGTACCACCCCTTAGGATTAGGACAGAGGATAGGGGTATGGGTCTCAAACTTACCCTTAAGAAACAAGAGGGTTCAGGTGCTTATTACAGTGTAGGTGAAGAAAGAACCCGGGAATATCGTGTGGAACAGAATAAGGAGGAAGAGGATGATGATGAGGATATGGATGATAGAGTGCTTGGAAGCTTTAATAATGAGGAGGAGGAGGAAGAAGAAGAAGAAAAAGATGAGGGGGATGAGGAAGGACATAACAGTTTGAAGGAGGTAAAAGTTGTACTCCAAGATGTGCTGAAAGACAAGAGATTCAAAAAACAAACAGAGGAGAAAGGTGGTAAAAAGAGGCGGCGAGAACGAAGTGACGAGCGAAGCGACAAGAATGACCGCTACAGCTCCAACTCCCACTGGTTGACCTATGCACAGCCTTACAGCCAAGGAGAGCAAGAAAAACGATTCACTTCACAGCCTGCCAACCACGACAGCAGGAACTGGAACTATAACAACACTGTTGAGTGGAGACGAGGTGGAGAGGAGGGTGCTTCGTGTGCAGACACGACCAGCAGTCAGAAGACCAGGGAGTACAGTTCTCATCTCTATGGTTATGGTGAAAGCTACAGTCATGAGTACTCCAGCCGCCACAACCACTCGCAGAATTATGGGCATTCTGGCTCTCAGCAAAGAAATTCACACACCTATTATTGACACGTCTTGAAAAAGATATTTTTCTGTGAATTAGGACAGCATTTGTAATGGGGAATTCTTTATATATTGAACTGTGTACAGTATGATTGGATATTTTCCATATGGAACATCAGAAGGAATGACATTAAAAATTAAAAGCAGTTTCCAGTGGTATTTTGCAGTTGACTGTGAACATCCAGATAACAATGTAACCCATAGGTAGTTTCTTTGATATCTACAACAGTGATATGAAAGTCAGCCCCCCCAGCTTCCTTGCCTCTTTATGTTTGAATCTAGTCTTGATCCATTAACTCGTCTGGGCCTTTTTCGTGTATAGCCAGATGATATTTGCTCAGTAAAGAGGAACTAGTTAAGGAGAATGGAGGGTTTGAAGTGATGACTGTGTTATGTGAGTGTATTATTTTTTATATATTTTGTTTGAATCTGCGTGATCAGTCAGCGTGAGCTTTGATGGAACCAAGGCCAGAGCTTTAAGGTGATTTATAAAGTCTCTTGGCACGGGTGTACACAAACGAAGTCCTTATTATGAAGGTATCCTAATATAGGGTAAAAATCATGATTTATATTCCTATGTGATTGTTAATTTCAGCAGAGACAGTTTTTATAACTTATAAACCCTGTGGTGTACCTATGTTTCAGTAGGTGTTAATATAAATAAACTCCTTTAGTAACTTAAAAAGTGGATAATTATGGTCATCTCCCTCACAATAAAGAAAATGTCATTCTCAAAGTATGTGATCTCATGTGTGATTTTTTTTCTCATATTTCTACTGTTAGCTGGTGGTATGATGAAGTCTGGTTCCACTGTGTGTATATTTTTGCCATGTACTTACTAATACTTGTCCCATAGGTTGTTGAGATTTTCAGGGAGTTTAGTGAAGTCAGCCTTGACACGACGTATAAAGTAATAAATAATACTGTAATAAACAAAGTGCTCTGGGCTAAT
Organism: Coenobita brevimanus; assembly: GCF_032717465.1. Classification (NCBI taxonomy): domain Eukaryota; kingdom Metazoa; phylum Arthropoda; class Malacostraca; order Decapoda; family Coenobitidae; genus Coenobita; species Coenobita brevimanus. The sequence continues at coordinate 7,076,137 of NC_136958.1, read as the reverse complement.
CATGGTAGCCCACAGTGGCCCATAGTGCATTTCAAACAGAATATTGTGTAGATGGAGATATGCTGTACCTTGTTCCTGTTGGCCCCAAGTTATGAGCATAATGCCCCATGGTTCCTCAGCTTCCATCATCGGTACAGAAATACTGTATTTTTTTCTCTTCTATATGCAGCCATTTATAGGCTAGCCATTCACATTGATAATATACAACGATCCAGAGGTACACGTTAAGAAAATATTCTTGATTTTTTCTTGATTTCTGCCACTAACATTAAATCCAGACAGTTTCCATAATGTGTATGGGATGTAAGATGATGTATCACTAAATCTAGACAAAGAAATTGTTGTCATGGGCAAGCACTGATTATCTGAGTAAATGACAGCCTTAACTGCATTTTTTGGAATCTGATGAATTTCAGTTGTATATATTGTTTTGATATGAATATGGGCATGTGACATGGTCGTGATCAAGCCAAAGGTTCTCCAATTAGTATCCCATAACATAGTTCTCTTTTTATCTTATTTATGTGTATATATATGTTTTATATGTTGTTAGGTAGCTGGAACACTTTATTTATGTAGACTTTGTTTTAACCTGGTGATTAATGTATTTTGTATTAGTGGAGGAAAAGCAGGTGACATCTAAGGCTGGTGACACAATGTGCGTGATAAAACTGGGGTTAAATTTAGAAAGCAAGTTGTATGCTTGATAAGAAGTGAAAATTCATACTTGGATGCACATTAGAATGAGAGGATAGGTGCAGTGGACTGAAAAAAAAATGCCTACCCTAAAGGAAATGTAAAGAATAAAGCTCATATGGGAGGGGAGGGGAATGCAATTTGTGTATGAAGAGTATAGTTTGAAGTGTGAAGAAAAATGTTACTTTTTGAGTGTTTGGAGAAAAATATAGCCAGTGGTGATGATTAAGTATGAAAAATTTTTCAGCAAAACTGAATGTTGTCAACATTGGATCTATGCTTGAGAACACTGATATGAGCATGGCAAGGGTGTTTTATGAGAAGTGAGTGGAGAGTACAGTATATTAAGGTGGCAGGTAACTGTAACAGCCATTTCCATATTGGGGTCTAAGACTATGCAACAGTTATCATAGGAACATGTAAAAAGATTTCTTGGAGAGTGTCAGACTGAATGGGCTAATGATGTAAGGAGGGAAAGTACTTATGATGCAAGCAAGAATAATTTCTGTACTGTATACAGGTGTATATTTGAGATTAGATGGATATATGTACACAGGTAAGTGGGAAGAGCCAGGAATTTTGTAATTATTAGATCATCTTTCACTATAGTCTTTGCCTTGCTGTGGATTCACAGACAGAATCTGTGAGCCAAAAGATAGTGAGTGATTAACTGAGTGAAATTATGTAAACTTTATTGATTTACCAGGTGCTTCTGTAGGCTGCATGTGCTAGGTCAGTAATATTATCATGTTTGTCATGGTAGCTAATACAGTATTTATGATTGTGAACATATCAAGCTTATGTGTGCTTTATTAGAATTTGGACAAATTCTGATTCCTTACTCTGTTTAAATATACAGGAAAAAAAGTTTTCTGAATGGCATCTTAATTCTTGGATATCAGTATTATCAGGTGCTCAGAAACTTCAGATTCAGTGCATGCTCATAAAATCAGATAAGCAGTGCTAAGCCTTCTGAAACAATAATTAATATTTTCTTCATTTATCATTATGTAGGTCTTCTGACAAAGGTTTGACCTTTTTTTTTAAGTATTTAAAAAAGTTGAAGATATTGGAGTGTCTGGTCTTCTTTTGTTATCAGCTGTTGAGATACAGTGCAGTACTGATTTTCTGGCTCTGGCTTTACTCGGCAGCTACAGTACCACCCTTCTAGTTCTTCCATGTTTGGGCAGCCCACAGAACACAGCACAGGCAGCATTCACCCTTCGTGTTCCTCTTACATCAGTTCCAGATAGTTAGTGGAGGTGCTGCTTCTGCCACGCTTCCCTGCGAGTGTGTTATAAAAAAAAGTACAACTATATACATATACTGAATCATCAAAATACCCTTCTTCTTATCCCCCCCTCCCACCCCTGTGTTTCTGTAGTCCTTTGAACCTAGTGGCATAACTATGGTAGCTTTCCATACCATAACACCAACTAGTATCGCTCTTGGTTAAGATTACCTTTATATTTTCTTCTTTTTTTTTCCAAATAATATTTCATATCAGTGATGTCCCTTCCAAGCAAGGAATCCCATTTCATTAACCAATAAAGTGGAGATTATACTGTTTTTAAATGTTATATTTTCATTTTGACAAATGAGGCTTTTTTTTTTTTTTAATCTCTTGTTTTCATCAAGATTGTCACCCAGATATTGTATAGGGAAGAACTTTTTATAAGAGAAAAATGTATATATACCAGTACCTATGCAGTGCTTAGAGAAAATTGGCACAGTGTAAATGTCTCAGTATGATGTGGTTTCATTGTAAAAACATGTGATTTATGCTCATTTGCAGGTAGTCTGCAGTGTTAGTGCTTAGTTTTCCCCTGTAAATTGCAATACAGCTGATTTTCCTTGCAGGTATATTTTGTTATGACTAAGAGGCTCAAAATTCTCCTCACTGAATTTTAATTAAGGTAACATCAGCTTCAGTAATTACATTTTGCTAATGAATCTGTATTTCAGACAGCAACAATAAAAATTATAGATTGAGTGGAAGATGCTGATATGGCAGAGCAGACAGCCTGTAGAAATGTATGGAACTTGGTTGTTGTCCAATTGGGTGTTCAGAATCTTGGCCAGACTGTTAATGATGAATAAATGGTGCTTTTTGTAAAAACAATTTGGTGGCCAGTTTTGAAATATACTGAATAATGTCCATTCTGTTGTATGAACTAAAGTTGCTCTAATGGCTGTCTTCTTTCATGCATCAGAAACAAATGATATTTTCCATAATCTGCTATTGTCCAAATCCTGCATTGCCACAATGTTAACTACCTTTGTCAAAGTCTAGATTGCAGAGTAATCCATCATTCAACAAGATTTTCTACAGCCTAATACGGCGCCATACAGACAAACTGATTGCAACCCTCCATTTCATGTTTGTTGGCTGTTTTGTCTGTATTTTATCTCATTGGTCACAAAGTAGGATAATAATCTTCATTTTATCCATGCGAGAAGAGAGGCTTGCATGTGAGTCTGTCAATGGTTATTGTAAAAATATTTACAAGTTCCAAGGGATGGCTCTCTAAGGGAATATTGGGACTATTCAGTGCCTTTTTTGGAAGAAAATAATAAAAAGATGTTCATCATGATAAAACTATTTTGTCGTGTACTGTAGTTCTCTTTGTACGATATGTAAGGTGTTATGAGTTGGTTCCAGGGGCTTCCTGTACCTGACCTTGGCATCATCTCAGATGTTAGAGGAATGTACTCAGTAGCCCAGGTGGAATTTTTTGTTTATGTTTTAGGCAGACATGACAAAAGAAGAAAAATATTTTCCATAAGTTATTTTTTATACTTCATAATGTTGATAAAGTTCAAATGAATTTTTATAATTTTATTAGTTTTCTTTTGTTGGAAGGGACCTATGGTTGTCTCTCAGGGTCCATTAAGTATGGTAAACTCACAATTATGTGATGACTAAATGTATCTTTTAATAAAAAAATTATGAACCGAATTGCTGTACTGAATCTGTCAAAGCTCTGAAACTATTCCACATGTTGATTTATGTCATGGTAGTTGGTGGCAACCATAATCCACCCATTTGATGTAGCGCTGCCTACCTCTTCCTTCACCGTTATCATTCTTTTTCTGTGTCTGCCCTCCATTCCCATTTCTCTCATCTTTCCTGTCACTTTTTATTACTCTTCTTTCCATTTCAGGTGCTTTACATTGAGTGACAAGCCTTATGTTTTCCTATAAGCCTGGAAATAATTTATAATGTTGGGTAGTAACCATATAACCAACCCATTGTGGTAGGTGGTGGCGACCATCATCCACTCACTTGATGTAGTGCTGCCTACTTCTTCCTTAGCCTTTATCATTGTTTTTCTGTGCCTGTCCTCCTCTCTTCCTATTTCTCCCATCTTTCCTGGTGTAGGCTGTGCTGTCGTCCATGAAGGGGGTGTACGTCTTGGACGGCTTTCTAATAATGCGTCTGTTCTCACTGCTGAACTGACTGCTATTGAGAAGGCTCTTGAAGAGGCTTACTCAATGCCGGGCAAGACATTTACAATATACTCAGACTCCTATGGAAGCTTGACTGCCATTAAGCAGTTTAACACATTCCACCCTATAGTAAGGAAGATTCAGTCTTGGCTTTGGCGCCTGGCTGCAAAGTATAAATTTGTTTCGTTCTGCTGGATACCGTCACATGTTAATCTCTATTGGAACGAATTTGCTGACAAGAGGCAAAATCGGCATGTTCTCTTCCTTCTGTTGGGTATAATAAGGTTCCCTATTCTGATTTGAAGACCGTTATCCGTAACTTTGTTTGGTCTGAGTGGCAGGCGAGATGGGCTTCCCCCTCCCTGGCGAATAACACAAAGTATAAAGAGATTCGGCCATCGATTTATGCCTGGTCATCCTCTTCTCAGGCTTGTCGGGGTTTTGAGACGAGGTTGACTAGGCTGCGAATTGGCCATACGCATTTGACTCACGGGATCCTTTTGGACCGTGGGGTCCCACTGCAGTGTGACATCTGTCAAGTCACAATAACTTGCAGGCATTTCTTATTGGACTGTCCGACCTATGCCTGCTCTCGGGCGAAATTTTTAACAAATAGGGGATCCCTATCAGTTGTTTTAGATAATAGGGCAAATGTTTCTAGCCTTATGGCATTTTTAAAGGAGACAGGGCTATACTGCAAGCTGTGATTGGTGTTGTCATAGTTATGTTTTAGGGCTTGCTGACTACATCTGTTTTCATTTTACCTACGATTTTAGTTGCATGATTATTGTGTAGTAGTTTTCTCAATTTTTATACTCATTCTTTTAAACTATCGCCTTTCATATCTCACTCATCAAAGCGCTGAATGACCTATCAGGTCCCAGTGCTTGGCCTTTGGCCTAAACTTCATATTCCATTCCATTCCCATCTTTCCTGTCTCTTGATGTAGTGCTGCCTACTTCTTCCTTAACCTTTATCATTCGTTTTCTGTGCCTGCCCTCCTCTCTCTATTTCTCACCATCATCCACTCACTTGATGTAGTGTTGCCTACTGCTTCCTTAGCCTTTTTCATTCGTTTTCTGTGCCTGTCCTCCTCTCTTCCTATTTCTCCCATATTTCCTGTCACTTCTTATTGCTTTTCTTTCCTTTACAGGTGGCTTTACATTGAGTAACAAGCCAAATGGTTTCCTGTAAGCCAAGAAACCATTTACAGCGCTGGGTGGTAACCATATAACCAAACCCTACGTGCTCCCTACGTGTCAACAAGTGAGTTGGTGGAGGGTTAGTGCCCCTCCCCGTAAAACAAATAACTCAAAGTCAAATGCCCACCCCTTACGGGATTATGGCGTCTGGCAATAGATAGATAGATAGATGTGTTCCCTCCATGTCAACCAGTGGGTTGATGGAGGGTCAGTTCCCTTCCCTGTAAAACAGCATCAAACACAAATGGCCACAGTGTCTGGCTGTAGATAGATTGATTACTTAAAGATGAGATGATGATTTTACAGAGAGACAGGAGAAAGTGTTAAAGGAGTCTAATTGATTGCATGCACTTAGAAAGAGGCTTGTGCTTGGAATTATTGTTGAGAAAGTTGATGAGAGGATGGTGTGGAGGAGTATCTGATCATATGATTGTAGTATGTGAGGTAAAAGTGAGAGAAGTGAAGCTGAGAAACTGCCATTGCTGATAAATACGAATCTAAAATAGTGGAGGATTTAGGTATATGAACTGAGAACAAATGAATCCGGTAAACTTACAAAGAGTGTGTGTGTGTGTGTGTGTGTTTGGGGGGGGGTGCTTTTGCATGTTTGTACCTGTTAATGTGGGTTCCTTGTCTGGACTGAGCACTTTTGTTCAGATGATCTATTTATAGTATACTTTCAGTTATCACTGCAACTGTCTGGTGGCAATCATCATCCATTCACTCGATGTAGTGCTGCCTACTTCCTTCACCTTTTTCATTCGTTTTCTGTCAGCTACTTCCCCCCCCCCTTTCCTATTTTTCCTATTCTTCCTGTCACTTTGCATTACTCTTCTTTCCATTTTAGGTGGCTCTATACTGAGTGGCAACCCTAATGGTTTCCTGTAACCCAGGAAACCATATAGGGTGGTAATCATAGAACCAAATAATGGGGTGATGTAGAGCCTACTATTGTGCTGCTGTTAACTGGATGGAGAGATCCAAATGCTGTATCCACGTACGAACCAAACCTTCACACTTCCTGCTCCCCACTGTGGCAAGGCACCATCTGCCACAGGGGTTCACTGCATGGGATGGCCTTGCAGGGGCGGTTGCTTCCCTGTGGTTGATGGATCTCCACAACCAGACAGACAAGGGTTGCTTCACTTTAACAGCTGCTGTCTGAATGTAATGCATGATTAGTGTTTTTAAGATACTGTGTTTACAAAAGGCTTTACACTGACGTTACTTGTGCACTGGGAAAAATTCATGTATGTATCTAATGTCCAAGAATTTGGGGATATCTCTCTAAAGGATGTGTTTGCTTAAAAAGAGAGACTAAGTTGTTTGAGATTATTGTCTGTCTGGAGTGAAGAGTGATGGTTGATTAAGTTGGAGAATCAGACATCATACTTTGTCTGAACCAGTGTTTTAGCGAATACAGGCACTGTTGGAGCCGATCTGTAGCTTGTTGAGGTTTGGGGATGTGAAGCTATTGTTAGGTCATCACAGGACATTACTATTCATGATGGAGGTGTTGGTAGGTCGTGAAGGAAAAGGCTAAAAATCAGAGAGGATCGAGCCATGTGAGACACCCTTGGATGGTATTCTGAGTCTGGAGCTTGGTTTGGTTGAGTATCCTACTTGGGCCTGTGTTTGAAAGAGCATTGGCAAACCATTGTCTTTCACGTCCGACTTGAAGATTTTGTCATACCAGGATACGTTTGGGTACTGCAGCAAAAACTTTGTTTATGACTTGTTGCATGTGTGGTTTTTAAATGAAATCATCAACTGGGTACCACGACAATGACCAACCTATTTAGAACCACGAACATGTTAAAGATCTGGGAGTTATGAAGAACAGGGATGCACCCTTCACTGAACACATCACCAAGACACTCAAGACATCCTGAACTATACTGTAAGCTGGATACTTAGGATTTTCACCACAAGAAAAGAGGTTTGTTAGAACACTCTGTGGAAGTCTTTTGTCCTCCCAAGACTAGAATATTGCCTTTTATTATTGTATAGTCTCTGCATGATACTGTACAAGAAGTGGTTGGTATTCAAGTTCCAGTGGAAAATGCTTGAAGACGGGGTACCGAATGCTATAACTGCAGTACTGTGTGGTCAGTCCTCCGTCTGTATTTCCTATCTGCCTATGACCAGTCTCAAATGCAGTGTTTCCAGCCATCTTGAAATTAACGGATCTTGAATTTGACTCTTAACTTGTATTTGTTTCTACTTGGAGGAAAGAATGTTGCAGGCTTCTAGCACTTGGTTCCTTCTTCATTGCATTAAAAAAAAAAAAAAAAAAAAAAGGTGATAGGGGAAGTAACTAGAGTAGTTTGCATGATAAAGCGGCTCTGTATCCCAAGATAGTGAATAATCTGCCACAAGCACAAAGGTCAAAGGTAGGCTGCAGAGATAAGCACTGTGGCTAAGCGTGTCATGGCATCTGCTCACACCTTTACTTCACACAGTGAAGTATTTTGCTGAACGTTATTTTTGTCTCCTAAGGGAAACTTGGCCACAAACAAAGGCGTCGCATAGGGGACAAAACCAGTTTTGTGAGCCGCTAACCAATCTGTCCCACGGTGAGCGAAATTTTGGTTGCTAGGAGATTGTTAGTGGGGTTAGAACCTCTAAGCTCTATAGTATGCAGAAGCTATCTCCTCAGCAAGCGTGACTGTGGCCGCCACATTCAAACACCCTCACTCGTCGCCTCCACCATGGGAACACTTAGCTTGCTGTTTCTGTTTCGCTGTTGCTTTCATAAGCTGAGCAGTGGACCATGACACTATATTTTCCGAATTCATCGGATGATTTCAAAAGGCGCGGGTGTCGGGGTGTAGTACATAAACACCATCAGCGCCGGCTTCGTGATTAGAACTCAAATGGGCCTATATTAATATTATAACTGGTGAGAAAATATTCTGTTATTCACGGAGGAGAACTTTAACTAAAATATGTAGGTAAAAAAAATTAATTCATGTGGTTCTTATTTCTAGTTTTTTCTTTCGACATGAAATAAATATTCGGACACTCGGGAGTCGGGTGACTAACCGTGAGCCGCAGACTCGCGGAGGCTGATCCAAACAACAAGTGGAAATAAAATTGTGGCCAAAATTCGCCATGGATTCTGTAGCAAGGGAACCTCTAGTACACTGCCTTTGGCTCTGGAGTTGCTGAAGTACGTGAGGAGGTTGCAGAAACTGAGGAAAAGGGAGTGGGTACTACGTGGTGGTTTGTTTACAAATAACCACGAGGTTCCAAGGCAGACTACTACTATATAGCCGTTTTGCCTCATAGAAGCTGCTCGCATGTTAGCCACTTTTGGCCCAGTCCCGGCTGTGACTCTTATACGGCTTAGATCTAGCAGCCTCGAGCAACTATCGGTAAGTAATTAACTGATTTTGTCACTTGGTTGAGCTCCTAGTCCTTAGGAAAATTAGCTGAACCATGGCTAACGTTAATCTTTTAAAGGAGGCACGGTGGGTTCTGAGAGTGAATCGTACGAGTCCGTTGGTACCATTGTGCCTCTTGAAGGGTAAGATAATTCTAGCCTTGTACTCCTATTAATGACAGACAGTAACCCTCAAAAGGGCAGACTAAGGGGGTATCACACGGTACCTGAAATCATGGTTTGCTGACGGAATGCGTTCCTGGTAGATGATTTTGTTCTACAGAGAATGAGTCATAGGAGCCTGCTGGTGCCATTAAGGTATTATTTTACATGTTGCCAATATGCAGTTCAGGGATATTACCACCATAAATGCATAGTATATTATCTAAGAATGCTAATGAACCCCCATAACCCCATTTGGAAAATAATGTGTACAGAGATAATGAATTTAATTTACATTTCCCCGAAAACCATACCTTGGATCTTGGCCAGTCCGTGTAAAAAATGTGTGCATTTGTTCGTGTGTTTCTCCTTCCGTTGACTGCACATGCGTCTGGTAGGTCTGTTTCATCCACTCTTAGGCATACTTTGCCGTATGTCACCAATCAATTTGAAGCACTGTCTTTGATTCCTTCTGGGTGGAAAATTCTTGCACTAACCTCTGACGAGGTAGGATGTAAACTGAGCACCGGGTGTAATGTTGATTATTTACCCGTTATTAAGCATTTCCACTCGGAACCGGAGGAAGCCTCTGAGTTATTGAGAAAACACTGTATTTTTTCTGGTAGTTTTTGATGACATTTGAGTGATTTTGACCTTCATTTTTGTCAAATGCTTCATTTTACCTGTTTGCCAATCATGAACTTTGGATGAGGAGGTGAAATGAAGCATTTTCAACAGAAAACAAAGGCAAAAATAATTCTATTTGCATCAAAATCCACCAGAAAAATATACTGCACAACCTGGACCATTGTATCTTTAAAGTAAGCATTCCGCTGCAGTACGTTAGGTTAGGTTAGGTTAGATTAAATTAAGTTTGGTTAGTTTAGGTCTGTTTGGTTAGGTGAACTGGTTGTGCAGTATATTTTTCTGGTGTTTTTTTTATGCAGTTCTAGAGATTTTTGCCTTCGTTTTCTGCCAGTTAGGTTGGGTTTGGTTAGTTTAGGTCTGTTTGATTCAGTTTTCCAGTTGTGCAGTATATTTTTCTGGTAGTTTTTAACCCTTTAACCATGGGTGTCATTCCAGAATGACATTGCAAAAACTGGACCAAACCGCAGGTGTCATTCTCGAATGTTTGTGAATATTTTGAATACCCCGCGTTTTTTCCGTGTGGCAATTGTTTCAAGGGAGAGTAGTTATCAAGTTCTTTCACTCCAGCCGACCCCCCACCTCCCTCCTCCCCCCCCCTGGGGCCCCACCTCCCACCCCCTGGGCCCCCCACCCCACCCCGGACCAAACACGCATCAGTATCTGTCCAACTGTGTGAGTGACAACACTGCTGATGTGGCAGTGAAGTGCAGGCAATTACAGTGCCTTTTACCTGCCTCAGTGAACACAGAGTGGGTGTTTATCGTATGTGCAGTGTTCATATATGTTTATAGTATTGTTATCAGAATGAGGTTGGCATTTGGTAATGGTGTGTGAGCGAAAAATAGTGATTACAACACCGCTGATATGGCAGTGAAGTGCGGGCAATTACAGTGCCTTTTACCTGCCTCATTGAACACAGAGTGGGTGTTTATCGTATGTGCAGTGTTCATATATGTTTATAGTATTGTTATCAGAATGAGGTTGGCATTTGGTAATGGTGTGTGAGCGAAAAATAGTGATTACAACACCGCTGATGTGGCAGTGAAGTGCGGGTAATGACAGTGCCTTTTACCTGCCTCAGTGAACACAGAGTGGGTGTTTATCGTATGTGCAGTGTTCATATATGTTTATAGTATTATTATCAGAACGAGGTTGGCATTTGGTAATGGTGTATGAGCGAAGGTAATGGTGTGTGAGCGAAAAATAGTGATTTTAGATCGCTCACTTCTAATGGCACTGCCCATCCAGTGATAGTCAACGAAATCATGAAACCTACATCATTGCAAAGCCGAAGATTAGTACTTTCTAATGGTACCTTATTTCTCGCTCTAGATTTATTCTGTGCAGAGTTACTGAAAGTGACAGCGATATACAGTGATGCGACAGTGACGTGCTTTACCAATAATTATATAATGGATAATGTAGTAACAAGGGATATTTTGCCTAGAAAAAAATGTAAATATTGGCCAGTATAATAAGTGATATTGTAATAAGAGAATCTGCGGCACTTGTGTAATTCTGTGATGCGACAGTGACGCAATATAGTAATAAGTGCAGTGTAAATATAATGTATATTGCCCAGATTATATGTAAAATAATATTAGAAGTTAAAAAATAATGAAAAGATCGCCTGAAACGTCAGTGAGCGGGTGACGCCGCAGTGAAGTGAGGCGCAGCCGCAGTGAAGTGCGGGCGCAGCTGCAGTGAAGTGCCTTTTACCTTCCTCAGTGAACACAGAGTGGGTGTTTATCGTATGTGGAGTGTTCATATATGTTTATATTACTATTATCAGAGAGTGGTTGGCATTTGGTACTGGTGTGTGGGGCTTATATTGTGATTTTACACCCCTCACTTCTAATGGCTCTGCCCGTCCTGTGAAAGTCAACAAAGTCATGAAACCTACATCAATGGAAAGCTGAAGGTTAGTACTTTCTAATGATACCTTATTTTTTTCTCTAGCTTTATTCTGTGCAGAGTTATTAAGGTTTAAAGGTTTGTTTACATTTGGCTGAAACCCCCGCAGGAGAGGACAGTCAGACCAAAACAATACCCGCGGTTAAAGGGTTAATGTGATTTGAGTGATTTTTGCCCTTGTTTTCTGTCGGTTTGGTTAGGTTAATCGGTTGTGCAGTATATTTTTGTGGTGGGTTTTGATGCGATTTGAGTGATTTTTGCCCTCATTTTCTGTTGAAAATGCTTCATTTCACCTCATCCAGTCAAAGTTCGTAATTGGAAAAGAGGCAAAATGAAGCATTTCCGACAAAAATGAAGGTCAGAATCACAAATCTTATAAAAACTACCAGAAAAATATACTGCACAACCTGGGGGATGTATTGGCAACTTGTAAAAATTTACTGCCATTAGCCTAACCCTCTGAAGGTCAGGATAGCTCGAGCATTCTGTTCCAGCCAATGACAAACGATTTGTACTCTGCTGAGAGTGAGTTATCAGAGACTGAAAGTTAGCCCCTTGAATGTGATGACGTGTTTCTTAGTCCCTAGTCATATGCATGGTGTTATGCTGAGTGTTTTTAGGCCGACTCCTCGTACTAAAAACACTAGCGACTGAGCGGGGTCCTCTTTCCGGACCGGAAGTAAAGCACCAACAAAGGAACAGGACATAAAAACAAGGCAGTTCACCTTTAACACATCTATTACCTTAATTCTAACACCGTGACAGTATTACATAGAATGGTATTATGGACAGGGGATACAGATATACAAAGTTACATTTAGATAGCACGGGATATTCAACATACACTGTAATTACACTTTACAATGGGTTAGGGTTCTATAAGTGGATGTGACTGTCATTCATCAAAGCCCAAAAGGTCTTAGTTCACTGGCACAAGAGGAATATATAGGTTTAATGGTCCAGGGGAGGAATATTACTATAAAAGAACAGGGGGAGCAGATCACTACAATTGACTTGTTGGGCTCAGCGCGGTGACACTCACCCGCGCATACACTGGCAGGGGGGAACTCCTTTATTCTGGGCTGGGGGAACAACACTAGATTCACGGGTCCAGAATAATAGTCTTTAATAAAGGGAAAGAAATCACGGGAACTTATAGATGGGATCCCTCTTATTCACACTGCCACTGTATCACTGTCCCTGTTTCACTTTCTCGGATATAGGAGGGGATGTCACTAATCTTGCCCGTTTTTCTGGGGCGATATCACTCTGTCACTTTAAGGGGACCTCCGGGGGCTCTACCCGTGGCGGGAATCACCGTACCCACTGGGGGGAGACTCGACCCGGGTCCGATCCACTGAGGCGTTGCAGGGAGACCCTCTTGCCTGGGGTCTCGACCTGATGTAGACCCTCCTCTCTGGTCCCGTCGTCGCGTTGCAGGGAGACCCTCTTGCCTGGGGTCTCGACCTGATGTAGACCCTCCTCTCAGGGTCTCGTCGTCGTGGTGCAGGGAGGCCCGTCTGTGTGGGGCCTCGACCTGGTGTGGTGGCCCTCAGGACTGGAGCCAAACAGGTGGAGAAGTCATGTCTGGCGTCGGAGGCTCTGAGGCAGGAGGAGGACAGCGTTGGTAGGCTGCTGGGCTCGCCTGGGGGTCCGGGGACTGTGGAGGTCTGTCAGGGGACGCGTCGTCAGGTGTGGGCTGCGGCCTCGTCTCCTGCGGGTGCCTGGGGGAGACAAGAATTTCCCGGGAGTGGGAGGTAGGTCCCAACGGGGACTTGGTCTTTGCTCGGGGGACACCTTTGGGGCAACTCTCCCGAGTGGTGTCCAGCTACTCCTGCAGGAGTTGGCTGAAGATAGAGGACACACGGGGGCCGTGTTCTCTTTCTTACACAGGGAGGGTAGCACAGAGGCGACTCTCTCTTGTCTCCGACACAGCCGTGGCGCCAGGTCGATCGGCCCTGGGACCCACTTTTGGCTTTATACAAGGGGCTCTTACCCTTGGGGTGGCTAAGGGTGTTGGCCCCTTATAGCTCACTATTGGGCCTCCTGCCCTGTTTGTGATAGAGGGCATTTCTCCCTCACAGTTCACTAAAGGACCTCCTGTCCTGGTAGTGGCAGATGGTATTTCTCCCTCGTGGCTCACTGTGGCAGAGGGTACTGGCCCCTTGTGGCTCACCAGAGTAGTGGCAGAGGGTGGTGATTCCTTGTGGCTCACTGTGGCAGAGGGTACTAGCCCCTCGTGGCTCACCAGAGTTGTGGCAGAGGGTGGTGTTCCCTCGTGGCTCACTGTGGGAGAGGTGCGAACACCTCGTGGCTCACTGTGGGAGAGGTGCGAACACCTCGTGGCTCACCAAGGGACCTCCTGCCCTTCTGGGGTGAAGCTGTGGTCATCACCACAGTACTACTAGGGACTGATTTTATATCAGTCCCACCCCACTGCTGTCGATGGTCAACCCGCTGTTGAAGTTGTTGCGGATCTAGGCTCACCTGGCGTTGGGGCAGTTGCGGGGAGAAGGGGCACAGGTCAGTGATGGTTGGGTGACCCTTTTGCCCTGGGTCATTAACCTCCCCGTTATCCCTTCCTAGGGTGGTGGGGTGGCGGTGGCCCGGTGGTGGGGTGGGGGGTGGCGGGGTGGATGGTCCGGCGGCGGGCATTTTACCACCGTCGTCTTTGAAAAAGTCACGACCCCGTGACTGCAGGTGGTAGGTGGTGGAAGTGAACATCTTGTGGACCGGGGTGAGGTGTTGCAGGAGGTTCGTCCAGTGGTTGGTCATGGTGTTTGGCTCTCGGTGGGGGTTGAAAGAGAGACGGATGGAGGATGGGCGGTTTGTCTGGCGTAGGAGGCGGAGAAACTGGGGTGTCCGTCGGATCCTGATGGGTGGGCGGTCATGGAGGCGCCATAGCACGCTCTCAATTTTTCTTGTTGGTAGTTTCCACGATGCCTGATGAAGGGGGAGGGTAATGGGGGTGGTGTTTGGGGTGTCGGTGGCATGTGTTGGGAAATGGGGAGAAGGATGGGGGGGGAGATGGAGGTGTGGGGGTGTATGTAGGTGGTGGGCGGAAGATGCGTCGTGATCTGATGGTCGTGGTGGTGAGGGTAGGCATCGGCGGTGATGGTGGTTGGGCACGTGGGGAGTTGGTGGGTGATGTGTTGCGTGGGGCGGTGCGTGGTGGGGTGTGGCGGGAGTTGTGGTGGCACGGTGGTGGTGGTTGTTTCCGCGGCGGTGAAGGTGGGAGTTGGTGATGGGTGGTGTGGTGCGGTGTTGGTGGTGGGCGTAGCGGGCGGTGATTGGGAGTGGTGGGTTGGAGGAGGTGGGGTAGCCGGAGGAGATTCTGGCGTAGGTGAGGCTGAGGGGGAGGATGGTGTGATAGGGAAGGCGAATGAGTTGGCTGTGTTGGCGGGGAAAATGAGAGGCGGGGAAGTGATGGTGGTGGGTGGTGCGGGGTGGTAGGTGGGAGGGAGTAGACAGGAGGAGGCGGTTTTGGGAAGTAGGTTAGGGGAAGATGAGGTAAAGGTTCTAGGAGGTCTGTGAAGGGGGAGGCAGGCTTTGTGTTGGGGAGGAATAGGCAGGGGGGAGGCGGTAGTAGTGAAGAAAGTGGTGTGTGAGGTGGGAAGGTTAGGAATAGGGGTAGGATTAGGGGAGGGCAAAATAGAAGAGGCAGTGAGAGGAGAGGAAAAGGAAAGATGGTGTTTTTCCCTGTCGTAGACTGGGAGAGATGTGAGGTGGCCCCCGTCATTACAGCGGGACGCGCGGGCAGTGAGGGGGCGCCTTCTGTGCTTTCCTCGTCCCGCTTTCCTGCTGTGAGGTTTGGGACAATTGGCGCATGGTGGGGAGGCCTGTAGGCGCTCTTGTGTTGCTCTGCTGTGCCGGGCAGCTTTTAGCTGTTCACGAATGTCGTGGATTGGGCACTCCGGGCAGCAAGGAGAAAATTCCCACGGATTTACAGGGATGAGGTCCGTGGGGGATTGTTTGATGTCGCCGATGCGTTTGGGGGAGGAGTGGACGGCTAGAAGGCGCCTTATTTGGTTGATATCTTTATCCAGGTCTCCCATCGGTTCTTGTATTGTGAAGTGGTCTTTAATGAAACCGGGGAGGGTCCTGAGGAGTTTGTGGAATATGAGTTGTTCCCGGGTATGCAGCGGTGACGAGCCGCCTAGCCTGGATGAAGGTGTCATCGAGGCTTCCGTCGTATGTGAGGGCGTCTAGTTGTGATAAAGCTACAACTGTGCCTAGAGATGGCGTCACTGCCTGTTTCACAATTTGCGTGAACTGGTCCCATGACAGTTCTGAGACTACTTTTGGTATGACATTGGTGATAATTTTCCCCAGATTAGGTAGTGTGACTGCAATTTTCTCCTTATCCAAGTCAAACCCTATGTCTAAAAGGGGTTTGATCATATCCAAAAAAACATCCATGTCACATTGGTCCGGGTTGAATTTTGGTAACTAAATGTGCGGTTTAGCTGCCATTGTGCAAGTTTCCTTTTGTGTTCCTCCGTGCTTTTACTCGGATCCAGAACCACCGCTTGCCACCAGTGTTATGCTGAGTGTATTTAGGCCGACTCCTCGTACTAAAAACACTAGCGACTGAGCGGGGTCCTCTTTCCGGACCGGAAGTAAAGCACCAACAAAGGAACAGGACATAAAAACTAGGCAGTTCACCTTTAACACATCTATTACCTTAATTCTAACACCGTGACAGTATTACATAGAATGGTATTATGGACAGGGGATACAGATATACAAAGTTACGTTAAGATAGCACGGGCTATTCAACATACACTGTAATTACACTTTACAATGGGTTAGGGTTCTATAAGTGGATGTGACTGTCTTTCATCAATGCCTAAAAGGTCTTAGTTCACTGGCACAAGAGGAATATATAGGTTTAATGGTCCAGGGGAGGAATATTACTATAAAAGAACAGGGGGAGCAGATCACTACAATTGACGTTGGGCTCAGCGTGGTGACACTCGCCCACGCGTACACTGGCAAGGGGGAACTCCTCTATTCTGGGCTGGGGGAACAACACTAGATTCACGGGTCCAGATTTATAGTCTTTAATAAAGGGTAAGTAATCACGGGAACTTATAGATGGGATCCCTCTTATTCACACTGTCACTGTATCACTGTCCCTGTTTCACTTTCTCGGATATAGGAGGGGATGTCACTAATCTTGCCCGTTTTTCTGGGGCGATATCACTCTGTCACTTTAAGGGGACCTCCGGGGGCTCTACCCGTGGCGGGAATCACCGTATCCACTGGGGGGAGACTCGACCCGGGTCCGATCCACTGAGGCGTTGCAGGGAGACCCTCTTGCCTGGGGTCTCGACCTGATGTAGACCCTCCTTTCGGGGTCTCGCCGTCGTGGTGCTGGGAGGCCCATCTATGTGGGGCTTTGACCTGGTGTGGTGGCCCTCAGGACTGGAGCCAAACAGGTGGAGAAGTCGTGTCTGGCGTCGGAGGCTCTGAGGCAGGAGGAGGACAGCGTTGGTAGGCTGCTGGGCTCGCCCGGGGGTCCGGGGACTGTGGAGGTCTGTCAGGGGATGCGCCGTCAGGTGTGGGCTGCGGCCTCGTCTCCTGCGGATGCCTGGGGGAGACAAGAATTTCCCGGGAGTGGGAGGTAGGTCCCGACGGGGACTTGGTCTTTGCTCGGGGGACACCTTTGGGGCAACTCTCCCGGGTGGTGTCCAGCTACTCCTGCGGGAGTTGGCTGAAGATAGAGGACACACGGGGGCCGTGTTCTCTTTCTTACACAGGGAGGGTAGCACAGAGGCGACTCTCTCTCTTGTCTCCGACACAGCCGTGGCGCCAGGTCGATCGGCCCTTGGACCCACTTTTGGCTCTATACAAGGGGCTCTTACCCTTGGGGTGGCTAGGGGTGTTGGTCCCTTATAGCTCACTATTGGGCCTCCTGCCCTGTTTGTGATAGAGGGTATTTCTTCCTCACAGTTCACTAAAGGACCTCCTATCCTGGTTGTGGCAGAGGGTATTTCTTCCTCGTGGCTCACTGTGGCAGAGGGTACTGGCCCCTTGTGGCTCACCAGAGTAGTGGCAGAGGGTGGTGATCCCTTGTGGCTCACTGTGGCAGAGGGTACTAGCCCCTCGTGGCTCACCAGAGTTGTTGCAGAGGGTGGTGTTCCCTCGTGGCTAACTGTGGCAGAGATGCGAACACCTCGTGGCTCACCAAGGGACCTCCTGCCCTTCTGGGGTGAAGCTGTGGTCGTCACCACAATACTACTAGGGACTGATTTTATATCAGTCCCACCCCACTGCTGTCGATGGTCAACCCGCCGTTGAAGTTGTTGCGGATCTAGGCTCACCTGGCGTTGGGGCAGTTGCGGGGAGAAGGGTCACAGATCAGTGATGGTTGGGTGACCCTTTTGCCCTGGGTCATTAACCTCCCCGTTATCCCTTCCTAGGGTGGTGGGGTGGCGGTGGCCCGGTGGCGGGGTGGATGGTCCGGCGGCGGGCATTTTACATGGAGTGACTTATGCTGGAAGGTACTGTTCGCTCAGTGCACATGCGCTGAGTGCCTTTTTAGTTGCTGTGCTGAAAGTATCAGTATGTTATCTCAAGTATTGTGTCATTTGTCAACAACATTTTACGAAATACATGTGTCAGGAAGGTAGTTGGATGTCTTATCAACCTATAGGTAACTATAGATCGATATATAGAGATATATAAATAAATATGTGTATGTTACAGGCAGATTGTGAAATCATTCATTTCGTGAATTAATCCATCACGTCTGGGGGCTGTTTTCACCACCCAAACCACCAGCAGGTATTTTTCTTAAAAATCACCATTATTTAAAACATAATTTCTCAGCTAAACCTATAATGTAAAATTATAGTATGATATACTGTTATTGTATGATGCAGTAATTATAATAATACTGTAATACAATAACAGTAGTACTACAAAACACTAGATCATTTATACAGTCATTACTCGTTTTACGATAATTCGGTTTACGATAATTCGCTACATCTATAATAGAAAAATTCCACCCCAAAATTCGATTTACAATAAATTTCCCGCTATAACGATTTTGCCATCGGAAAGCGCCAGGCACAGGCGTAGGTGGAAACACTTTATCAGTCTGTTGCACTGGCCCTCACCGCCTCCGCTATGCTATGTTCTGCATTCTTTATTGTACGAACAGTTGACTCATTCACCCCAAACATATGTTTCTGAGACATTTCACCTTCAGGTCAATTCACCGTCAAAACATGGATGAGTACCTGTCAGGACAATTTGCACCCTGGACAATTCACCGTCATTCTATAAATATACTTATTATTGATTAATTAATACTTTAATAACTAATTTTCAGGGGGCTTTTATAACTCATATCAGTAAAAAACTAGTGTACTGTACTTGCTAAATAAACTGGTATATAAATAAATGACGGGGAATTGTCCTGACGGCGAATTGTCGCCAACATTCCTTCCCTAAGTTTGTCCAACACTTTAACTTTCTCTGTCAGCAACATCACTTTATGAGTCCATTTTGGTGTGTTACCACATGTGTCACTAGCACTACGCTTAGGCCCCATGTTGGCAAACAAGGCAAGCAATCGCTGGAAGGCAGAAAAATAAGCCACAAATAACAATTCGCGGGTCACGCACGGTTCGACCATTGGATTCAAACTGACTGTGTGGTGCGTGGTAGACTGACCTCCCACCCACCCACACACACACACACACACACACACACACACACACACATATGTATGCACACGGGCAGCAGGTAGGCATTTTCATATTTCTCGTATATTAAAATTACTTTTACAAAAACTATAATTTTGTTTTAATTATTGTACGAAAAATTCGTGGATAACCGAAATCGCGTTAAAAAAGTTCATGTGAATTAAGGGATTACTTCTGTGGATTTGTGTGCCCAGTGGTAAGGTCAGTGCCAGTGTAGGCCCCAGTGCTGTGGTTGATGCAGGTATGGGTCCCAGTGCTAAGGTTGGTGCAGGTATTGGCCGGATTCCCCTCCCCCTGACCTGTTCCTGTCTGACTCAGAGGCCGACCACTAGTGCCTGTAAGCACAGGCTGTCCCCCAGGCTCGCGGGGGACAACTTGGACCAACACAGGAAGGAATGACGGTGTGTTGTCATTTATAGTTCAGTCTTGGTTAGGTGACTTTGGGAAGTTGAGTTGACGTAACCCCCCCTTTTATAATGGGTTTCAATCTTCCGATTTACGATAAAATCGGTATACAATAAGGTATGACCTGACATAACCCCATCGTAAAATGAGTAATGACTGTACATGCCACCCGGATGTCTCCAGGTCATCATGTATACATGCCACCCAGACGGGAGGGGTTAAGGTTAGTTTAGTTGAAGTTTATGTAGGTTAGGTTGATCTAGTACTTGTATAAGGTTAGGTTAGTTTAGGTTTGGTTAGGTAAGATTAATTTAGAATAAATAGAGAAGGGAACAGTAACTTCCAGCATAGCTAAGTCACTCTGTGCATACCACGCCATTCCTACTACCATCCGATCATTTTGGTCAACTTTGGAGGGAACTATTGATTTTGAAGGGTTAGGAAAGTGTCCATTAACCCATTTATATATAGATGCCTGTCCCCAATCTGATTAAAATGACATGAATGGAGCAAGAATTAAGTGAAAAGTGTGTTGGATTGAATAGGTTATTTAAGATAAAATGACAGGCACTTCTTGTTATATTTATCCTTATTTATTTATTTATTTATTTTATTTTTATTGAGTTCCCAGTGAAATTGGTAATATCAAATGTTTTTATTCACCTTGGGATATGTAGTAGCTACTGAAGGGGGTGATGAAGGCTACATCTTACTCCAGTTCAAGAAGTCTCTCCGAAGCTGAATTACCGGTAATTCATCCATTCATAGCAAGAATAAAGTAATAATATGCCATTAGTTCAAGGTGTTAAAGTCCCAGGAACAGTTGTGTGGAAAAAAAAAAAATTAGAACTCCTCCCTAACTAATAAAGGAAACTGATTGTACAATACTGCAGAGCATAGTGATTGTGAGTGCATCATGTGTAGAAATTACATACCGTACCAGTATGTACCATTACTCTTTTAATCAGGTGGCATTCTCATGGTATATCCTTGCAACTTCCAGACATTTATGTTCATCTTAGGGGAAACCCTTTGTACCTATTATATCAAGGGGTCAGTAAAAGACATAAATGAACTTTACTAAGTTTATCAAGTCCTTCCTTAACTGAATGAAATCATACACTTCAGTCATACTTAACAAACAGTCCATCATACCCTTAACCAAAGACCTCTGTGAACACACAGTTGATGAGCCTGATTTCCTGCAGTCTATTGGGTTCATGTCCAGATGAGCCTTGGGCTATATTACTGTTATTAAAATTACCTCAACCTCTTTTTCCCACCTAAAGTCAGAATGATGTAGGTTTCTGACACATGATAAAGGGAGAACTGATCAACATCATGCCCAGTGAAATGGACATTCACTCACCATTCAGACCCTTGTATTCCTAACTCTACCCAGATGGCCTAAACATCTGCACATACTTTTCTGGACCCTGTTCTTTATGGATTCCCAGTACA
This sequence comes from Coenobita brevimanus, assembly GCF_032717465.1. NCBI lineage: Eukaryota > Metazoa > Arthropoda > Malacostraca > Decapoda > Coenobitidae > Coenobita > Coenobita brevimanus. Next base: position 7,055,096 of record NC_136958.1, on the reverse strand, counting down.
CTTCACATTGGAGACCAGATGAACATTCATATACAGTACCCTTGCGTCCAACACGCGTTTGTCCAGCACGGAGAGCGAATAATTAGTACAATTTAATACAATTTAATTACTCTAACATGGATGCATTAGCATAACACGCACGGAACTCCGAGAAGTGGGTGAAATCCGCAGAGTTCGCCTCTAGCACGATCACCCCCGGTCCAACACGGTCATACTGGATGTTCCTGTGATGCTGACAGCCAATCAAAACTTCTGATCAAGTTGCCTCCCCCACCCGCTATCGTGACGTGATCGTGATGTCGCCCAATCAAAAATGCTTCTGCTCTCACATAATGTTTTGTTTAAATTTTTCCCGCCACATTGCCACTCAGTCGCATAATTCGCATTGGAAGGTGCTTTTTTCTCGCTGCATTTTCTGCCCTTGCTACTGCATTTTATCCTGCCCACGATGCCTAGGAAGCCTTCTGAGAACCCCAAGAAGCGGCGGCACCTCCCTCAGGCCACCAAGCTAGAAATCATCGAGAGGAAGAAGAAAAGGGAAAGGAAAGTGGACATCGCCAAGGCCTACGACGTGAATGAAGCCAGCCTGAGGACCATAATAAAAAACCAAGACAAGATCCTGGCAGCTGTGAAGGCTTACGGAGTGCTAGGACAGGCAGAAGCAGGACCGTCCATGGATGTGGATGAGAATAGTGATTCTGAGTGTGATTTCACAGGATTTATGAAGGAGGTTGAGGAGGAGCAGCAGCCATTACCTGCTAGTGACACCAGCAGCCATCCTCCAGGGACCCAGTAGGACTACCTACAGCCTCGGATACCACCTTCCATTCCCAGCAAGCCCACCAACACTATCCTAAAAGGTTAGTTATCATTCATAGTACAGCACCATTTATTATAATTTCAGTAGTACCAATATATGTAAAGGTATATGGTAGGTATTTAGGGTGACTTTTCCTAGGGTTGCTGACATAATTCATTTTTCCCCCTTAAGCTCTGTTGTTTGTCCAACACGTTTTTGGTCCAACATGGGACCCATGCATGACAATATTACCGTGTTGGACGCGAGGGTACTGTATATATTTAATCTAACAAATGTGATCCCTGTCACTTTTGTATCCACATCAACGTCCCTACATTATTTTCTTACACATTCAGTAATAACAGTATCCATAAATCTCCCACTGCCAGAATCACACATATACTGGTACCCATTTACTGCCCTGTTTACAGCCTGCTTCTCTCCATATGACCTTACCATCTAAGCACACACCCTTCAACCCAAATGTCATCCACCATTTTTACTACCAGGGTATAGTTCTTTCATGAATGATCTTATTTCTTATCTACTCTATGCACTCCACACATTTTCTTTAGTAATCAGCTTTCCACTGTTCTTACTCTTGACTTTTCATTCTCTTGCCACCCCCGTCTCATACACATGTGGGCACCAAAACACACCATGCAATTTTCCTGTATCCTACACACCCAGACCACTTAAGGCCTTCATAGCACCAGCCAATAGTTCTTATATGTGGGTTGTTAAAGTTGGATAGGAGAGCAAAAGTAGGCAATTATGAAATTTGTAAATTAAGGAATATCTCAGTCATTGAGTTGGAGAGTGTTTGATTAGATGCTTGGTAACAAAGATGTAAAAATTGTGAATATGGTGGCAAAGATGGTATTGTATACACCATATAAGAGTTTAAGGGTAGGAGTATGCATAGAAGGTGAAGAAGATGGTGGATGGATAATGTAAGTGAATGTTTGAAGTATGAGTAAAGGTCCTACAAAGAAGATGGTGAAACAAAGAACTGATGTTGGATTGAAACTGATGAAGTACGTATAAATATGCATGTATTTACCTATTTACCTATTTGTAGTACAGTATACAGGAATTGAGCAATGGTCAAGTTGTCCTGTCTCCATATCCACATTTATCAAGTCTACCTTTACACAGATGAAAGTTTTTCTCGTGCATCACCTCTTTGTCTAAGTCGTTCCAAATATTTAAGTATTTACCTAATACACCTAATTGTGATATACACGGAATGTACTATGCTCGTGGGTTTCCGTCGCTGTTTCTCAATAAGTCAAATTTAGCTTTAAACTCGTTTAAGTTTTTAGACTGGACGATCTCTTTGTCCAAGCTATTCCATAAGTCTATACTTCTGTAAGGAAAGCTATATTTCTTGATATCCTTCAAGCAGCATGACTTTTTCAATTTCATTCCATGTCCTCTTATTGCTCTCTTATCCCATACAAACAGATCTTTGTCAGTTTTATCTACTCCCACCATGGTCCTGAACACTGCAATCATGTCTCCCCTCTTTCTCCTTTCCTCTAAAGAAGGCAAATCCAGTTTTTCCAGCTTCTCTCTGTATGACAGGTCTGTCAGACTGGGGACCATCTTGGTTGCTGTTCTTTGTATTTTCTCAATCTAGTTTATATCTTTCTTTTTGTGTGAGGACCACACTACCGCTGCATATTCTAACCTGGGGCGGATCATGGCCACTATCAATTTTTTCATCATCTCCTCATCCATATAATGAAATGCTACTCTTATGTTAGTCAGGAGTTTATAAGTCTCTCCAACTATGTTGTTAATGTGCTTTTCTGGTGACAAACTATCTTGGACCAGCACTCCCAAATCTATCTCTTCTCTCCTTTTTGTGATTAATTCATTACCCAACAAATAATTCAGTGATGGCCTCCTGGTACTTTTACCCATTTCCAATATTTTACATTTCTTTACATTAAATTTCATTTCCCACGTCCAGCTCCAATCGTGTATCCTATCCAAATCCTCCTGCAGTATTTTACAATCCTCCTCAACCTCTACCTTCCTCAAGATCTTTACATCATCAGCAAACAGACTTGCATAACTGTTCACTCCATCTACCATGTCATTTACGTAAATCAGGAACATTACTGGCGCCAACACCGAGCCTTGAGGGACCCCACCTGTTACTTCCCTCCATCCAAACATCCTATCCCTTATTACTGTCCTCATTTGTGTCTCTCAAAAAGTCTCTCATCCATTCCAGAAGTTTCCCCTTCAGTCCTCCTATATATTCTAGTTTCCACATTAGTCTCTTATGAGGTACCTTGTCAAAGGCCTTCTCTAAGTACACACAATCCACCCAACCATCTCTCTCCTGTACCACGTCAATCGCTCTTGAGTAAAAACTCAACAAGTTAGAAACACATGACCTTCCACTTCTGAATCCAAACTGACATTCAGCCAAAATATTCATCTCTTCCAGATATTTTATCCATCTGTCTTTCAGGATTCTCACACAATTTTGCGACCATGCTGGTTAGAGACACTGGTCTATAATTCAGGGGTTCTTCCCTGTTTCCTCCCTTGTAAATTGGTACTACATTTGCCCTCTTCCATTCATGTGGCACTTTCCCCTCTTCCAGTGAGCATACGATTAAACTGTGGATTTTGTCCGCCAGTTGTTCTCTGCATTCCTTCAGTACCCAATTAGAAATTCCATCAGGTCCTGGGGCTTTCCTTACTTCTTGAGTTTCCAGTAATTTATACACTTCCTGTACCTCCACTTTTATATCTTTTATCACCGGAACATTTCTAATCACTCCCTCCCCTTCCACAAGCTCCTTTTCTTTAGTGAAAACTGACTGGAAACGTTTGTTCATTATTTCTGCTTGCATTGCTGCATCCTTAAAGACCTCTCCTTGTACTTTCAGTTTGGTGATTCCTTCCTTTTGTTTCAGTTTGCCATTAACAGATCTATAAAACAGTTTGGGTTCATCCTTGCATTTGTTTATTATACCTTTTTCAAAATTCCTTTCATCTTCTCTACGTATTCTTGTGTATTCATTTCTTGTTCTTTTATATTCTTCCTTTGGTCTGTTGTTACCTCTCTTTCTCCGATTGTTCCATGCCTTATCTCTCTCTTTTTTTGCTATCATACACCTTCTATTAAACCACTCCTTTTTCCTGTTTTCTTTCCCTCTTATTCTTGGTACAAATTTTTCCACTCCCAAATTATAGAGGTCTAGAAAGAGATCCCACTTCATCTGTATCTCTCTTGTTTCTCTGAATTTTCTCCAATCCGCATTTTCAAAAAAGTTTCTCAATCCTGTAAAATTTGCTTTCCCAAAGTTGTATCTTCCCTGTCTATGAAGCTCGTCTCTTGGCTTGACGTTCCCTATTAACCTCTGGAACTCAGTGACCACATGATCACTTTTTCCTAACGGACAGAGATATTTCAGTGATTCTATTACATCGGATTCTTTGGTGAACAGTAAATCTAACCTGGCTGGTGTGTCCTCACCTCGAAACCGTGTCTCTTCTTTGACCCATTGCGTCATCACATTATTCATTATTATATTTAATAACATATTGCCCCACGATTCCTCGCCGCCTCCCGAGTACCTTTTCTCCCAGTTCACCTCTTTACAGTTAAAGTCACCCACCAAAATTATATTATTGCTTTTCTCAATTATTTTTTGCAAATAGCTAGCCATATCTGACAACATCTCACGGTATTCGTCATCCTTCCATGCTCTCATCTTTGGGGGAACATACATTACTGCCATATCTCTCTTAACATTCTCTCCAGTTTCTAATTTCATATATATCACTTCAGCCCTGCCTTCTCCCATTTCCACAGTATCTACATTTATGTTGTTCTTCACTGCTATCATCACTCCTCCCTTTTTTTCTTTTCTGTCTTTTCTCCACAGTTTGTATTTACCATCTTCCAAATGAACATCAATATCTTCTCTTAATTTGGTCTCTACAAAGCACATGACATCAGGGTCATGTTCTCTCAAGAAATCGTTAATTTCAATCCTTGTCGATATGAAACCATCAACATTAGTATATATCACCTTCAAATTATTTTTTTGACATTTTTAATACCCTCTTCTCTCCTACTCTCTGTCCGTACCACTTCCTCAACTTCTGATCTTTCCCAGCCATCCCGCTTAGTTTCCTTCACTTCTATTTCTTTAAATACCACTTCTGGTTAGTACTTGGATGGGTGACCCCCTGGGAACACCAGATGCTGTTGGCATCCCTACATCAAGTGGGGTTGGTGGAGGATTAGTGCCCCTCCCTGTAAAAAAATTAACTTTGAGCCCTTGGCCACCCCGTCTGGGATACATGGCGTCTGGCAATGGATGGATGGATGGACCACTTCCTTACTTTTATATCCATTACTCTCCAAAAAAAAGTATTACATTCTTCCTCTGTCCTCTTATTTTTTTCCTTTACTTCTTCCTTTAATGATTTTAAAACTTCTCTTTCTTCTTCATTCAGATCTTTTCTTATTATAATATTTTCCATCCCCGCCTCTTTGCTTAATTTCCAGGTCACTTTAAGTATCTCATTTATTACACTTTCTGATGTAAACTTGACTCTCATTGGTCTTGTTTCCCCTTTCTTATAAGGCCCTATCCTCCTTACTTCCTCAATTTCTTTTACCCACTTGTCTCCTTCGGGGTCAATCTTGCCTAATATTCCTCTCACCAGGTTCGTGTCTCTCTCGAGTCTTACGAACCTAACCTTTTCTTCCTCTTCCTTGTTTCCAAATACTACCACACATCTGTTCCTTTCTACAGTTTCTCTCTCTATTTTCTCTTTTTTCTTCAGTATTTTCACTACATTTTCTTCCATTTTTTTCTTGTTCATTTCCCTTTCTTCCTGGATGATCTCTCTTAAGCTGACCACGTCTTTCTGTTCTTCTTCTACGTGTGACTAGTGCTACATGTCAGTGGTTTGGTTTTTATCCCACCAATATTATGAAACATGTTTGTGTAAATTATTTGGCCTTGTTGTGGTCCCAGGCTCATCCAAACATGAACCCAGTGGACTTGAGGGTGAAGATGTCTCTAGTGTAGTTCACCATAGTTCTTCTAGGGGATAGGGGGGGACCTGAGGGATGTTTGTAAAATATAACACTGTAGTAGAGTTCTAACTATCTATCTATCTATTGCCAGACACCTCAATCCCGTTTGGGGTGGCCACAAACAAATCGCCTCCAAGTCGCCCTGTCCCCCGCCATTTCACTGCCCTGCTCCCAACTCACACCCCCCTCTCTCATATACCTCTCCACCCCATCCCTCCATCTCATCCTCGGCCTCCCCCTCCCTCTTCCCCCCTCCTCCTCACTCACATACACTCTCTTTGTCAGTCTTTCACCCTCCATCCTCTCCACATGGCCAAACCACCTCAATGTGTTCCTCATAACGCTTCCTATCACATCCACATCCACACCACAACGCTCCTTTATATCCTCATTCGTCAGCCTGTCTCTCCATGTGACTCCACAGGCTCCTCTTAAATAACTCATTTCCACTGCTCTCACTCTTGACTTGTGTCCTTCCAACAATGTCCAAGCTTCACTTCCGTACGTTAGAGTTGGTATCACAATACTGTCATGTAGTAACTTTTTCACTTCCATGCTCACTTCCCTGTTTCTTATCACTGCTTTTAAGGAACCAGCAACCTTTCTTCCCTGCTGTACCCTTTCAAGCACTTCACCCTCCAAACCTCCATCCTTACTCATCACACTACCCAAATACTTAAACGTACTCACATTTTCCAATTCCTCACCATCCAACCTCGCTGTACATTCACTAACTTCACCTCTCTCAAAGACCATCACTTTACTCTTCCCTATATTCACCTTTAGGTTCCGTTTCTTACACACTCTCTCAAACTCATCCACCAAGCCTTGCAGCTCCCCTTCGTCTTCACTCAACAACACAGTATCATCTGCAAACAACAGTACAGTACAGGGAGTTTCCAAACACTATCCTCTCTCACCAGGGCCACTCCAACATCCACTACCCTACCTTGTACCTCTTTTATTACCCCATCCATGTACAGATTGAACAACCATGGAGACATGACACATCCCTGTTTCAAACCAACTTTCAAAGAGAAAAATTCACTTAGTTCACCATCCACACGCACTGCAGCCTTCGCACCATCGTACATACTCTTCACAGCATTCAACAACTTCCCATCTACTCCATATATTCTTAACACTTTCCACAATCCTTGTCTATCCACCTTGTCATATGCTTTCTCCAAATCCATGAAAGCCGCATACAACTTCTTTCCCTTCTCTAGAAACTTTTCCACTAAAGATCTAAGAATGAATATCTGATCTACACAACCTCTTCCCTTCCTAAAGCCTCCCTGTTCTTCTCCAATTAATTTCTCTGTTCTTTCTCTAACTCTGTCTATAAGTATCCTACCATACACTTTTCCTATTATACTAAGAAGACAAATGCCCTTATGATTACCACACACTTCTTTTTCCCCTTTTCCTTTGTACAAGGGAATAATTATACCTGACTTCCAATCCTCCGGGACTCTACCTTCCTCCCAGGCCAATCTGCACATCTTCCACATCCATTCTACTACTATCTCTCCCCCATGCTTCAGCATTTCACCACACACTCCATCAATTCCTGGGGCTTTCCCCGATTTAACTTTCTTCATTGCTTCCACAACTTCTGTCCTACTGATTTCTTCCTGTCTTCTCACCTCCCTCCTTCTCCCAGCCATTCCCCAGCCACTTATACTCGCATTACGTCCATCCTCTACGTTCAACATTTCCTTAAAGTGTTCTCTCCATCTGCTCACTTTTTCTCCATTCTCCACTAGTAATCTACCATTTTTATCTTTCACTCCCCTGCTAACTTCACTTCCACCCTGTCTTACTCTTTTCACTTCTCTCCAGAACATTTTCTTACAGTCCCTCCACTTTACACTCAAATTCCTTCCAAATTCCTCATCCACTCTCTTCTTACTCTCTCTTACTAATCTTTTCACCTCTCTCTTCCTTTCCACATATAACTCCCTCTTCCGCCTCTCAACTTCTTCCACGCCCCTATTTCTCACCCATTCATTGTATGCTTTCTTCTTTTGTGCCACAGCCTGTTTCACCTCTTCAGTCCACCACGCTGTTCCTTGCACCCCCCTCCGTCTTCTCTTCCTTCCACACACCACATCACATGCTGCACATATTTCTTCTGTAAATATCTTACACACACCTTCCACGTCTCCCATCTGCTCCAATTCATATTTGCCCAATCGTTCCTCCACTTCTCTCTTATACTCTGCCTTTTTCTCATCCTCTTGTAACCTTTCCACTCTCCTTGCAACTACTCCTTCCTCTCGTCTTTCCCTTCTTCTATTCCTCCATCTTACTTGAATTTTAATTCTGGCCACCACCAAGTAGTGGTCAGAAAGTCCACTCCCCCAATCTCTATACACTCTTGCATCCTTTACACATCTTCGCATCCTTTCATCCACACACACATAATCAATCATTGCCTTCCTTTCATTCAGTTCACCACCCACCCTTCTCATCACTCGCCATGTATACCTGTGGATCATATTATGGCTGAAGAGGGTATTGGCTATCAGCAACCCCCTCCCAGCACAAATGTCCACTAACGCACTCCCATTCTCATCTATCTCGGCAGGCACACCCCACTCACCAACTATCCATCCACCTTCACATTACCAACTTTACCATTCGTATCACCAATCAAAAACACTCTCTCATTCCTTCCAAATTTTTCCATGCACACTTCCACATTTGTCCAGAACTCTTCTCTCACTCTTCTAGCACGATCTTGCGTTGGCGCATACACACACACAATTGCCCACATTTGTATTCCAACTTTCAACTTTACCCACACAATCCTTGACCCAACTGATCCATACTGTCTTATGCTCTTCTTCCATCTTTTACTCACAACTATACACACTCCTTCCTTTGCCCTCTCAGTCTCATCTACTCCTGCACATATACCCCATCCATACTCCCATTCTCTCACACTTTCTCCCTACCATTTTGTTTCAGTTATTCCACATACATCCACTTTCGCACCCTCAAGCACCTGGACAATCTCTCTCTCTTTCACCTCATCATTCGCTCCTCTTACATTCCATGTACTGATTACCAAGTCCTTTGTCCGGTCCTGGGTCGTCATCGTTTGGTCAGTCCTTGTCCGAGGCTTCTTGTTTGTTTTTTTAGTTAGTTGTTTTCCGGGGAGGGGCACTATCCCTCCGCCACCACAAGAAGCCTCCCTCTCCAGGGGCCGTACTTATAAATCTTATAGTTAGGTGAAAGTCAGAAATGTGAGATCAGGAGCAGTTCATCAAAGTTGAAATCATAAGCTGCCGAGGACAGTTTGCTATATGTAGCACTTAGGAGTGTTGGGGGGGGGGAAGAACAAAAAATCTAAAATTACAGTACAGTACTACGATATTTTTCTTAAATGTTTCTGGCCAAAAAGTTAACTGATTAACCCTATAACCACGGGTGTCATCCCAGAATGACATTGCAAAAACTGGACCAAACCGCGGGTGTCATTCTCAAATGTTTGTGAATATTTTGAATACCGCGCGTTTTTTCCGTGCGCCAATTGTTTCAAGGGAGAGTAGCTATTAAGTTCTTTCACTCCAGCTGACCCCCTCCTCCCTCCTCCCTCCTCCCACCCCCCGGGCCCCCACCTCCCCACCCCTGACCAAACACGCATCAGTATCTGTCCAGCTGTGTGAGTGACAACACCGCTGATGTGGCAGTGAAGTGCGGGCAATTACAGTGCCTTTTACCTGCCTCAGTGAACACAGAGTGGGTGTTTATCGTATGTGCAGTGTTCATATACGTTTATAGTATTATTATCAGAATGAGGTTGGCATTTGCTAATGGTGTGTGAGCGAAAAATAGTGATTACAACACCGCTGATGTGGTAGGGAAGTGCGGGCAATTACAGTGCCTTTTACCTGCCTCAGTGAACACAGAGTGGGTGTTTATCATATGTGCAGTGTTCATATATGTTTATTTATAGTATTATCATCAGAATGAGGTTGGCATTTGGTAATGGTGTGTGAGCGAAAAATAGTGATTTTAGATCACTCACTTCTAATGGCACTGCCCATCCAGTGATAGTCAACGAAATCATGAAACCTACATCATTGCAAAGCCGAAGGTTAGTACTTTCTAATGGTACCTTATTTTTCGCTCTAGATTTATTCTGTGCAGAGTTATAAAGGTTTAAAGCTTGTTTACATTTTGGCTGGAACCTCCGCGGGAGAGGCCAGTCGGGGCAAAACAATGCCCGCGGTTAAAGGGTTAATGTCAAGTTTTAGGAATTACTTATTTACCCCTTTGTTTTACTGGGGATGAGGACATGCTGCCTCACCACACCATCCTGTAAACAACACCACTGCCACCAGCACCATGGAGAACTTCAACAGTACGATAGAGGAAGCACAAGTGGTCGTCACCACTACAGAGTTGCATTTTTCCAGTTGCAAGGTAATGCAACATTAAAATAACTCTCGTTTCTGCCATGAGAGCCATGTTTCTTGCTGTTGGTCTTGTTAGGGTTTCCCGCACCAAATCTGTCACAAAAATTATGTCTGCACGGTCCAAACAATATCTCTTTACCAATTCTGCATCATTTAGTTCATTAACCCATCCCATCTGGGTGGCACGTATGCATGATCCAGTGTTTTGTAGTATTATTGTTATTGTATTACTAATATGATTATAGCATTATATTACTGTATTATACTATTATAGTTTTAGCTGAGAAATTGTGGTTTAAATAATACTGATTTTTAAGAAAAACACCTGCTGGTGGTTTGGGTGGTGAAAACAACCCCCCAGACATGATGGGTTAAGCACATTTTTCCTGCCACAAAAACATCTTGGTTGACGGTGGAGAATTTGCTTTTCTTGTGGTGCAGCGGCCATGTTTACCATTATGATCGTGTCATGAGCCACATCCGAAGTGCTATAGCAGCTCGGGAGGAGTCTTTAGCTATGGCTCTAGTTAGGTCGAACATAAGGAATTATGACTCGCTTCTGTGAATTTAGGACAGACTTTCGCCTTATGACACAGTCTGAGTGTTTTATAAGTACGGGCCCAGCACCATATAGGCTAGGTGAAGATGACAATTTCAAAGGCTGAATGATGAGCGGCTGGGGTGTATGACCTGTTACAAATAATTATTATCTACCTTTGTGATTTTCTGTTTCTGGCTTTGTGCAGTCATAACTTCACATTAAAGTTGTGGGAACTGACCAGTTCTCACCAAGTGGAAACAAATTAACAGCAGTATAGTTCCATCTGACTGGAATAACTCAACTGATCACTGGGGTGCGCATGATTTCTTTGACAGTGGAAGGCAGTGTTCCTCCGAATGAGTTGTTTTATGTTATTTTTTTTTTAATAAGCTCCTAAATGACAGTTTTCTCGAACTTTTCTTATCAGTATTGGCAAGTTTAGGAGAACCTGTCTTTGTGGGATCTGTTACCTGTCAGTGTCCTCCACCCATCCATCCTTCTAGCTAAATCTGCCCTTCCTAGATTGCTTATGGTTGTAGATTATCAACAATACTAAACTAGATTAAATTGCAGGTACAGTATTATGATAGCTTTTTCTCACTAACAACCTAATCTAATCAACCTACTCAGCTGAAACTCACCTACCAGACCTAACCTAATTAATTTGCCCAAACTAATCAAACCTAACATAAGTAACCCAACCAAGAGGTGTGACCATCCAAACTGCAAGAATACCCCAGTCTGTTTGCTGTACATAGATTTCTTCCATTGACTTGAGTGTAAAACTGTGACATTTTTCTGTGTGTATTCATCTTAGTAAAAGCCTCTAGTATTAAAGAGGATATTTGATAGCCATATTACATTTCTAGTTCAGAAGTTCGAAAATAGCTCATCTGGTGGCAACAAGAATACAGTATAAATTGCATCCTCAGCCTGAAGGGGTTAATGAAGTAATGATTGTTATTACCATATGTATTATTGTTACTACTACTACTTGGTGTTACGCCTTAATTGCCCCATCACCAGCGTAGGGGCTTAGAGCTAGGTTATGTAGTCCTGACACTGAAGGCAAGAATAACTAGTCTTCCATCCCTGAGTTGCATTATGTGTGGAAGAAATCCCACTACTGTATAGTTAGTTTGTTTTCATCTGAGAGAACTATACTGCTCATCCAACTTGAATACATAGTCATAGTTCCGTGAAATTGGATAGGGCGTAGTTATTAGGCAGGAATGAGTCTCCTTGGTTACTAGTGAAATTTATCCTCCAGTCTGAACATGTCTGGTCATTAATGGAGCAGAAAGGGGTTAGGGATCTATGTCAGAAAGATTAGATAGACAATGACCCATACATTTCAACCCGTAGGCTTTATCTGGTTAGAATACCTAAACCCACCAGACCACCAGCTAGGCACGTATTTGTTGGTTGTATGGTAACCACCCAACATAGTGCATGGTTTCTGACAGTAAACTTGGTGGTTGATGACACACCAGCTATGACTCAGTCAGCTGAGTTTTACTGTTTGGCATTTGCTGCATTATATCAAGGGTTGTTCCACCAAAATTTTAATCCTCTCATCATTGGGACATTTCCAGTATTTAGTGCCACCAAACGCCAGATGACGTTATTCATCAGAAAGTGTCCTAGGAAAATCAGATATATAGTGGAGATGTTAATGAATGCTGTATTCACCCCCCAGATGATTTTATTCACCAGAAAGTGTCATATGAGTGAGTTAATAAGTAACAATAAAATCTCATAGTGAAGATGTTAATGTATGCTGTATTTAACCCCCAGACAGTTTTATTAGAAAGTGAGTCAGAAAGTGCATCTGGCATTAGATAGCCTAGATACATGGATGGAGTCAGGAGTGAGAGTTAACAAGTAACAGTGAAGTCAGATAGTGAAGATTTCTGGTTCAGTGCCTCCTAACTCCAAATGATTCTTAAAATGAAAGTGGCATAGGAGTCTGAGAGCTAAGTAACAGTAAAATCTTGTTGTGATGATGTTAGGAGTCTGCGAGCTAAGTAACAGTAAAATCTTGTGATGATGTTAGGAGTCTGAGAGCTAAGTAACAGTAAAATCTTGTTGTGATGATGTTAGGAGTCTGAGAGCTAAGTAACAGTAAAATCTTGTTGTGATGATGTTAGGAGTCTGAGAGCTAAGTAACAGTAAAATCTGTTGTGATAATGTTAACCAATGCTGTATTTAACCAGATGATTTCATTCATCAGAGTGTCATAGGAGTTAGGGTTAATGAACGGTAAAATCTAATTGTGAAGATGCTCGTAAATGCAGTATTCAACCTCTCCAGTTTGAAAAATCCATCCTGTGCAAAGTGAAATAATATGTATAGGAATTTAAAAAAAAAATGGAATGACGTATAAATTAAGAGATGTGTTCTAATTGACTGTGGGATCCTTCTTGACATCTTTTCCTTGCCGATTTATTCCAGTTGCCGCACAACAAAGCCTTCCTGTACGTATCGATGCAAACTACACCAATATTGAAACGATACAAGCTGCCTACAAGAGAATGATGAGGTATTGTACCCAAAATAAATAGCTAAGGAAGAGGTGTTATCTAGTCCCCTATGCCAGATACAAACCTATAGAAGTCAAGTGGAGGGCTTTTATCATGAAATTATTCTCTGTTCACTTTAATTAACTAGCAGTAAAATTGCCATTTGTGTCATGAATGTTGAGTTGTAACAATACGTTGACATGAGTACAGTGCTTGTCATGAAGAAGTGCTATGGAGTGTTGAGATACAAATTTGTATTCTGCCAGTGAGCTATGGGAAATAAGCCACAAAATGAAAATCTCCGCATAACTCAAACTAATTCTGTAGTTGAAGTGACTGCTTACTTACTTGCCGGACATTTCAAAATACAGTACAGCATAATATGCTCAAAAAAAGTATAAGGCATCTCAGTCTTGACATTTTGAAAGTGGAAGTTGAAAATATTCATCACTGATAATTTTTACGTGAATTGTATTAAAATTTTAAAAATACCAAATGAAAATAGCATATCATGAACAATTTTTTGTTTCGCTGTAGCCATAACAAAAACTACCATTTTCTCAAAAAAGATATTCAACTTTACTTATTTATGGTCTTCAGTATTCTACATTCCTTGTCTGTGTAAAATTGAAAGTATTGTTTAGCATGTACTTCATGTAAGGTCAAAGCTATTTGCACATTTTTAAAAACACGATTTGTGGTAATACTACGAAAATGATCGATGTCGAGATCTTGAACTCTTAGCCTGATAAAATCTTGCAAGTGGCTCACAGAGCTTAGTTTACATCTTTATTTCGCAGTAGTATGACGTGCCTCCCCTAGTAAATGATTTCTCCGTAAGTGCCTCAGTAAGTAGTAAATATTTCTTGAGTTCAGTAAGTCATAATGCCTGCTCCAGCGCTACAAAATACGGGTGATGCGAATATCGAGAGAGGGGAGAGAAAGGTATTCAGCAGTTGGAGGAGGAAGCCAGGTGGTGTGCTGTGGATTCTTACTTGTGTTACATAATATATCTCCATCATGGTGGCATTCGGATGCGCCATTCATCTTCATTTTTTCCTGAATTATGGAAATATATTTGGCAATACAGTAATACCGATGTAGACACCCTTACCTTGACTAGGACTGCAGCCTTTTCATCAGATTATCATGATCTCTTTGTCACTCAGGTATTATGTGTTGTGGTATGTTTTTGTCTTCATGTGGACACTTCTGTGGCTATCATGTTGGTGTTATCAACTTCGGTCTAGACTTCAGCATGCATATGGGACAAATGTCGGCAGCCCATCTGTGTTCCATATGCAAATTGTCCTTCTGTTGCAGAGTTTGGGTATTTTGGAAAATGGTTCCTTTAATTGGTGGGAGGTTGAGTGAAGACTGGTGGGCCAGGCTGGCATTCAGGGTTATTTTGAAAGAAAGTTTCAACCAGCTCTTGTTTGGTGTCATTTGCCATCGCTGTCACAAAAGCCAGCACGAAAAAATGATCACTGGTTTTCGTGTAGGACTGGATATGTGGGAAGGTGGGGATGACACTGAGCTAAGTGAGAGTGGCGGGAATGCCTAGGTGAGCGAGGGTGCCGAGACAGTGGTAACTAGTGAAACCTCTTCAGTTGGTGGCAATAGCTTCATAAGTTGTGTCTTGGATGTTGGATATCAGTCATGTTGAGTTTGAATGGACTTTTTTCTTTTGATTATTCCCAAATTTTGGTCTACAGGATACATTATGATTTTCTCATATTTGTTACTTTCGTTCTTCTAAAAAAGATGTTTTCGCTCTTTGCCCTCAAAATTTTCTTCTTCGAAAGAACACAACCTTGTCGCGGCAAAGAGGCTTATGCATCCCAGTGACCAGTATACTAGTCAGGTGCAGCCATACAAGGCAGGTTCACTGTGAAGGATCGGACCAAAAGTGTTCCACCCCTGTGACAGTAAAGTAAATCCCAACACTGATCGCTGCAGTAGTGAGATATAAAAGTAAAGCAAATTATTTAATGAGGGGCCATACTATTAGATTATAGGCTATAGAAGCCACATTTAACAGACCCAAAAACAAACCATGAAAGATATGTACCGATACATGTTTATATTTTTGTGTGCTAAGTTAGGGACGAAGGATGTTAAGATTAAGACAGACCTATTTAGCTTTCAAGGTCAGGTTTTATTTTGCTACGTTTGAACACCTCCATGGCACCTATTTGGCTTTCAGGAGTAGGTTTGATATGGTTAGGTTTTGAGTGTCCCCCTGTCTTGGTCTCCCAGTCCCCCAACCTAAAACAACGTCATACTGACAATGCAATGTACCGCTTTGTGATTTTACGGACTGCCGGATTTCTATATATCTATCTATCTATATACCTAGGCTGCTTCCCCCAAGGAAAGGAAGGTAGCCAAGACAGGACGACGCACTCCCCATTTACTTATCCATTCAAACACATTCATTCGCATCTTAGCCCCAAAGGGGAGAACGGACAGATCCTCACCGCACCACACCGTACAAGGGTCAGCTGCGCAGTGCAATCAGTGACATCCGCAGCAGGGCCCGACAGCAGAACTGGTTTACCGCTGCCACATCATAACAGACCCATCCCCTTACCCGCACCTGACCTGACTAGCTGATCAGACCAAATGCGGGAGAATATCCCCTCAGGGCTGCGTCGTCACTTATTCACAATTTCTCTCCATTTATTTCTGTCATGCACAGCCACTCTTCCTTGCTCAACAGACATCCCTCTCGCATCCAGCGCTCTCTTCACACTGTCCATCCATCTTATTCGTGGTCTTCCTCTCAGCCTTACACCTCTCACATCAGATCTAGTTATCTTTTTCACCAATCACTCATTATCCATTCTCTCCATGTGCCCAAACCATCGCAACATCCTCTGCTCAACTCTACCAGCCACCTCCCGAACAACTCCAGCTCTCCTTCGCACTTTATCATTTCGCACCCGATCCATACGTGTCACTCCACACATACTCCTTAGACACCTCATCTCCATTACATTCAAACTTTTCCTCTCTGCTACACCCATATTCCATGTTTCAGCCCCATATAACGCCGGAATTAGATTTAACAAATTAAATTTTTTGAAATGTTGTATGGCAGTAGTGTTCCATTTTGAAATAGGGACTCAAGCAAGCCTATTTCTGGTTTAATCCTAACCTAACCTAACCTAATGCCTCTCCTGTATAACAGTTTGAAAAACTGAATCCATGAAATATAAATCTGGCTATCCGTAAAATCGCAGTGCCACGCAACAAACGCTGTACACATCATTACTGGCAGCGCCAAAATGTCTCTCACAGCACACTCACTGAAACTGTAGTCCTTTTTGTGTGAGAATATTGATTTAAGAGGCACAGTTCACTGCAGCAGCCTTTGCCAGTATAAATTATCTGTCAGTAAAAAATAGAGCCACACAGCACAACTAGGTATATGAAATAATCACCACACATTACTAAACTTTGTACAACGTACCACCTTCAGACACTGCAACACTAGCAATAAAGAAACACCTACTTCATGTGCAGGGCATTGCAGCACCTTGACCACAACACTATAATACTGTACAGTACAAGCCACCTTCCTCCTTGCTGACATCCACCCGTCAGAGGAATCTGTAAATAGAAAAGATCTCGTACACCTGACTAGGAACAGATGAGGGTGGATGAATGGATTGATTTGATTTTTCGGTGAGTTTGGGGTGGTTTGGATTGCTTGGTATTGGTGAGGTTGTAGGATTTGTTGATTGATTGATTTTTGGTGAGTTTATGGGATTGATAGATTTTAGTTTGATTTTTCCTTTGAGACTACTAGCATAGACTTTAACCCGCACCGTCCCGGCGACGTGAATTAACGCGGCAACATTGCAAGGTCCCTAATTTGCATAATTTTCAATTTTCGCGAGTGATTTTGCGAGTGATTTTTTGGCATGTATACACGGGACACCTTCCTCTATTCCTCTACGAGATGCCAAGCAGGAACAGTGCCTTACACCGCATAATCTCTCCCCCCCCCCCTGCACGCCATTGTCTCGGCAATTCACCAGTTACCAGTGACCTGGCCAATAAAGACATTCAGGGCCAGAGTGATGCCCCAATCGATGACAATGTGGAGGACAAAGTTTACATAGCATTAGAGGAAGAAACAGTCAGAAATGATGATCAGGTAATGTGGGAAAAAAAAGGTCATGAATGGTGATGAGTTAGTGAGTGAAACAATGCTAATAATGCCTATATTACTGTTTGAAAACCAATATACTCTTGTACTACATATAAATTCGTACCAAGTAAATAAATAAATACTGTTTATAAGTGGATAAAATAGTTACCCTCCCATAGAATGCGTTTTCTTTGGTGCCAGCCTGTTAGAAACCCAGTCAGGTAAGGAAGTACTCATACCTAAATCGCATATTTTAAACCTCAGGTGAGCGATTTCTCTATGAATTTTCGATGTTTCTCACCAAAAGCGAATGTTTGGGCAAAAAAAAAAAAAAATGTCCAAAAACGTCGGGATGGGGCAGGTTAATTGCTGCTCAAAAACTATTTTGGTCGGAGGATGTAATTACTGTACTGTATTAATAATAATGATAATATCATAATAACAATAATAATCTATCTATCTATTGTCAGACGCCTCAATCCCATTTGGTGTGGCCACAAACAAATCGCCTCCACGTCGCCCTGTCCCCCGCCATTTCACTGCCCTACTCCCAACTCACACCCCCCTCTCTCATATATCTCTCCACCCCATCCCTCCATCTCATCCTCGGCCTCCACCTCACTCACATACACTCTCTTCGTCGGTCTTTCACCCTCCATCCTCTCCACATGGCCAAACCACCTCAGTGTGTTCCTCATAACGCTTCCTATCACATCCACATCCACATCACAATGCTCCTTTATATCCTCATTCATCAACCTGTCTGTCCATGTGACTCCACAGGCTCCTCTTAAATAACTCATTTCCACTGCTCTCACTCTTGACTTGTGTCCTTCCAACAACGTCCAAGCTTCACTTCCATACGTTGGAGTTGGTGTCACAATGCTGTCATGTAGTAACTTTTTCACTTCCGTGCTCACTTCCCTGTTTCTTATCACTGCTTTCAAAGAACCAGCAACCTTTCTTCCCTGCTGTACCATTTCAAGCACTTCACCCTCCAAACCTCCATCCTTACTCATCACACTACCCAAGTACTTAAACATACTCACATTTTCCAATTCCTCACCATCCAACCTCGCTGTACATGCACTGACTTCACCTCTCTCAAAGACCATCACTTTATTCTTCCCTACATTCACTTTTAGATTCCGTTTCTTACACACTCTCCCAAACTCATCCACCAAGCCTTGCAGCTCCCCTTCGTCTTCACTCAACAACACAGTATCATCTCCAAACAACAGTACAGGGAGTTTCCAAACACTATCCTCTCTCACCAGGGACACTCCAACATCCACTACCCTACCTTGTACCTCTTTTATTACCCCATCCATGTACAGATTGAACAACCATGGAGACATGACACATCCCTGTTTCAACCCAACCTTCAAAGAGAAAAATTCACTTAGTTCACCATCCACATGAACTGCAACCTTAGCACCATCATACATACTCTTCACAGCATTGAACAACTTCCCATCTACTCCATATATTCTTAATACTTTCCACAATCCTTGTCTATCCACCCTGTCATATGCTTTCTCCAAATCCATGAAAGCCGCATACAACTTATTATAATTATGATAATAATAATGATGATGATGATTATAACTAATAGTTATCTGTCTATCTATTGCCAGATGCCTTAATTCCGTAAGGTGTGGCCACAAACAAATAACCTCCATGTCACCCTGTCCCCCTCCATTTCACTGCCCTGCTCCCAGCTCACAACCCCTTCTGCCATATACCTCTCCATGCCACCCCTCCATCTCATCCTTTGCTTCCCCATCCCTTTCCCCCCGTCCACCTCACTCACATACATTCTCCTTGTCAGTCTCTCACTCTCCATCCTCTCCATGTGGCCAAACTACATCATTGTGTTTCTCCTGACTCTTCCTATCACATCCACATCCACACCACAATGCTCCTTCACTTGCTTATTTGTCAGTCTGTCTCTTTATGTGACAGCACATGCTCCTCTCAAATAACTCACTTCCATGCATTAGAGTTGGTATCACAATACTGTCATGTAGTAACTTTTTCACTTCCATGCTCACTTCCCTGTTTATCACTGCTTTCAAGGAACCAGCAATTTTTCTACTGTGTTGCACCATTCAAGCACTTCACCTGCTAAACTTCCATCCTTCCTGATCACACTACCCAAGTACTTAAACACACTTACATTTTCCATTTCCTTCTCATCCAACCTCACTGTACATTCACCGACTTCACTTCTCTCGAAGACCATAACTTTACTCCTCCCTTCGTTCAGATTTAGATTCCATTTCATACACACTCTCCCAGACTCATCCACCAAGTCTTGCAGCTTCCCTTCATCTTCACTTAACAACACAGTATTGTCTGCAAACAACAGTACAGGGAGTTTCCAAACACTGCCCTCTCTCATTAGGGCTGCTCCAACATCCACTATCCTACCGTGTATCTGTTTCGTAACTCCATCCATATACAGATTGAACAGCCATGGAGACATGACACATCCCTGTTTCAATCCAACCCTCAAGTAGAAAAATTCACTCAGTTCACTATGTACACACACTGCAGCCATAGCACCCTCATACATACTCTTCACAGCATTCAACAACTTCCCATCTACTCCATATACAGGATTCTTAATGCTTTCCGCAATCCTTGTCTGTCCACCCTGTCATATGCTTTCTCCAAATCCATGAAGGCCTCATACAACTTCTTTCCCTTCTCCAGAAACATTTCCACTAAAGATCTAAGAATGAATGTCCGATCTGCGCAACCTCTTCCCTTCCTGAAACCTCCCTGTTCTTCTCCAACTAATTCCTCTGTTTTCCCTAACTCTGTCGGTATGTATCCTACCAGAGAGCCTTCTTCTTTTCTGTCCTTTTCTCATTCTAGTAGTTCAGTTACTCTTCTAGGAGCTGCCTAGTGTGGGCCAACCGGCCTACTGCAGTTATCCACTTTTCTTATGTTCTTATGTACTTTCCCTATTACATTAAGAAGAAAAATGCCCCTATGATTATCACACACTTCTTTTTTCCCCTTATTGTTTGTACAGGGGGATAATTATATCTGACTTCCAATCCTCTGGGACTCTACCTTCCTCCCAGGCCAATCTGCGCATCTTCCTCACCCATTCTACTATTATCTCTCCCCCATGCTTCATCATTCACCACACATTCCATCAATCCCTGGGACTTTCCCCATTTTGACTTTCTTCATTGCTTGCACAACTTCCATCCTACTGATTTCTTCCTCTCTTCTCACATCCCTCCTTCTCCCAGCCATTCCCCAGCCACTTATACTCACATTACTTTCATTCTCTGTGTTTAGCAGTTCCTTAAAGTGTTCGCTCTATATGCTCGCTTTTTCTCCCTTCTCCACTAGCAATCTACCATGTTTATTTTTCACTCCCTGACTAACTTTTTACACACCCTGTCTAACTCTCTTTACCTCATTCCAGAACATTTTCTTACATTCCCTCCACTTTACACTCAAATTCCTTCCAAATTCCTCATTCATTCTCTCCATGCTCTCTCTTACTAATCTTTTCTCCTCTCTCTTCTGCTCTATATATGACTCACACTTCATCTCTCAACTTCTTCCATGCTCCTGTTTTTCATCCACTCACTATATGCTTTCTTTTGTGCCATAACCTCTCTCACCTCTTCATTCCACCATGCTGTTCCCTGCACCCCTTTTCATCTTCTCATCACCCCACACACCACCTCACATGCTGTACAGATTCCTTCTGTGAATATCTTGCACACAGCTTGCACATCCCCCATCTGCTCCAGTCCATATATACTCAGTCACTCATCCACTTCTCTCTTATATTCTGCCCTTTTTCCATCCTCTTGTAACCATTCCACCCTCCTTATATGAACTACTTCCTCATGTCCTTCCTTTCTTTTATTTCTCCATTTCATTTGGCCTTTGATTCTCACCACCACCAAGTGGTGGTCAGAAAGTCCACTCTCCCAACCTCAATATGCTTTTGCATCCATTACAGACCTTCTCATCCTATCATCCACACACACATAATCAATCATTGTCTTCCGTTCATTCAGATCACCACCCACCCTTCTCATCACTTGCCACGTGTACCAGTGGATCATTTTGTGTCTGAAGAGGGTATTGGCTATCCATCAACCCCCTCCAGGCACAAATGTCCACTAAAGCACTGCCATTCTCATCCATCTTTGCAGGCACACCCCACTCACCAACTACTCCGTCCACCTTCGCATTCCCTACTTTTCCATTCATAGCTCCAATCAAAAACACTCTCTCATCCCTTTCAGACTTTTCCATGTACGCTTCCATGTTAATTTTGTCCAGAACTCTTCTCTCACTCTGCATGCATGATCTTGTGTTGGCGCATACACGCACACAATCATCCACATTTGTAGTCCAACTTTCAGTCTTACCCAGACAAACCTTGAGCTGACTGATCCATACCGGTACTCTCTTAAATTCTTCCATATGTTACTCACAACAATACACACTCTATCTTTTGCCCTCTCATTCTCACTTACTCCTGGACATATATCCCATCCATAATCCCATTTTCTCTCATAATAATAATAATGCTAATAATAATAATAATAATAATGCTAATAATAATAATAATAATAATGCTAATAATAATAATAATAATGCTGAAAAAAGTTCCACACTGAAAATGAGTGTAATACCAAGAGACAGTACTGTAATTACATATCTGTCTATAGCCAGACGCCATACTCCCATAAGGGGAGTAATACAAAGTGATACGAAAGATGGGAGAAATTGGAACAGAGGAGGCAGACATGGAAAAAGAATGATACAGGTGAAAGTAGGAGGCATCACGACATCAAGAGAGTAGATGGTCACCACCACCTATTTACATAATATACTGGTTAATTATTTTGTGCCGAATGCCAAAATCTGTTTTCGCATGTTAGAATTATCTTGGTGGCTGGAATGTTACTTAAATGAGTCTTTTGCTTGGAATTGATGGGTATAAAAAGCTTCAGCATATCTCATTTTTCAGGATCACCAGTACTGCTGCTGCTGCTTCCGGGGTTCCTGCTGCTGCTGGTGTTCTGCTGCGTCTGTCTGCTTGCCATGGCTGGAGGGGGCACTCTGCTTTTAATCTCCAGGGGAATACCCTGTGACTGGCCTGAAAAATTTCATAGGACTCCATAACTGTCCTGGCCACCCCACTCTTCCGTTCCTAGCTGTGCCACTGGAGCTTCTCCTACTGCAACTACCACCCTTCTTAGATACATGAGTTGCACATTTTTTTTAGATCTCCACCTTGACTTGGCTGAGATTTTTGTTTTTTGGCAGCCTAACTCCCATAGCTCAGTGGCAGAATAAGACAAGGATAACAGTGCTTGGCTCTGCATTCCAATACATATCACCTTTAAGCAGAGTTGTGAACAGAGCATGTTTGCACTTCCTCTACTTAGGATATTTTTCTTGAGAATTCCTTACTCCATCCTTGGGTGGGAAATGGAGGTTGGACTGATGATGATAATTGTGATGATCAGCTCCATGACTTAGGCCATTGACCATGAGGCAGCTTATTCCACCACATAGGTATACAAGGTCACTCACATCACCCAGGTACTCATTTTACATGCTAAGCAACAACAAAGATATTGATGATGATGATGATACAGTGCCAGGAAACAACCCCTGGCACTATCGCAGTTTAGCATCTGTTATTTGCAGGGCTTGGTAAAATCTCAAGCCAGAAAGTCTTCAGTAGTCAAATATTCATAAATGGGAAAGCAGTTGTCTTTATTCCACTCAACACCAGATGGTTTTATTCAGCTGAAAGTGATTCGTGGGGGTTTAAGAATAATAATGATCTTTATTTGTAACAGTTTTTTAGTCAGTGCTCAGGTGACATATATAGTTCTTTCACCTTAATGGCCCAGGTGTTTGTGCTTTTACCAGTTTTTTTTGTGGCTCAGTGGTAGGTCTATATCCTCCATACTCCAGGTGGACATCCTTTCTGTTGCTCTGCATCATGACTAGCATTATTTTCTGTTTGCTAAATTGTTACTGAGATGGTGATTGTAGGCTAAATTAAAGTAACAAGAGCATAATAAGCAAATTCTCCAGATGTATCAGTAGCTGATAAAGTTCTGCAACCTTTCCATTGCACATTATGATTAGCATTAATCTGCTTGCTAAAATATTGCAAATACTTCTCATTATTTCAAGTTGATAAACAGATAGTTAGGTACACATAGATAGAGAGATGAACACATTACATAGATACATTGTTAGATAAATAGTTGGTAGCTATATGGCTAGAATTTTTGAGATAGACAAAGGTTTAGGATCATGAGATATAAACGTTCCCCAGGTTATTTTTGATGCCCTTTGACTGTTAGTACAGTATTTCTCTCAGTTGAAGAATGGTGTTAGTACAATGAAAGTGGCTTGTCTTCTTTGTGGCTGTGGTGATTTCCTAACATCATTTGCTAACAAGTCCCCTAATGCCACAGAGAATACATCCCAGTGAATTATGCCTATGATTACTGATGGAGAGAACACTTTAAGGAATTGTTGAACGTAGAGGATGGAAGTAATGCGAGTATAAGTGGCTGGAGAATGGCTGGGAGGAGGAGGGAAGTGAGAAACAGGCAGAAATCAGTAGGATAGAAGTTGTGGAAGCACTGAAGAAAGTTAAATCGGGGAAAGCCCCAGGAATTGATGGAGTGTGTGGTGAAATGCTGAAGCATGGGGGAGAGATAGTAGTAGAATGGATGTGGAAGATGTGCAGATTGGCCTGGGAGGAAGGTAGAGTCCCGGAGGATTGGAAGTCAGTTATAATTATTCCCTTGTACAAAGGAAAAGGGGAAAAAGAAGTGTGTGGTAATCATAGGAGCATTTGTCTTCTTAGTATAATAGGAAAAGTGTATGGTAGGATACTTATTGACAGAGTTAGAGAAAGAACAGAGAAATTAGTTGGAGAAGAACAGGGAGGCTTTAGGAAGGGAAGAGGTTGTGTAGATCAGATATTCATTCTTAGATCTTTAGTGGAAAAGTTTCTAGAGAAGGGAAAGAAGTTGTATGCGGTTTTCATGGATTTGGAGAAAGCATATGACAGGGTGGATAGACAAGGATTGTGGAAAGTGTTAAGAATATATGGAGTAGATGGGAAGTTGTTGAATGCTGCGAAGAGTATGTACGATGGTGCGAAGGCTGCAGTGCATGTGGATGGTGAACTAAGTGAATTTTTCTCTTTGAAAGTTGGGTTGAAACAGGGATGTGTCATGTCTCCATGGTTGTTCAATCTGTACATGGATGGGGTAATAAAAGAGGTACAAGGTAGGGTAGTGGATGTTGGAGTGTCCCTGGTGAGAGAGGATAGTGTTTGCAAACTCCCTGTACGGTTGTTTGGAGATGATACTGTGTTGTTGAGTGAAGACGAAGGGGGGCTGCAATGCTTGGTGGATGAGTTTGGGAGAGTGTGTAAGAAACGGAATCTAAAGGTGAATGTCGGGAAGAGTAAAGTGATGGTCTTTGAGAGAGGTGAAGTCAATGAATGTACAGCGAGGTTGGATGGTGAGGAATTGGAAAATGTGAGTACGTTTAAGTACTTGGGTAGTGTGATGAGTAAGGATGGAGGTTTGGAGGGTGAAGTGCTTGAAAGGGTACAGCAGGGAAGAAAGGTTGCTGGTTCTTTGAAAGCAGTGATAAGAAACAGGGAAGTGAGCATGGAAGTGAAAAAGTTACTACATGACAGTATTGTGATACCAACTCTAACGTATGGAAGTGAAGCTTGGACGTTGTTGGAAGGACACAAGTCAAGAGTGAGAGCACTGGAAATGAGTTATTTAAGAGGAGCCTGTGGAGTCACATGGAGAGACAGGCTGACGAATGAGAATATAAAGGAGCGTTGTGGTGTTGATGTGAATGTGATAGGAAGCGTTATGAGGAACATACTGAGGTGGTTTGGCCATGTGGAGAGGATGGAGGGTGCAAGATTGACGAAGAGAGTGTATGTGAGTGAGGTGGAGGGAGGAAGAGGGAGGGGGAGGCCGAGGATGAGATGGAGGGATGGTGAGTTGGGAGCAGGGCAGTGAAATGGCGGGGGACAGGGCGACTTGGAGGCGATTTGTTTGTGGCCACCCCAAACGGGATTGAGGGGTCTGGGAATAGATAGATAGATAGATAGATTACTGATTCATTATTAGCATTATTAATGTTATTATTACACAATGTACAGTGCAGACAAAGCATTTTATAGCCTTTGGTCAGCCCAGTTCTTTCATTTTAAGCACTGCAGATTAGCTTACTGGATTACCTTAATGTACTGGTATATATTGCAGCCTTCTAAATATGATGATCAGTTTTCCAAAAACCACATACTAATATACATTTTTATTTAAATTACCCTGCAGCATTTTCTGTGTTTGAGATTTTTCGCTGAACTTTCCGAGATCATTCCTGTGTTTTTCTTTTTGATCACCCACACCAGTTGACCCTGTGATGTAGGCATTGCTCATTGTTTACAGACATCAGCCATGTGCAGCCAGTTCCCCTAAGCAGCGCTGAGAAGAGCAGTTACATTGTTCTTAACGTCGAATAGAAGTTGGAAGTGCTTAAAATTTTTTGCTAAAAGTGTAAGGTTAGTGACAAGTATGGGTTAGGATTGACTACCAGTTATTACATGAGGCAGCAGAGCAATATATAAGTTTATTCCAGCAGGAAGAATTATAAGTCCACATCAGAAAAATTAGTCCCATTACAACCAAGTCAAAATGAAAAGATAATAGGTGTATGCTGGCAATAAATGAACAGAAAGCCCACATCGGGAAAATAAGTCCCAGTAAAATCATGTCTCTATGAAAAGTAATTGTTGAATTGTTTGCAGTCTTGTAGCATGGTTCCAGGTCCTTGTACTTTTCATGAATTGGGGGATAAGTGGGGGGGGGGGGAACACTGACAGTACGCACAACCTTCCATTGTGTGCCACTCAAATATCAATTACAGCATCATTATGTGTGGGACTTTGGAGTTCTAATGTTTACAAAGAGAAGGGGTTCACACCACTGTGTGTTTGCCTGGTTGTATGTTACCACCAAGTGTAGTGAATTATTTCCTGGGTAGCAAGAAGCCACTTGGCTTGCAACTCAGTGTAGTCACAATTTGTGCACTTTGCATAAAATTCACCAAACCTCTTTATGAGGTGGGAAGACTCTCCATTAGTAGCCAAATCATACTTCCAGTCTCAGTACCTCTTGCTGTCAGCTAAACTGAAAGGATTTAGACATCTATGTCATATTCAGATAACTAAAGTTAAAAACAACTTGACAGCCGTATGGTGCCACAGGCTATAACAATGTGTTCCAAGACTCCTGTCCTGTGTGTAAAGTGCGTAGACGTTTCTTTGCCAGCTGTAGCAATGGAAGGTGTTATTTGAGATATTTTATGTGATATGGACAGCAGACTTTTAATGTTCATTCATAGTCTGCCATCCTCCTTTAAGGGGGTTTTAAGGGAATTGAGGGATGTTAGTGTAATGTAGGAGCTTCATTACCCTATGAAGGTATTTGATTTAGGCATTAGTAAAAAGAGTATGGGAAAAAATATTAATCATTTTGGGAAGAATAATAACTATAAAGTACAAAATTGTGCTGGCAGGGTATTGTGGGCAAACTTATGCACATGCCTGCATATTACAGATGCAGCAAGTCCATTATGTGAGACAGGTGTTCAAAAATACAGGGTGGTCCATATATAATATGTCCAGTTCTCATATGTTTTGTCCCTGCTTTCTGAACCATACCTTACCCCATCCTGAGGTGGGAAGATGAGGATCATGCTTATAAGTATGATGATGTGGAGAATGGCTCAGTCAGTAGTACAGTGTCGTTCCTGCATTATTTTTCACTTCCCATTACCTTTCCTTTCTGTACAGCAGTTGCTTATTTACATCCATTGATTTCTCTTCAGCACCCACTGCCTCACCTATTATCTCTTCCTCATCTTTATGCAAATTAAACAGCCACAGACACATAAATTTCTGTCCATGTGCAGATTTAGTTGCCCTACTACACCAGCAGAATAAAATAACACTGTGGCTCAACATCCTTTCCATAGAACTTCTTCTTGACCAGCACCATATATCCGTATAGTTTAACTTGGCATAGACAAAGGAAAGATGGTAATTTAATGCCCAGTTAAGGCGAGCAGAGTATAGGTGGGTAGCCATTTGATAAAGTAGTAAAGATACCTGCATTGCCCACACCAACAGACTGGGCCATTCCCACAACACACTTGATATATATGGACAGCCCTGCATTATAGTTCAGTAAATTGTGGGTTGTTGATGTTGTGGTCTCACATTCATCTGAAGTAGTGCCGTAAGGAAACCACTTCTTTGGTCTCATTTATCGTCAGTTTCAGCATTTTTGCTGATAGAGTATTCACTCCCTGACCAAGCAAAACAGTGTTAGTTTGCATTTGGTGTTTGGATATTGTGTGGCTTATCTGTGTGTGCTGATTATCGTAGATTTTATAAATGAGTAGCACATTGATTGAGGTGTTGCTTAATGACATGGGAAATTTGGTTAAGAATATATACATGTAATTTTCCATAGTAGACTCCTAGTAGTAAGATGCACACATGTCTGAAAAAAAAAAATTATTTGAGGATAATCTATGTTAAGGATAAGTTTGGAGTGAACCTCATCTGTCTGAAGTTCATATTGTCTTGTTTCTTTAAATTTCAATGATTAATTTCTATATCATTCACTGTGATTCTTGGGAATAATTGATGAACCTGGGACCACAACAACAACAGGCAAGAATAAAACTTTAAGGAGTTGGCAGCCCAAAAGATCTTAAATACATGTGTCATATTAATGGACTTCTAAGTAGAGCCATAGTGCATTTTTAGCTAACAATAAACATAGGTATTTTTCCTTATTTAATCCTGCATGATATATTGAGATTGGTTTGATGTATTTTTACGCTTATTTTCATGTGTTATTTGTGCATTTTTATCATTGCCGTTTTATAGTGATGTACCACAGTCTGCCACAGGGAATAGTAGTTCTTGTTTGAAAAATTTAATATGCAGCAGGTCTGTTTTGGGACTCTCTTCCTAAGAGTCTGCTATATTTCCCTCTGCCCATGACGTCCAGTCTTTTGAATACAATGTGTGCAGGAATCTCAAAATGAATGGATCTTGAATTTGGCTCCCATTTGTTTATTTTATGCTTGGAGCGAACAACATTACAAACTTCCAGCCATTGGTTCCTTTTTCTCTCTAAAAAAATTGCCCTGAATAGCACTTAGAAATGTAAAAATAACAAACATCCTTAAGTTAAACATCTATTCATTGATGTTAGTGATCAGTGAGCATCTTGAATGGTTTCCCTTCCTTTATGCCAGATATTCGTGAGCATCCAGAGCTGTTTCCATTCATTTATGTAAAAGATTAACGAGCATCTCTTGTCATTTCCCTCCGTTTATGTCGGAGATTAATGAGCATCCTGAACTGTTTTCCTACATTTGTGGAAATCTTTGTTGTTAATGTGGCTTATGTTTTTTGTATTAATGCTTTTTCCTGTGGCTGACTGTATGTTTTCTTACATAGCAGTGTGCATAGGTTTATTCGTACATTTTTTTTCTTCTATCCACATATACTCATTTTATCACATGGTGATCATAAGCTTGGTCAATGACCAAGTGCAGTCATAGTGAAGAGGTAATTTGACTAGTAGCCTAGGAAGCTCATTCTTCTCTCGTCACTGAGGCATATTGAATTTTATGCGCACTTAAGAGATGGTATATAATTCGCAACGTTCTGTCAGATGAAATCAAACTGACTAGTTTTATATGTGTTTTTACATTTTTATTATTGATTGTAATAATAAAAGATTTTTTTCTGTTGTAAGGTAAACTCCCAATTATCCAATGCCACAGCTGATAAACATCATTAGTTGCAAAGCAAAATTCTGGCTTTATTAATTTTTTATGGCACCTGACAGCATGTCACTAACCACACAGGAATATTCAGCAAAGGCTTTTAGGCCTACAGTACTACAGTGAGATAAATACAATTTATAGCAACTATATTTTACTGTGAAATACTGTACTCTGTCAGGAGTACTCTGTTTGGGGTTGTTTTCTGTGTGTTCAAAATTAGTTGTACAGTACAGTGTAGATTTTTTTTTTTTTTTTTTAGGGGGGGGGGGGTTATGCCTCCATAGAGGGGCTGGGGGATAGTACTGCAAAAAAAAAAAAAAAAAAATCATCCAACATGGCTTTGGATTAAATATGATGGATAATTGGGGGATTCCTGTTGTCCTGTTTAATTATACTACTGTACGTTCTTTTTTATTTTTTCTTATTTATTTCTAACTGTGTGGGAAAAATGTGCCTTTATCTTACCATCTCCAGCTGTTTAGTAGCTGTATGGAAATACAGAGGTGCCCCATTGTAATGAAATGTTTCCTTATAGTGTGAGTTTCAAATCACATAATTTAGTAGAAACTCACTTTTCAAGTTGATAATTTGTCCCTCTTATTTTTCTTCTTCATCTTGTTGAATTGGTAAAAGAAACAGATTGCTTTGAATGTGTTTGATATGCTACTTTGTATAGTTCACCCACTTTGACTGGACTGGGATTCTCATGCTTTTGCAACGTATTTCCCATAGCTTGTTGGAAGAATAGTGCAGTTCTGTGGCTCTTTGTCCCATTCATAAGACTTTTCATAACAGACTCCATATTCTAGCTTCAGTCTCTGGTTTCAGCTCAATATGCAAAGTGAAGAGAGAACGATTTCACAATAGTTAAAGTGAACAGAGTGTAGGTGGTCTGAGTGGCTCATGAAGAGATAGGCAAAGTGATGATGGGGATGAGGCAGCCTCATTATTTCTGTGGTGGTGGTGTTGAGGTGTGGTGCTGGTTCAGGGTCAGGTGGTGCTGTAGAGGAACCCACTTTGGCACAGAATTATTGTCATATAAATTAACTTGTTTCAGAGACTCCTTCTGCTGTCCATAAGTATACTTTCTTCATCTTCACTTGGCCCAGATTTTTGTTCTTTCATAGCTTGTTGCATGTAGTTCAGTGTCAGAAAAAGGTATTGCTACAGCTCTACATCCTTTCCCTTGCACTTCTTGTATACTAGCACCAGATTCGATTGTTTTCAACTTTTACATCTCGGCATTCACGATGGAGAGATGGTAATTTTAGGCCAAGCTGTGGTAAAAGAGTATAGTGACTGATAATGTTTGAAAGCGTGAAGTTTATTAGATGCCTCTGCACTGATCTGGGTTGTGGGTTGAGAAAAAGTCATGTATGTCTCCAAAGTTAATCCAAGACTGATGAAAATGGGAGACAAGAGTATGTTTGAAATTTGTGTGGCATGAAAAGAGTGATCGTTGATTTGTGGGATAAGACCGTCTTTCTGCTTTGTGTAAGCAGTGTTGTAGCATTGGTCGGTATGGTTGGAGGATATGGGATAAGGCTCTCCTGCATTGTGTAAGCAGTGTTCTTGCATTGCTGGGTACTGTTGGAGGTTGGCTGCTGTTTTTTGAGCATTAGTGTTGTGAATCTATTGCTAAGTCATTGACACGGGACAGTACTGTTATTAAAGAGTGAGGGAGCAGGTAGTTCATGGAAGAAAAAAGTTAAAAGTGAAAGTGAGAGGACTCTGCAGTATCTGAGCATCATGATTCAACTAACACTGGTGTAGAAATGAAACACTTATACTCATCCATTATTCACTCTGAATTTCAGTATTATTGGGGCACCTCTCTCTCTCTCTCTCTCTCTCTCTCTCTCTCTCTCTCTCTATATATATATATATATATATATATATGTGTGTGTGTGTATATAGATAGGTAACAAATTTATTAGAGTCATAAAGGCATCTTTTGCACACTAAAACAGATTTTTTGGTGAAGTGTCACCAAAAGGCAGCTTTACTCATATACATGTACAATCCTCAGTTAACACTAGATGTGTTCCTAGAAAGTACTTGTTGCTTATAATTGCTTGAAGTGGGGGTTGGGTTCCAGCTAGAACGATTTTCTCCTCGGTTATTTTAATAATCATGTTTACAACTGCAAACAATTGTCATAATGTATATTACATAAACTTAAAAAAAAAAATACTGTAGTCAGTATACCGAAATTAAAAGGATTTTGTGTTATGTATCTTTCTGCTGTTTTCTATGTATTGCTATGTTAGTTATGTATTAGGCTTCTGTGTAATGTTCCCTCCTCTCTACCTTGTCCTGCCTTGCTATACCCTATCATACCTTGCCCTGCCATCATCTACCCTATCCTCCCTACCATCCCAACCCTTCCCTGTAATCCCCCACCCGACCCTTCCCTGCCATCCTCTATCCTCCTCAGGCATGCCCTCCCCTACCCTACCCTGTTCTCCACTGCCCTGTACTGCCTTTCCTTAACTTTCCTGCCCTGCCATCGCCAACCATGCCTTACCCCGCCACAACTTCCTGTTAATGTATTCTGCCATCTCATACCCTATCCAGTCCAGCCATCCATTTCCTTGCCGTATTGTAACTTTTCCACATACTATCCTGCCTCTTCGTAACCTACTCACTCTTTCCATATCCAGCCCTTCACTCCTGACCTTGCCTCTTCCTACCTTACCTGCTGAACCTACCCTACTCTGGCTGTCCCTACCCTGCTTTCCTTTTACCCCCTCTATCCTGTCACTTCCTACACTGTTTCGTAATACCCAGACCAGTACCTTGATACACAGCTTCTTGCTGCTCTACCCTGCCCTGTCTCACTACCCAGCCCTTCCCTGCATCTCCTTACAGTGCTCTGCCACGTTTTACCCTGCTTCTCCTAACCCTACCCTGTTTTTGCTTACTATAACCTACCATGCCTCTCCCTACGCTGCTACTCAGTTCTCCATCTTCGTCAATGATTAGCTCTTGATGCCTTTGAATCATCAAGTGAAGGCTCAGTGCTGAGTCAGGTCTACCTTCTGTTTTCCAACATTGTGGTTTTCTTTCTCTTCGATATTAAATGAAACTCCATCAGTCTCTTTCCAAAAGGCTTACCATGACTCCACCCACACTAGCAAAGTTTACTTCCTGTCCACACTTACACCCTCCTTTTCCGATTTGTATACTGCCTATGCTATCCCATTCTTCCTTTACCAATTATGATGTCCTTCCTCTGTGTTCTCATACCCCTCCCCCCGGGCTCTTCCCTCCCACTACAATTTGCACCTCTTTTATTCCCTACTCCAAATCCTCTACCTCACCATTGTCCTTTATTCCTATTTTCTCGAACATCTGTCTACTTTTTCTGCTACCCATATTTACACTGATGGGTCTCAAATATCAAATGGCACAGGATATGCAATACTTTTTCCCTATTGATTCTATCAGTTTACCTTACCATCTGTTGCAAGTGTACTCACAGTTACTATGCAACATGTTTTGCCTTATGATCTATGCATTACTCTTCATCATTATCTTTTGTTCTTTTCACAGACATCCTTAGTGCACTTTGTTTTGTCATCTTCCTCCTCTTTACACCCTCTTGTTTGTGAGATTCAAGAATGGCTGTTTCATATATCTGTTAAAACCTTACGTAATCCTAGTCATGTAGGTATACTTGGAAAAGAACAGGTTCTTTCTTTTGCTCGTTCTGCTATCTCCTTAGGGGATTCTCACTTTCATGCCATTCCAGCCTTTGATTACTTATCAGACTTTAAGATTACAGTCCTTCTGCGTGGTCTGACATTTCAGCTAATAAATTCTGTGCAGTAAAACAGTCCAGTTCCCCTTGACTTAGACCATGTCATTGAATAAGAGGATCGGAAACTGCACTAGCCTGTCTATGTTTGGTAATACTTAGTTCATTCACTTGTATATAATGTCGAATGGACCTTCCCCTCCTTGCCCTACCTGTGATATTCCCCTTTCTGTTTCAAATATCCTTTTAGACTGTCCAAACTGTGCTACTACTGCTTGTGCCACTGCTTTTCCTCTGTAGCACAGCTTCGTCCTTGTCCCTGTCTTACAGAAAATTCCTGAGGAGGCCCCTTACAGTACTTTTCTGTAGATCGTATTGTTTCTAAAAGCAATCCATATCCTTCATCTAATCTAAAATCCCCCCTTTAGTTTCTGATTATCCTCTGCTGTATCCTCAGACTGTACCATAACAACATAGTGCCATAAGATGTTTGCTGTCCAACACTTGGATTTCATTCATTCACTCACCCACTCTTTACACTAACCTTCTTAGCTCACCCAACCATGCCTCTCTGTACCCATTGCCGCCTCTCCCTCATACCCTGCCTTTCCCCAACCTAAATCTCTCCCCTTGCTCTGTCCATTATTTTCCTACCATATCGAGCCTTTCCCTATCCTATCCTGTCTCTCACTGAATAACACTGCCCTGCCTATCCTTAAGCTGCCCTATCTTATCCTACACTGCCTTTGCTTAACTCACCTTGCTGCTCAATACCCTGCTTTACCTGTCCATACCTTTCCTCTCGCTCACCTCCCCATGCCTCTCCCTACCCTACCATGTCTCTACCTACCCAACCCTGCTGCTCGGTTTCCTACTCTACCCCAATTGTACTGTCTCCCTCCCCTACCCTGCCCTGTGCAGCCATTCACTATCCTGCCACTCCCTACATTTACTTGCCTATCCCTACCCTGCATTTCCACTCCTTAACCTAGCCTACCCGGCATCTTTTTACCATACCCTTCCCTGCCATCCCCTACCTTGCTGTGCCTGTCTTTACTTTGCCATGGCCTGCACTTCCATGCACCTGCTCATTGTACTCATTCCTTCCACTCTCTCCTTGCTGTTTCCAGTCTTTCTCCTGCATTCCCTGCAACCCCTTCTCTCTGTGTGCTTTTCCTTGCAAACATTCTAAATACATTTGTTAAAGTGTTTTATAATAGGGCTGTATTTGTTTCACATTTTTGTATTCCTATTTTTCAAGTAAGGCATCCTTATTTATATATGTGACTATTTGTATATAAATGTTAAGAAAGTATTTTATGATAGAAATCTGTAAATGTAAGTCATAAAGATGCCTAAGTTGAAAAATGTGAATACACGAAATATGTGGAACAAATACAGCCATATAATGAAATACTTTGACCGATTTATTTTGAACATTCTAAATACATTTGTTAAAGTATTTTATAATAGGGCTGTACTTGTTTCACAGATTTTTGTATTCATATTTTTCAAGTTAGGCATCTTTATGTATGTGCCTAATTGTATATAAATGTTAAAGTATTTTATGATAGAATTCTGTATATGTGTGTGACTTAATTGTAAATTAGTGTTAATAAAGTATCATATGGTAGGGTTGTATTTCTGAACCTTCTGTAGGACACCCCCGACACCTTTAGGTTGACTTACTGGGTGGAATGCACCAGGCAGTTTCCTAAAATTAGAGTGAAAAATCCATATTCATAAAGATTCTTAAGGGCATATTTATAAAAATTCTTTAAGAATATATGACTCATATTTATAATCTTTATAATTATATTGTAACTTAAGAATATTTATAAATTTGACTTCATATTTACAGATATTCTTAAGAATATTAACCAGTATTACCAAGATTTTTTATACATGACTTCATATTTATAAAGATTTAAGAATATTTATAACTATGCCCTTAAGAATCTTTATAAATATGGATTTTTCACTCTAATTTTAGGAAACTGCCTGCATTCCACCCAGTAAGTCAACCTAAAGGTGTCCGGGGTGTACTACAGAAGGTTCAGAAATACAACCCTACCATATGATACTTTATTAACACTAATTTACAATTAGTCACATACATATAAATGCCTAACTTGAAAAATATGAGTACAAAAATCTGTGAAACAAATACAACCCTATCATAAAATACTTTAACAAATGTATTTAGATTGTTCTAAATACACTGGTCAAAGTATTTCATGATACGATTGTATTTGTTTCATAGATTCCGTGTATTCACATTTTTCAACTTAGGCATGGCTTACATCTACAATTCTATAAATAATCCTTAAATCATAAAAATCATTGCACTCACAGATAATCTTTATGTGTCATCCCTAGTGTAAGACTGATTATTAATATAATCTGGGACATTCAAATATAATCTATATTATTGGACACCATAACCTCCTTAAAGGATGTAGGGGGCAGGGTTGGGATGAAGAGGTAGGGGGTGGAGGCGTATAGGAAAGGGGGGGGGAGCTTATAGATGAGGGGGCATATAGGTGAGGGAGGAGGGGGTGTATAGGTGAGAGGGAATGGGGGCATTTACTGTAGGGATATGGGGAGTTTATGGGGCAAGGAGCATATAAGTGGGGGAGGAGGTCTATGAAGGGGAGGGGGCATATAGTTGGCGGGGGGAGGGGCATACAGGTTGAGGGGACGTATCGGCGGGGAGGGGGGATACAATTGGCGGGGAGGGGCGTATCAGTGGGGGGCGTTGGGGGGAGGGAGGTATCTGTGGGGGTGATGGGAGATATAGAAGGAGAGAGGAGATACAGGTTGGGGAGGGGGCACATACAGGTGTGGTGGGGAGGGGGGGTGTAAGTAGTGGGAGGTGTGTATAGGTGGGGAGGGGGGGTGTATAGGAGTGGAAGGATGAGAGGGAGAAGGAAAAAAGCAGGAGGGGAGGAAGTGGATGAGGGTGGAAGAGAAACACGGAGGAGGGGGGGTGGAGGATTGGGGTGATGAAAGTAGAGGAGGAAGAGAAGGGGGGGATAGATAAAGGTAGGGGTGGAGGATTGGGGTGATGAAAGTAGAGGAGGAAGAGAAGGGGGGGATAGATAAAGGAAGGGGAGGAGGAGGGAGAAAAGAAGCAGAAAAGAGAAGAGGAGAAGCAGCAGAAAAGAATTGGAGGAGGAGAAAAGAAGAGAAAACAGAAAAGAAGAGAAGCAACAGGAATGAGGGGAAGGAGAAAAGTGAAGAGGCAGAGAAGAGAAACAGAGGAGGAGAAATAGCAGGAGAGAAGCAGCAGAAAAGGACTGGAGGAGTAAAGTAAAGAACTGGAGAAGATGGAGGAAAGAGGAGAAGATGGAAAGGACTGGAGGAGTAAAGTAAAGAACTGGAGAAGATGGAGGAAAGAGGAGAAGATGGAAAGGAGACAGAGTAATGATAAGGAGAAACAGCAGAAAAGATAAGAAGCAGAAAAGACGAGGAGAAATGATGATGAGAAGCAGCAGAGAAGATGAAGAAAAGGGAAGAGGAGGTTGATGAGCAGGGAGTAAGAGGAAGCAGGGGGTTGTAAGAGGAGGGAGAGTAAGAAAGAAGAAGGGGGTGTAAGAGGAAGGAAAGCAACAGGAGGGAGGAGGAGAGGAAGAAGAGAGAGGAGGAGAGGAAGAGGAAAGAGGAGGAGAGGGAGAGCAAAGAGGAGGAGAAGGAGAGCAAAGAGGAGGAGAAGGAGAGTAAGGAGGAGGAGAGAGTAGGGAGGAGGAGAGGAAGAGCAGGGTAGAGGGAAGGAGGGAGGTGGGGGGAGGGAGAAAGGAGGACGGCGGGGGGAATGGAGAAAGGAGGAGGACGGTGGGGGGGGAGGGAGAGAGGAGGAGGAAGGTGGGGGGGGGGAGGGAGAGAGGAGGAGGAAGGTGGGGAGAGGGAGAAAAGAGGACAGTGGGGGGACGGGAGAAAGGAGGAGGATGGTGGGGGTAAGGGAGAAAGGGGAAGGAAGGTGGGGGAAGAGAAAGAGGAGGAGGAAGGTGGGGGAAGGGAAAGAGGAGGAGGAAGGTGGGGGAAGAGAAAGAGGAGGAGGAAGGTGGGGGAAGACAGAAAGGAGAAAGGTGGGGGGCAAGAGAGAGGAGGAAGGTGGGGGGAGGGAGAGAGGAAGAGGGAGGTAGGAATGAGGAAAGGGGAGCAAAGAAGAAATAAGGAAGGGGGGAGAGATATTGGAACATGGAAGGAGAGGGGGAGTTACAGAAAGGAGGAGGAAAGAGATTTAGGGCGGGAAGCAATACGGAATGGAGTATGTGTATCGAGGAATGCGTAAGGAGGGTGGAGGGTAGAAAAATGAGGGGAGGAGGAACAAGAATGAGGGAGAGGAGGATGTACAAGGGAATGCGAGTTGGGAAACTGGGGAAGTAGTTAAGGAGGAAGGACAAGGTGGCAGGGAGAGGAAATAAAGGAAGAGGGGTGGAGGTAAGGAGGGGGGGAGGGACATAGGAACTAATAATACAAAGTAATAATTCAGAGATAAAAACAAACTCTGTGGACAGTCTGTCCAAAAAGTATTTTTTATCATTAAAAAAAATCCAGTAATTTTACATATATTATAACTGCTTTTTTTTGTACATCATAAAGAATTAATTGTATATAAAAAAATTCATTCAAAAATATTTACCTTCATAAAAAAAAATATGTACTGCAACAATACTTTGTGAAACCATCAAATCAACAGCTCATAATACTTTTTGGAAAGAGGTACAAGAATGCAAAACATCTGGTGGTAGTACTGGTTCATGTACAAATCCATTAAGAAATATTATTTTGCTTTGATAAAAAAAAAAAAAGGGGGGGGCACTGCTACAATACTGTTTGTGAAACCATCAAATCACCAGCTAATACAAAACGAGCATTGCAACAATACTGTTTGTGAAACCATCAAATCACCTGGCTGATGATAAAAAACGTGCACTGCAACAATACTGTTTGTGAAACCATCAAATCACCAGCTGATGATACTTTTGGAAAGTGTGTACAAGAATACAAAACATCTGCTGGAAGCATTGCTCTATGTCTCTATAATTCAGAAACTCTTACATAATGTTCTGATGGTTTTGTTTGCCTGTATAAATTTGTAATACTGTGTTTTGAAAGACATTGCTTACTGTCATTATTTATCATAATGACCTGCATTGATGCAAATGTACATCAAAATGCTGATATTGACAACACTTATTAACCATGAAACACCTAGACACACTGAGTAATTAAGTTTAGCTGTCATGGGAGATGTGAACCATGAGTTGCTTTAGACCAGTGTGGTAGCCATACCCCTCAAACCAACAAACTCACAGAGTTATATCCTTTCCACCACCTGCTTTCATCCATTCCCTCCATACGGCCACACTATCTAAGCACGCTCTCTTCACCTACATAACACACTTCCTTACCGTACTTCTTAAACCAGTCACAGCATTTTCTCATCCTAGACATTCAATCCACTCTGGACACATTCCTCTTAGGGGTAAGGAAGAAGGTAGGGTGGGGGCAGGGCAGGTAAGGAGGGGGGAGTGGGCATGAGTCAGGATAGCATGATGGGATAAGAGGTAGCAGGGGGGTGAGGCAGAGAGGGATTAGGTGGAGCATGTAGGTAGGGCTGGGGTGTAGCAGGTAAGCATGACACACGATGGCTGGGGGGTAGTGGGGGAACAGGATGGCAAAGGGAGGTGAGGCAGGATGGCAAAGGGGAGACAGGCAGGATGGCAGGAATAGCATGTGGCAGGTAGGAAGGGAGAGGGTGTGGCAGGAAGGAAGGGAGGGGGGTGAGCCTAGGCAGGAACAGAGACAAGTGAGGAAGTAGGAGTAAGGAAAGGAGAAAGAATTAAAAGAAGGAGTTGAGAAAGGCATAGAAGGAAGGTGTTAGGAAGAGGGGGAGGAAATGAGAGGAGGCAGGCATCCTGGGAGGGATGAGGCACGAAAGAAAGGAGGAAGAAATACACCTAGACAAGAGAGTGGGTGAGGCAGCCAGAAAAGGCTGGAGGAAGGAAGTGGAGCAGACAAGGAATAAGGTGTGGCAGGAAGGCATGCAGGAAGGGGGTAAGGACAGGCAAGGAAGAGAAGATGGTACGGACAAAAAGGACGATACTAAAACCACCACCACCAAAAACAAAACAATAATATTAGCCATCACCATGACCTCTGTTTCCTACCTAACAACAGCATAACACAGACTAGAAAGTATGGAAACACAAAACCTGATAGAAGGTGCACTAATCAACAGTATGCTCCGTGATATGGTCCAGTCATTTAATTATCATTAATGCCCCACAAATCCTGACACCACAGGCCTCAGTAAATGCACATTTCTCTGCACATATGAGCTTTGTATTTACCTACGATATAATAAATCCAACGATTGAAAAAAAAAAAAAAAAGTGGATGGGGGGGGGGGACCAAACCTTTGTTGCATTCTCTCCCACACACAATTCATCTATTTATCCCTAACCCCTTCCATACATTGCTTTGAGTGACCACAAGCATCCGCATGTTGGTGTGCATCAGGGGTCAGTCTTGAGTCCCATGTTGTTTATCATGGTACTTGAAGCCCTTTCACGTGACTTTAGAAACGGACTCTCGTGGGAGTTGCTGTATGCTGATGATTTGGTGTTGATTGCAGAGAATGAAAGGGAGGCGGAGGAAAGGTTTAGGAAGTGGAGAGATCGTATGGGGCAGAAGGGTTTAAGGGTAAATGCAGATAAAACAAAAGTGATGATATCTAGGGTTGGTGGCGGTACTGTCAAAGATGAGGGAGAGTGGCCATGTGCAGTTTGCCACAAGGGCGTGGGAAGTAATTCCATCTTGTGCGGTGTGTGTGATAAGTGGGTGCATAAGAGATGTAGTGGTGTCAGATGTAGACTGCGAGATAATGCTGATTTTATGTGTACGGCGTGCCGGGGTGAGCAGGTGGAGATCGTCAGACGTGAAAGGATTGAACTTGCTGGTGAATCTCTTGAGTGTGTGGAAGAGTTTTGTTATTTGGGAGACATGTTGTGTGCTGGAGGTGGGCCTGGAGCTAGCTCTGTGGCTAGGATGAGAAGTGGTTGGAAGAAGTTCAGGGAGCTCTTGCCTCTCCTGACATTGAGAGGGCTCTCCCTATGTGCTAAGGGGTCTTTGTATGCAGCATGTGTTAGGAGTGTAATGCTGTATAGCAGTGAGACCTGGGCAGTGAAGGTGGAAGACATTCGCCGGCTCAGACGTACAGAAATGACAATGATTAGGTGGATGTGCAGTGCGTCCCTGCCTTCAAGGCCTGGAGGGGCTGGGTTTACAATGGAAGAGTTGAGAGGTAGGATGGGACTGGAGTGTATTGGTGTTGTGATGAGGAGAGGTAGATTGAGGTGGTTTGGACATGTGGAGAGGATGGGGGATGATAATTGGGTGAGGAAGGTGAGAAGTGTTAATATTGGGGGTGGGGTTATGAGGGGTAGACCGAGAAAGACATGGGACGAGGTCATTAAGTGTGACCTTAGGGTTAAGGGACTGAACAGGGAGGCTGCAATGGATCGTGCAGCGTGGAGAGCCGCCATTAGGTGACCAAGGCCGACACATGCAAGCATGTTGGAGCCTTTAAAAACGAAACGAAATGAAACTCATCTAATCATGCCACGTTTTGTTGGTTCACCACGGTCATACAATTTTATATATTAAACATATATATATATATTATATATAATATATATATATATATATATATATATATATATATATATATATATATATATATATATATAATATATATATATATATATAATATATATATACACGACTCAATGCTGCTTTGCCCTTTCCTCTCTTCCTTCCTTCCTCTTTGTCTTTCATTTTTTCCTCTTCCTTCTGTCTGCCAGTGACTTCACACTCCCTCTTCTGTCTTTCTTTCCTTTCCTCTCTTCCTTCCTTCCCCTTTGTCTTTCATTTTTTCCTCTTCCTTCTGTCTGCCAGTGACTTCACACTCCCTCTTCTGTCTTTCTTTCCTTCACTCATTCCCCTTCCTTCTGTCTCCAGGTGACTATACAGTGACAGGCCAGATGGTTTCCTGTACACCAGGAAACCATTTGCTGTGCTGGGTGGTAACCATATAACCAAATTATGGCACCTTGTAGTTTAGTGGGTAATTAAGGCGCTCCAATCGGATGAGTCAGTGCAGGTTTATATCCAAGGGATAGTTGAGGTTTACTGCTCACGTAATGCCACTCAGGGATGAGTGAGGCTGGCCACTCTCATCTTCAATGTCAGGACCAACTGTCTAGCCCTGGGCTCCTACCCTCCTCCTGGAGCAACACAGGATTAGATGATGAATGAATGAAATAGAAATTTTAAAAGTGATGCAGTGCTCAAAATACAGAAGACCCTCAATTTAACATACCTCAATAAACTAGACATTGGATTTAATGGAAACTATGAAGCCACTGAACTCCAGTTGGCTATAATGAACAATGTCTGCTAAACGGGGGGCAATGGGTGACAATGAATGTGGTTCCTACCCTTTTTACTCCAAGGATGTGAAATAAATTGCAACAGGGTGAAAGCATGGGCAAAGTTAATATAAAATTGGTATAGTTTTCATTTTTACTATTAGAATATGCTACTGTACTCATTTACTTTCAAACATGTGCTTGAAATCCCACCTCAAGGGGGAACATCAGATGTATATAACTGAATTACAGCTTTCTCAAATCAGGCTTCCCCCCAATTAGTCTGTTATTAGGAGGGTCTATTTAACAGCAAGTGAAATCGGTGTTCTCTTCATAAAACTGCCTTTTGATCCTGAACGGGAAGTACTGCCATGAGGTAACATGTTTCAGCATTTTTAAATCTCTGACTGAACTGATCTATAAATATTCCCAGGCTGTTTTCAATGTAGTAATATCAATACAATATCATTCCAATTAAGGTACAACATCGTAAATTCCTGTTTGAAGAATATCAAATGTCTATGGTGATAGCCTCCAGACTTACGGCAGGATCACGGCACAATCGATTGTTTGACAGCAACATGGCGTCCCTTTCGTTTTGTTTGAAATTGTATGAAAATATAATTACTCCGGTACCTTATTTTACACCACCTACAAGGAGCATTTGACTTTGGACGGTTTAGTATGAAATGGTTTGAAACAGTGTGGTTCTGTATGAAACTGTATGACCGGGATGTGACAGTGGAAAATGCGGCATCAGTCACATACTCGCATACCTTTTTCACCACCCTATTTATATACACTCTCTCCATATAACTTTACCATATACACTCTCTCCATATGACCTTACCATCCAATCAGCCACATCCTTCAATCTTAATGTCCACGGACTTCCTTACTTCATACGTTTCACAAATCATATTATTTATTATCCTATCCATTCTACAAACTCCATATACACATTCCTCTTTAACCCCATGTCCACATCTCCCAGTTCTTTTCGTTGTCATGCCAAATTATACAACAATGGTCAGTGAATGGAAGTGTGGTCCACTGACTGGGCAAACTTGGGCTGTCTGGACACTGTTACTCTTCACCCTGCCCTAGGGTGGGAATGGAAGTCCAGATGAATAATAATAATCATCATCATAATAATAATAATAATAATAATAATAATAATAATACTGTAATAATAATACTTGTAGTAATGTGGGAAGGAGGTAGGTGACTCAAATGGGCAGCCAGAGAAGATTAACCCTCGTTACTGGAGGACGCAGGCTGAGTCCTTGCCGAGTACTGGGAGAAAACCCAGTTTCTGCACTAGCAATACTTCTTAAACATTTTATCCTCACACCCTTAGTTATGCTTCTATCTCCGTGATTTTTTATTCCTTGTAATCTCAAATAGTTGTACTTGCTTATGGTGTTGATCAATACGTTTGGTGAATATATATTATCCACTACTTTACGATGTTTTTTCTTTCCTTCGTGGTTTCTTATAGAAATATATGTTTTATGGTAAATGTTACTGTGAAAGAGTTTTAGGAAATTTCATTAACTATATCTTGGTATATAAAAATTTGCTGTAGGACAATTTGGGTCGGTTTTACATACTGCAAAAGGAAATTATCTTACAATCTTGCTGCAGTGCGGAACAGTGTTTTGCACGGTCAAAGCTGTTGCTAAATTATTTTTTCCCCTGCCTTTATTTATGCCTGTATCTGCATAAGTGCAGCACGCAGAACAATACACCGAGACGCAGCATGCACCTTGGTGTATCCAGGAATGGACGCAAAAAAAAATTCAAAAGCAAAAAAATCAAGGGACGATTTTGTTCAATGCAGCTTGTGTCATCCAGTAACGAGTAGGCGAGATTAGGTTTGACACAGCCTTCGTCATCCAATAACGAGCTGGTAACATTTGCATCGCTACCCTAAGTATCGAAAGGGTTAATAAAATGGGTATTTAAATCTCAAAACATTAAGTTTACAAATTTCCCTTACTTTTCACTGTTGTACAGTCAACCAAAAAAGTATTGCACACCTGAGGATCAACGGCTGTGAAAATGAATGAGCTTTGCAAACACACATGAATCTATGAACATATTGCATCAAAAAATAGACCATCCAATATGTGACGATTTATGTGATTCTGAGTTGTTATAATTACCAAGGACAATATTTACATTTATAATTACAGGGTGCCCCATATATCAAAATGCTTCAACCATGTTTCAGAATGATACGTGAAGTAAGATGGCCAATACTTTTTTAGTGAACTGTACTTAAAAATGTATGGTATCAATGAGACACAAAAGAGTGCTGATGTCCTTTGCTTGGTAGATTAGGTGTTTACTGTTTAATTTCCTTTTGACTTTCATGTCATTATCATCATCTCTTCGGCTGACTTCAGCCTGCAACTCCAAGCCAGCCATCTGAAGTTTTGCCTCTTGGGAAGGGTTGGATCTTTCTTCTTCTCTGTTGACTTCATCCTGCAACTCCAAGCCCGCCATCTAAATCTGAAGTATAGCCGGTTGGGGAGGGTAGCATCTTTCCTCTGTTGACTTCAGCCTGCAACTCCAAGCCCATCATCATAGCCTGTTGGGGAGGGTAGGATCTTTCCTCTGTTGACTTCAGCCTGCAACTACAAGCCCACCATCTGAAGTTTAGGCAGTTGGAAGGGTAGGATCTTTCTTCTTCTCCTCTGTTGACTTGGGCCTACGACTCGAAAGCCCACCACCTACAGTATATCTGAAGTTTAGCCTGTTGGGGAGGGTAGGAAGTTATGAAAACTTACTAGCACTGTTGCCTGAACTTGAATGAAAATTACTGAATACCACACAGATCTTACACCTTCCATTTTCAACGTCTAAACCACAACATTACCATGTTTTGTTCCATCTAGTCTAGATATACTCAGGGATTAGATGTTTGGCAAAACATACAGACATATTAAAGGTGACACAGGAAGCTTTGTGGTGTTCTGCAGGCATCGACCATATCCTAAATCAATTCATAATGCATCTTACCATTTAAAAAAAAAAAAATAAAATAAAAACTTTTGTCTAATGACATATTTAACATTTCAATCTTACTATTACCTGATTATTTTACTCAACTTAGGGCAGACCTCCAGTAGTGAAGAGGCTAATGGAAGATATATCTAAACTCATCCACTTTGTACGTCCCCTATAAGCTGAATAAAA
Source organism: Coenobita brevimanus (assembly GCF_032717465.1). Lineage (NCBI taxonomy): Eukaryota > Metazoa > Arthropoda > Malacostraca > Decapoda > Coenobitidae > Coenobita > Coenobita brevimanus. The sequence continues at coordinate 7,010,238 of NC_136958.1, read as the reverse complement.
TTGTCTCGTAGCAGCAAAAATGAACTACAAAATACGTCATGAGACCTAGAAGTTTAAACCTATTTATTGGTAGCTGGCAGTCCAGTACGCTTCCCTCAAGCTGGATGAGTCACCCCCTTCCATGGGGCAGCTAAGGCTAGTATTATAAATGACCACCTTGGCTCGATCAGTTCTATTAATACAGCCATGAGCAGCACAGGGGAACTACATTATTTCTCACCTTCAACACTTTCCACTTAAACATCTTAAGAAAAAAATAAATAAATAAATAACAGCAGGGGTAACCTCCCTCTCTTAAGTGTTTATTGTATGACTTATGTTGCAGGTATTGTATTGCTTTAAGTGCTTATGGTATGACTGTGTTGCTGGACTGTATTGCTTTATGTGTTTATTGTATAACTTATGTTGCAAGGATTGTACTGCTTCAAGTGTTTATCGTATGACTTATGTTGCAGGTATTTTTCTGCTTTAAGTGTTTATTGTATGACTTATGTAGCAGGTATTTTACTGCTTTAAGTGTTTACTGTATGACTTCTTGGAAGCACTTTGCTGCTTAAGGTGTTTACTCACTACATTACAATGTGAAAGGTTGGGTAAACTCCCATTAGAAAACCTCAATGACCACTTTCACAAATTCCACAAAGCCCATGCTCTAACATCGTTACTGTCCAATAAACTCATTATCTCAATACTGTACTTAACTCGACGTAACTCCAAAAATAGAGGAATTCCTGTCCTGTATATCAAAGCCTACCTGGATCAGCTCTGGGATTAGACATGAAAGAGAGGCTTTTGTATCCGCCTGCCTGTAGGTAATCTGGTATTCAACATTTGGTCATTGGTTCCCAAACTATGATGTCCCACATGATATTAACATCATTCACACCTCCATATAATTTTATAGATTCAAGGTTTATTAAATAAGGTGTCTACAAAGTTTTGCTTAGTTTACGAAAGCTTACAGCATGTTCCAGTAAATGGTGTAACAGGCTGATTATTATAAATATTAACCCTAATCTTTTCACAGCTAATCTAAAGAGCACTGCCAAAAACGACAAAAATCCTGGGGAAATTTCTGCTGAACCTCATCCCATGGGTCCCTTAGTACACAACCAGGCACCTACCACCTCTGTACACACAAAATTATTTTAATATCCTATGCTATGCTGCTTTTTAAGCCTGCATCTTCGATCATACAGCTATCAAACACTGTCCTGTCAAACTGGAGTGAATAGTAATATGATAAAATGGGCTAAAATTTAATTCTCAAAATGTACAATTTCAAAGGCTTAAAAAAAATTAGCTTTGATCACATATAAGGGACTCATTCCTTATATTACCAATTAAGAATTCAAATGATAATCTGGAGACACCTTCTTCCCATGCATGGTAAATAAAAAACAAAAGCTTTCTGAACCTAAACCATTTTGATTTGGGGGAATGGCCCTGTATCAAACTCAGTAGGTCTTTGTGGACACCTTGTATTTTGGCCAGGCAAGGGTGGCATGTCAATTCAGAATTTTTTCTTTAATCCCTTACCCGCGGGCCATCACTACCGTGATGCTCATTACGTAAGTACCATACCGGGGGGTGTCACTTCTGTGATCCACAGATTTTTAACAATCGCCCAGGCTATCAAATGCGGTCTTGTATAATCTGTCAGTACTGCCAGTGTGTAGCTATAGGCAGCGCTGTTAATACTGCTAATACTCGCATCCAGTATTACCAATATAGCCATTTTCCTGTGTTTACCTCGCCTCCCCACCTCCCTTCCCTTACCCCCACCTAGCTACAGCCTGGCCGCACAACACAACTCCCGGCCGGTTTTTCCATTCGCTTTTTCCATTTAATGTGCCCTATGCCCTATTCTCATACTAAAAAATTTATATAAAAAAAAAGGGTAAAGGCTAACTGATACTGCCATTGGCCTTAAAGTAGCTAATTTATCACCTGGCAACACCCCACGCACACTTGGTCGCTAATTTTCCCTGTTCGTTACCCAATGAAATGTCCCTTATGACCTACTCTCAAACTAAAATAAATAAAAAAAGGGGAAAAGGCTAAGTGATACTTCCATTTACCTGGAAGAAGCTAATTTATCGTGTATTGTCTAGATCTCCTGCTATCCCCGCGGGAGGGGCACGGCGCGGTCTGGCCATCCCCACGGGTAAGGGGTTAATGAAATTTCAAGTTGAGAAACCACTGCATTATTAACATGCAAATAAATTTTCAAACTACAATAAGTCCTCATTTAAAGTCTAGATTGTGATGGCAAAATATTAGTGAACTAATGAAGTTTTGCCCTCATGAAGAAAAATTACAAAATTAAATAATCAAGTATAATACTGGGTAAGAAGGCTTCACATGATCTCTTTGACAGTTATTTATTCTCCTTATTTTATGTCACTGTCCTGTTAATGTAACTGTTATTGCAATGTGGAGAGGACAGACAATGGTTACTTACAAGAAGAGTATGTAAAGCAAGCTGGAGAGGGAGGGGGGGGGCAATGAAATGGAAGGAGAGTGGGGAGATGAGATGGGGGGAATAAATTAAGAGAGGGCAGCCACATCAGAGCATAATAACAGGTGATTTTTTATCTGGCCATCCCTTACAGGATTGAAGTTTGCCAACAGATTAACAGATGGTACTGCCACTCTTCACAAATTGTATAAAAAATGATATTAACTTGCTACATTAAAAAATAAACTAGTGAGGATGAGGTGCTGGGAGGCCTCCTTAACCACTAGAATATGAGCCAGGCGACATGTTTCTACTTTTAAAGAAATATGGCACCTGGTAGTTTAGTGTGTAATTAAGGTGCTCCAATTGGATTGACCCTGTGTAAGTTTATATCCAACGGGTGGTTGGGGTTTACTTCTCACATAATGCCACTCAGGGATGAGTGAGGCTGGTCACTCTCATCTTAAATGTCAGGACCAACTTGCCTAGCCTCAGGTTCCTACGCTCTTCTATGGGGCAACATAGAATTGGATGGATGGATGGATGGATGGAATGGATGAATATACTGTACTAAGAAAGTTTAATAATGCGTAATTTCAACTCACCGACAAAAACTATGAAACATCATAATGGACTCATCCCCTTACCCGACCATGACCTGATCAGCTGATCAGACCGAATGTGGGAGAATATCCCCCTAGGGCTGTGTCGCCATTTACTAATTCACAATTTCTCTCCAACCATTACTATCACGCGCAGCCACTCTTCCTTGCTCTAGAGATCCCTCGTGCATCTAACTCTCTCTTAACACTGTCCATCCATTCTACTCATGGTCTTCCTCTCAGCCTTAAACCTCACACATCTAATCGATTTATCTTTTTCACCTATCACTCTTCATCCATTCTCTCCATATGCCAGTGAAAAATTAGCAAAATAAAATACTTGTAACCATGGTTGGGTCAATTCAACCTTTATCAATTCCACTTCAAATCCAATTCATTACAAACTTGAATATATCAATTTGATTCAAAATCCAGTTAAAAAGAACTGATACCCATAATCAATTTCCATTCACGTCAATTCATATCTTTTTCAATTCCATTCCAATTTATTGTTTCTATTCTTTATATTACTTCTGTTGCTGAATACTGATTCACGGAATAATTATTATCTTTAACAGGCCTCATTATTTGTATTTCCACACTGAAACATGTACATAGTGTAACAAAAATCAGTAACTGTATTCTACTAAAAAAATCAATACCTGTATTCTAAATAAAATTAGTTATTTTTATTTACCAATTTCCACATGATCTGAAAGATCATTATTTATTGTTCTACTGTTAGTGCCCCTCCCCATAAAACGAATAACTCAAAGTCAAGTGGCGACCCCTTACGGGATTATGGCATCTGGCAATAGACAGAAAGACAGATTCTACTGTTCATGCAGTTTTTCATAATTGTGACACACACACACAGCTGCATAACTTTCCTTTACAGGATCTTCAAAACAAATAACTTGCGGTTAAAATTCATGGACCCCTCGACTGTTAGCCTACTATTCCTCATGCAAAAATTTATAATGATGCTATGACCCAGTTAGTGGGAATGAGTCCTAATACTATTAAATGATCAAATTTTTTGCCCAACATATACTAAAAGAATCACCAAATTACACATTTTAATTGATTTTAGTATCATATCAATTGACATCAAATCTAATTCAATTCATTTTCCAGTATCCTCTTTCTGCAATTCCAATTCATGCATTTTTTCAATCAAATCCAATTCAATTATTTGACCCCATTACTGCTTGTAACTAAATGTATTAATAATAAAATGCAAAACAATGTCATTATAATGCAGGAATTCAGTACTCTATACAGTATAACAATTTGAAGATGTCATGGAGAACAATAAAGCTTGAGAGAGAGAGAGAGAGAGAGAGAGAGAGAGAGAGAGAGAGAGAGAGAAAGCAGCTGGTGGCAAGTTAAATGAAAAACTGAAACTAGCTTTGTGGCATAAAAGTAAATAAATACATAAATATTTAAGTATACTCTAAGTAAGCACTGTATATAAGTACATGTAGCAAGGCAAGTCACTGAGGGCAAGGTTTACATACCAGGCTGGGTACTCCTTAAAAATAGTCATACTCGAAAAGGAAACACAAACAGACAAGAGGCAGTCCAAGGCAAGAGAAGTCCAAACACAGGTAACAGTTTTCGCACTTTATACGAGGGTACCAACGATGCCATGACATCTGAAATTATGTGAAAATTAATAAAAACAGCCCAAAAAACAAGTTTAATATGTGAAAATAAAAAAGGTATATGAGAGAGACGATGTAAGTTGGGGGAGGGAAGTGAAATGGCACAGGACAGGACAACATGGAGGTGATTTGTTTGTGGCCATCGCTTCTGAGATTAAGGCATCTGGCTATACATAAAGATGTATTGACAAAATTTAAAAAGCAGCACACGAACCAGATTTAGATAATGGCTTGGGTGACAGCATTTATTACTTTTATTTTTGATGCTACATGAATATCACATTCAACTCAGGAAAGTGTCTCTCATACTGCATGGCAGTGTTAAAGCTGAATCTTGCTAGCTAAAATAAATAAGTACATAATTCATTCATCAGTTGTAGGTGGGGGCGCTCACCATCCACTCACTCGATGTAGTGCTGCTCTTGGGTGCCTGCCCTTTCCTCTCTTCCTTTTTCCCATCTTACGTCTCCTTTCTTTCCTTCATTCTTCCCTCTTCCTTCTGTCTATGGGCAACTCTCCACTGAGTGACAAGCCAAATTGTTTCCTGTACACCAGGAAACCATTTACAATGTTGGGTGGTAACCATATAACCAAACTATGGTGCCTGGTGGCTTAGTGGGTAATTAAGGTCCTCCAATCGGACTGAGCCTGTGTAGATTTATATCCAAAGGGTGGTTGGGGTTTACTGCTTACGTAATGCCACTGAGGGATGAGTGAGGCTGGTCAATCTCATCTTAAACGTCAGGACCAACTTGTCTAGCCCCAGGCTCCCATGTTCCTCATGGGGCAACATAGGACTCGATGATGGATGGATGGAGCGCATTCATTCATCATCTAATCCTACAATGTTCCATCGGGAGCATACAAGCCCAGGGCAAGGCAAGTTGGTCCTGCCATTTAACCCGAGGCATCCCATCGACGTATGGGTACGTTGCAACATTTTGTCACAGCTAGTCCCGTCGACGTACTGGTACGTCAAGCAATTGCAAGGTTCATAATTTGCACAATTTTCAATTTTCGCACATGATCTTTCGTACGTATACACGGGACACCTTCCTCTATTACTCTACAAGATGCCAAGCAGGGACAATGCCTTACACCGCATAACCTCCCCCCCTCCCCGCACGCCATTGTCTCAGCAATTCACCTGTTACCAGTGACCTCGCCAATAATGACATTCAGGGCCAGAGTGATTCCCCAATCAATGACAATGTGGAGGACAAAGTTTACATAGCATTAAAGGAAGAAATAGTCAGAAATGATGATCAGGTAATGTTGCCAAAAAAGGTCAGGTATGTTGATGAGTTAGTGAGTGAAACAATGCTTATAATGCCTATATTGCTGTTTGAAAACCAATATACTCTCGCACTACATATAAATTCGTACCAAATAAATAAATAAATACTGTTAATGAGTGGTGTGGAATAGTTACCCTCCCATAGAACTCGTTTTCTTTGGAACCAGCCTGATAGAAAACCCAGTAAGGTAAGGAGGTACTGCTACCTGTATTGAGTATTTTAAACCTCAGGTGAGCGATTTCTCTATGAATTTTCAATGTTTCTCACCAAAAGCGGAGGTTTTAGCCAAAAAAATATTTTTCCAAAATAGCTCGGGATTGGGGGGTATCGGAGGTGCGAAATCGGTCAGGTCGTGACGGGTTAAGATGACAGTGACCAACCTCATTCATCCCTGAGTGCATTACGTGAGCAATTAACCCCAACCACCCCTTGGATATAGACCTTCACCAGCTCAATCCGATTGGAGAACCGTAATTACCCATTAAACCACCAGGAGCCAAAATTTGGTTATATGGTTACCACCCAGTGTAGCAAATGGTTCCCTTGTGTACAGGAAACCATTTGGCTTGTCACTAAATGTAGAGTCTCCCACAGGCAGAAGGAAGAGGAAAGAATGAAGGAAAGAAAGACAGAAGAGGGAGTGTCGTCACCCGTAGGCAGAAGGACGAGGAGTACATAAATAATTGGCCTAAGCAAAGGAAAACTATGAACGCAAAAATATAAGAAAAAAGACGGTTCAATGGGATAAGGATCATTTGGTAATTAACTGGAACAACACTGCCCTCATCAGTAACGTAACTCTGATGTGATCAAGGGGGTGTATTCTCTCTTTATCTTCACACTGCTCCCTTACACGTGTGATTCTGCTCCCTTATGTCCACAATGCTCCCTTTCATGTTCATGCTGCTCCCTCTTGCTCAACACAGTCCTCCACCTGAAAACTTCTACTCTCTCTCTATAGCCAGATACCATAGTCCCGCAAGGGGGTGTCCATTTGTCTTTGAGTTACTGGTTTTACAGGGAGGGGCACTAACCCTTCACCAACCCAACTGTTGACATGTAAGGAACACAAGTGGCTTGATTATATGGTTACCACCCAGCACTGTTTAAAGTTTCCTGGCTTACAGGAAACCAATAGGATTGCCACTCAATGTAAAGCCAACTGGGAAAAAAAAAGTGACAGTACAGACGGGAAAAATAGGGAGAGGAGGGCAGACACAGAAAGAGAATGATAAAGGTGCAGGAAGAAGTAGGCAGCACTACATCAAGTGGAAGGATAAGCCACAAACTCCTTCTACTAATGTCCCTAAACGAAAATTTTGGCCACTACTGTTCGGAGTGTTTACCAAAGATGTCATCACTTGTCAACCTAAAATAATAATAATAACAATAATACATTTCAGGGGTTTCATAACTCTTTACATTATTTGGCAGTGTGTAGGCTATTTTATTTTCAGGCAGATAATATTCATCACTGACATGGAAAAAATAAAAAAATAAAAAATAAAAAGGGGGGGGGGGCATTATAAAATAGTGTATCACTTAACCTACCAGACAGATACTGATAGACTTACATCCAGTTAGGTGCAGTTGTGGTGACTGTCAAATCAAGAAGAGCCATCAACCACAGAAGAGCAACCGTTCCTGCTGGGCCATCCTGCGAAAAAAAGTGTAATGTAAAAATTGGAAAAAACCAACATAAATATACCCAATAATTCAAAATGCCTTTATAAGATACCATCCCTCGGTAAGGTTAGGATACACACAGAAACATGGGACCAATTTTTTTTCCCCCCCTACCTTTCACCATTTTTTTCTTAACCAAAAATTTCTTTGAGCTTCTTTCTTTTCTTTCTCTTTTTTTTTTTTCCAGTTTTGTTTGGTCCCATGTCTCATTCCTGCGTACTTGGAGACACGTTTCCCTGGTGCACTCGATCAAAAAAGTATCGGTGCATAGGGGGTGCGGTGCCTACCGAAAAGGTTCAAACAACTGCTGACATTACCAACGTCTCATTGTGTATCATCAGTGTCTGTCTATATAAAACATTACATTTGCTATATGTTTGGAAGAGGATATTGCTAGTTGGCAATATATGACACCTGCCGCATCAGGGCTACCAACGTGTGGTAGGTCGGATACTAATACAGTATTTCAGTGACTTTCATTCTGTGGTCCCAAATGTTTCACGCATGTTGTGCACCGATATTTTTGTGACCCAGTGTACACCTCACTATTAGTGAACAAATCATGGCGTACCCTTACTGCACGGCATGTACTTGTGTCTAGGCCCACCCTAAAACCCCCTACCTCCCTCACCACCCCCACCATATGCCCACCAGCGCACACCGTCGATCTAGATACCAAGACTCTTGTTTCGAAGCATAATCGATGATGTAAGAAGGATGTTATTACAGGTATGGGAATGTGTTATAGATGTTGATACATAATTGTGACTAGTGTCCATTCATGCAGTAACACCGATGAAGAAGAATCGGCAAGTGCGACTACCAAGTTCCTTGAAGCAAGTGAGCCTGTCATCAAATTACCAGTATAGTGACATTAACAGAAGCAGTACGGATGTTAGTATACCAAGAAATGCCTGTCTATATTTTATACAGTAATTACCCTGTAGTGAAGTATCAAAACATAATCTTCACATAAAGCTGGGTATTATCATATTCGGCTCAACACACAAACACCTGGATTTCATGAGGTTTGACTGAGGTGTTGTGGTCACTATGGTAACTGAGAAGGCTCATACGTCTACGCCACTTGTGATGACTCGCAGGGACAATAATCTGGAGCTGCGAGGTTGCATTATCACTCTACATGATAATGGTCTCTCAGTACGAGCCATCACTCGGGAAGTTGGTGTGTCCCCCACCACAGTTGCGAAGTGGATAAAGAGGTGGGAGGCAAGTGGTGACTTAGCCGACATGGGTGAGCTGTGAATTAATGGCACTGTGTTAAAAAAAAATTAATATGTAGTTTTCTTTATATTTATTAACTAAAATGAAGCATAGTTTTGCAGTTGTAAGTGTGCTGTGTCAGTGGCTAATGAGTACATTAGTATTTGTAAGAATACAGAGGTGAAAGTCTTCACTGGCATACTAAATGTCTAAGGATTTCAATTTTATACTCCATCTAGCTAGGCCAGGGGGTTCACAGAAAACAATCCAAGCAGAGGACAATGTTATTGTTGAGGAGGCTGAAGCTCAGCCCTTGACTTAACACTGGAGGTTTCGATGAGAACAGTACGACGCAGACTTCATGGTGCAGAGATTCACCACGGAACTCCTGCGAAAAAGGAACTGTTGACGGAGCAGCACAAGGCAGGAAGGTTTGCGTTTGCTCAGTGTCACACTGAAAAGGGCATGGAGTTTTGGGGCCACGTCGTCTTTACTAATGGGACATGTTCCTCTTCCACTACGCATGGCTGGCTGCATTGTTGGTGGAGAAACAATACACAGTATGATTTTCATAATTATAGCTAACGCAATTCTGCATTTCATCCTAATTTAATTTCGTGTTCATGCATTATTATCTTGTGGAACTTATGCACATATTGTTAAAGACCAAGGCATATATACTGTTCTTAGTTAACAATTAATATGCCTTTGATGTTAATAATACATGCATCACAAAATATACTGCCTAATAAATAAACAAATATGTTTTCTCATTCAGATACGACCCCAGCAACATCGTTGAGGTGGCTTGATCTGGTCGCATCACCTGTAATGTGGGGCTGGGTGTCGTTGCATGGCATGGGTGACGTGCTCCGCACTGAGCGGAGGTTTACAGCAGCAAAGTATGTTGAGTTGTTGCTGACCTCCTTGTTGCCTTCTCTTAGACAGACGAATTTCCCTTTCCCAGTGGGGCCTATCCTGTCCACGCACGATCGATATCCCATTCACACAGCTCGTGTTGTTCAAGAATGGTTTGAAGGACAGGATGACCTTCACCTTCTTGAATGGCCAAGCAAAAGGGCAGACATGAATGTGACTGAGCATGTGTGGGCCCAAATGGTGAACACCTGGAAAATGGGGCAGAAGAGAACATCACAGCAACGCTCAGTGGGAATTAAGAACACCTAATCCTGAACAGACCCGCGTCCTAGTAAATTCTTTACATGACAGACTGCAGAATGTTACTGAAAGTCAAGGAGGGTGGTCAAGATATTAGTGAAATCTGTATGTGGAAATATCTGCTTTATGTAAATAATTACGCTGCTGAAAATACACTTTCTTACCTCTAGCAATCACTGATAGTATTCTTTCTGTACTAAACTTAATTTACAAGTGTGTCATCTGGATGGTGAAGGTATTAGTGGGATGAATAAATATTTTTATGGGAATATGTTTTTACCTACACATCTACAGTACTTATTTTTATCACCACTTGTCGTCACTATAGTTTTTTCTGTAATAAACATAAACTCCAAAAGATGTTATTATATCCATGATTCCTTTCATACATAAATCGACTGGTCTTTGTTACCAACAGTTTTCCAAGATAACTGCAAATGATAATTACTGTTTTAGTGTTATTATTCATAACCCATACCCCAAATGTCTTGTGTGTATTAACCCCTTAACCGCGGGTATTGTTTTGGTCTGACTGTCCTCTCCCGCGGGGGTTTCAGCCAAATGTAAACAAACCTTTAAACCTTAATAACTCTGCACAGAATAAAGCTAGAGAAAAAAATAAGGTACCATTAGAAAGTACAAACCTTCAGCTTTCCATTGATGTAGGTTTCATGACTTCGTTGACTTTCACAGGACGGGGAGAGCCGTTAGAAGTGAGGGGTGTGAAATAACTATTTTACGCCCCACACACCAATACCAAATGCCAACCACTCTCTCATAATAGTAATATAAACATATATGAACACTGTACATACGATAAACACCCACTCTGTGTTCACTGAGGTAGGTAAAAGGCACTTCCCTGCGGCTGCGCCGCTCTTCACTGCGGCTGCTCCACTTCACTGCGGCGGCACCCGCTCACTGACGTTTCCTGCCGATCTTTTCATTATTTCTAACTTCTAATATTATTTTACATATAATATGGGCAATGTACATTATATTTACAATGCACTTATTACTATATTGCGTCACTGGCGCATCACAGAATTACATAAGTGCCGCAGAATTCCACAAGTGCCGCAGATTCTCTTATTACAATATCACTTATTATACTGGCCAATATTTCCTTTATTTTCTAGGCAAAATATCCCTTATTACTACATTATCCATTATACAATTATTGGCAAAGCACGTCACTGTCGCATCACTATATATCACTGTCACTTTCAGTATTTACTCAGAGAGTGGTACTCGGCAAAGCACGGAGTTACACATAGAGCGACTTGGCATTCAAGGCACTGGTGTGTGCTCATTTTTCTCGTCGTAGGCCTTCGTGTGGTGGTTGAACATACTCTGCAGCGGCCCTGTGACAACCTGCCGCCTGCTTTAGGAGGCAATTTCACAAGCTGGTGCCGGCTCATGTAATTCTGACACTCAAGACGGTCAGGTTGTGTGTCAGAGTGTCGCCTCGGGATCAATGCCGTCACCTGACCAAATCGTTCAAGTAGCTGCTGAACGACAGTCTTGGAAAACTGTCTCAGTGATGGTTGCCTTATGCCCCCGACTTGTGTCTTGTAAAGAATGAAGGCATTGAGCATGCACATATCGAGCATGTGCAGGCAAGCCTTCCTGTACCATCGGGTGTTTCTCCTGAGACAGTCTATTTCGCCAATCATCATATCAGACTTATCAACGAGTCTCATATTTACATTATAATCAATGACGGCATCAGGCTTCATGATTGGCTCTCCCGTCCTGTAGCTGACCTTCCCAGTTCTCTTCATTTCCCCCTTGTGGATGGTGCTGATCATATTGACAACCTTCTTGTCATGCCACCTGATCGCAAGAAGCTTTTCTGACTTCTTCAGGTGAACATCTCCCCTGGATGATGATGATGCTTCGGGGGAAACTAGGCCCTCTTTCCTATAGCTCCGTACAGTGCCAACAGTGCCAATGCCGTGTTCAGCAAGGTATTTGGAGAGTTTCGGTGCTGTGTAATAATTGTCTGTGTACAGCACATGATTACCACCAAAATACCTCTCCATCAGCACTTTTACAACGGAGCCAGAGAAGCCAAGGGGTCTTTCCTGTTCACATCCATTGTGCTAGCCGAGTAAATGACAAAATCCATTATATACCCCGTCTCACAGTCACACAGCACAAAGAACTTTATCCCAAAGCGGTGGCGTTTGCTGGGGATGTACTGCCTGAATTTGAGACGTCCTCTGAACAATACCAGGGACTCGTCTATGACAACTTTCTGCATAGGCCTGAAAAATGCATAAATCGATCCTAATCTTGTTGAGGAAATCCCTCACTTTCCACAAAGGGTCAGTTTGGGACAGGTTGTCATTATCAGCGAAGTGCAGGTATCCAAGCAGCTGTCGGAACCGATCCCGTGACATATACTTCCCGAATATGGGGATAGTAGTTATGTCATCCACGAGCCAGTACTCCTCCAACTCATGTCTCTTTATATGGGCCATCAAAAACATGAGTGCAAAAAAAACATACAGCTCTCTGATCCCGACAGGCAACATAGACACTTGCTTTGGCGAGCCAATAGGTCCCAGCCCTTGTGCTGCACACTGAGTTGCATACCTATTGGTCTCATCGCTGACATGCTGCACAATTTCATCATCAAGGAAGGCCAGGAAGTAATCAACAAACTCATCACCTGCGTTGCATGGGAAGGCAGGCTGTATTCCAGCATTTGTCATATCAAACGGTGGATTGTGTGGCTGGAAATCTCCACCGTCAGTCCAAACAAATGCATCAACTTGCCCTGTGCGTGGTTCAGTGGCAGGGGCAGGTTGCATTTCACTCGTTTCCCCGTGAAGGAGCTGATGTAGAGGCAATGGGTGAGGCAGGAGGTGAGGCAGGAGGCAAGCGCGGGAGGTGGGTGAGGCAGGAGGCAACGGGAGGGGGGTGAGTGCGGGGGCGGTGAGTGGGGGTGGCGCGGGTGAGGGAACTGAGCGGGGGCAGGCGGGGGCATTCTGACCTGGTGCGTGGTGAAACTTGACCCTTTCTACCCCGCTTATCACCTCGCCCCCCGCCTCGCTTATCGCCCAGCTTTGCCCTCCAGCTGCCACGCATCCCCTTTGTTCTAGGCCTGCCTGCACGGCCTGCACGGCCTGCCTTCCCTCGCTTTGCAGGCTTTGGTAATTGTGTACTCCTCAGATGATGTAGACTGAGGAGAGGGCACGACAGATGATGATGATGATGATGTGAGGGCAATTGGGCTAGAGGAACGGGAAATTGATGGGAAATGCGTACTAGGGCCTGGTGTGGGAGACGTGAGCCTGCGCTTCCTCCCTTCCACGTGCAATACCAGATTTGCCCATAGGAGCCTTTCCTTTCCCAGAGTAAGTTGGGGGGGGTGGGGGGAATCAACACGATCACTTTCAGCACTGTGACTAAGAATGGAGACTGTGTCACCACCAATCACTGCCTAATCATGACTGCTTGCTGTGAGTGTGTCACTTTCACTGCCACAATCAAGAGTAGTACTTACTGTTTTGTCCAGCTCAGTTCTAATTTCAGGAGTGCTCAACCCCTTCTGCCTCGCCGTCGGCAGTTCCTTTACCGGTGTAGAGGTAGAGGGACCACTAGCACTAAACATTGTAGAGGAGGAAGCGGCGACGATGAGTCGGAGACGGAGCGCCATTATCACGCACAGAGCTGGACAGATACTGACTGGCGGGTCAGGGCAGGGGTGGGGGTCCCGGGGGGGTTGGAGGAGGGAGGTGTGGGATGGCTGGCGTGAAAGAACTCGACAGCTACTCTTGCGTGAGAATATTTGCGCGCCGGGAAAACGCGCGGTGTTCAAAATATTCACGATCATTCCAGAATGCCACCCGCGGTTTGGTCCAGTTTTGTCGCCGTCATTCTGGAATGACACCCGCGGTTAAGGGGTTAAGGCATCTGTGTGGACTGTGGAGCTAAATATGAAAACTTAGCTTCATGTATAATTATTTCCTCCATTCTATAGCCAAACCAGAATACAAAGAGCTCTGGGGTGGAGCGGGAGATTAAGTACTGCGCTGCCTCATCTTTACCAAAACAAAACCATCCGGTATACAACGTTTTCTATAATATTTTGAATGGGATACCTCCAACAAATATATGCTACCGTACTTTTGTTACGTTTAGTCTTTTAGGTTCCATTAAGGCTATTATCGGCCGTGACTGACCCAAACACGCGGGTCACCGGAAATGTGGCAGAGTTGTCTAAACAACGTTGTCACATGCTGTATAGAGTTGTCGTTTTTATTCTCATAAAGAAAATAAATCATTACTATGAATTTTTTTTTTATAATATATATGGAGTATTTCAATGTAATATAAAATTGTTAATATCTTAACCTCTGACAATGTAAAGTTGAAGGTTTAAATGTTTGGCATATGTGCTTTTCTTACCAGCCACACCTCAGAGCTCTTCATATTCTGGTTTGACTCTAGGATACATTATTACAGGTTGATTATGAATAAGGTAAGTATATAATATGATGTTATACTGACATCATTACTGCTCCTGTTAATATCACTGTACTGTATTGGTAATTTGATGACTGGTTCACTGCTTCAAGGAGCTCGGAAACTGGGCTCATGGATTCTTCTTCATTGGTGTTACTGCATGAATGGACAATGGTCATTTAGCACAATTACAGTAAACCCTCAATATAACAAACCCCGGTATTGCAAATTTCGGCTATAACAAACAGCCAAATCGCGACTGAACTTCCTACAGACTTCATGAACAAAGGTCGCTATATGAGGGGGAAGTTCGGGAATCAGGCCATGGTGACTACAGCATCCCTTCCTGGCACAGTAAGTGTACTGTAAAAGTACTACATTATACTGTATTCTTATTATAGGTATTGTATTTACAACTTCAAACAGTATTGTACTTACATGTACAACTTCATAAACCACTGAATTCTCCATGTAAAACGTCGTAAGTCAGAGTTTGTTTAGGTTATGTTTGAGCATGTAGGACCATACTACTCCCCTTATATAGCGAACTGAGTTTAGTAATCCCTCGGAAATACCAACCCCTAGTATATAGCACTCTTTTGGATATAGTGACCAACCCCTTCCCCCAATTAGTTCGTTATATCGAGGGTTTACTGCGTGTATTCAACATCTACATCACTTTCCCATTCTTATAAAAACATCCTTCGTACTCACATAATTGATTATGCTTCGAAACAAAAGACTTGGTATCCAGATCGACAGTGTGTACTGGTGGGCATATGGTGGGGGTGGCGGGGGAGGGACTCCTTCCTTCCATAAAAAAGAAAAGGTATATTTTTAGAAGTAACCAACGTTTTCTTTTATTATTACTTTTATGTTTTCCAATGCAAAATACTATGTTTTAATTAGTTTTGACCTTCATTTTGGGGGGAAAATCCCCCTTTTGGAATTTTGAGTAAGATTTCCAAAAGTGGGTTTATCCCCCAAAATCAAGATCAAAATTAATTAAAAACGCACTATTTTGCATTAAACGAACCCAAACTAACAACCTAACCTAACCTAGGGCCTGACATAAGACCGAGTGCACACGCCTGCACCAGCCAATATGGCGCGACATTCATCAGCTACTGAGCGATTGCTTAACCAAAGTTACTATATGACTATCCCTACAAAATTTGTTCCCCCAACTCAAACTAGGCTTAAAAGGTAAGTCTTGGTTAGAATAGTTCAGGGACGTAATATAATGAAAATTAGTAACGTTGGTTACTTCTAAAGTTATACAAAAAAAAAAAAAAAAAAAAAAAAAGGGAAATTTCAGTTTGGTTTCGTTATGATAGGTGCCTTCATGTGGTGGCACTGATATAACCAGGCAATGGTGTTGGCTGGTTATGGACTACAAACATCCCTCACCTACTTCCCCATCCCCCAGAAGCAGGGAGGTTGTCTACAGTCGAGAAATTTAAGCCTGCATTCGACGGGGTTCACACTGATGGAAGCATGGTCACATCAACAATTATGCTATATTAGGCTACGCTAAATCTAAACCAAACTGCCACAAAAATCACTAGCAAACCTGAGTAAATCACAGTAAATAATATCACACCAACATGCATTTACCTTACTCTAATTCATCTGATTTTTTTGCTCTTGGTATGGGACGGCAAAACGACCGTACAGACGCTTACCTCATGGGGATGTATACCCATTATTTTGATGTCCACTTCATCCCCCCTCCTCCACGTTATCTCTGAAGACTATATGGCCCATTTTTCAACGTCTTGCTATCCACTAATAAGTAATTCTGACTTGAAAACACCAGCATCATCCCCTCGACCTCAAACATGGCCGCCAGCCTCGTTGCCAAGCAGAACATCCGGCACCAGGATCTCCAGACACAAAACCAACGTCTGATTGATGATGATGATAACAATAATAATAATAATATGTGTAAAACGGTCTAGAAGTAGAGAAAGTCGATTTGCAACTTATCTCCATTATTACCCTCGTATTTATAACCATAGAAAACGAGTCACCGGAAACTATTTTAAATTTTATCCCTATGGTAACTCTCTGCAAATATCACAAATTTAAGCAACCGCTCAACTCTGTAGCCTTCATCCTGAAGGAGTGGCCAGAAACTAATATCCTCCATGCCAACTTGCTCTTCATTATCATGCTGCCCTCTCTCCAGCTTATACACCATTTCATTCTCGGTCTCCCCTTTCCTCCTCCTACACCCATTACGCTGCCCTGTCATTCACACCACCCTCATATACTTCGTCTCATCCCTGTAAATAATATTTCATAGATGCATAAATAATAAAACGACGAGAAAATAAGGAATTGCAAGACAAAGTTGGTGATTCAGTCTAAGAACATGAGGTGGACATCTCTGAAACAATGAATGAAAAATGCCAGACAGTTTTTGCATTTGAAGAGGATTTCCAGAGACATGAAATATATCATTACAGGCCAAATAAGATAAATTTGACGGGAGTTGACCTAAGGAGCTCGTGGAGCTAATATTATGTGGATGCAAGAAAAGCCATGGAGCCTGATAATATACATGATTGGGTGTTTAGTGAATATGCTTCTCAATTGGTTAAACTAATATACGAGATAACAGCGTTCCCTAAAAGAGGAAAATCTGCTAAGAGACTGGTAGGGAGCAGATATAGTACCAGTATAATTATCACTGGGCAAATTTTTTGTTCTTTACCCATATTGTCTATAGGGCCTAAATGTATGCATGTGTATAGGTAAGACCAAGAAAACTGTCAATACAATGTCTTAGAATTAAGATGACAGGTTTTACCAATCTCACGTCTTACATTCTCCATTTTTACACATATGCCTGCCTAGGTTCCCAATTACTGTACCACAAACAGCAAGTATTAATCAGATCTAATCTACAGTTTACAAATAACTAAAGAACTCCTTTACACCATATGCCAGCCATCATCCAATCCAGTGTTGTCTCATCAGGAATGTGGAGGCCTGGGGCTTGGCTACTTGTTCCAGACATGGAAGGTGAAACGGACCAGCTGCTCACACCTTATAAATGCATTACATGAACAATAAACCCAAACCATCCTTCAATCACCCCTGTATGGGCAATATTTGGCTGTAGTGCCATACCCCACTAGACCATCATGCATCTAAAAAACCACTAGGGCTAATGCACTACAGTATTCCCTGCAAGCATGAGAGCACTGTCCCATAAAAGGCAAGTACTGAAGAGTGACAGGGGGTTACACAGTACAGTATACAGAATAACTGCTTAAAAGATCTTTCCCTTCCCTAAAAAACCATAAACACAGGTTAGAACTTGTAGACCTACACACAATAAAACAGTAAAATTTATAGCACAGTAAAAAAAATATCAGTATACAGTATTAAAAATTAAGTGGTGTGGCTTCACTTTCTTCTTCTTTTCTTACTCACTTCCTAAGTGTACCCCTGTTGTCAATGCTTTTGGTAATGATAAGTTATGCACACTGCCTTAAACTCCAACTTTGTTTAACATGTAATCTTCATGGCTAGCCATCATTTTTCCTCTCTTTTCAGCACTTATGCAACAGTACTAGCCTTAGCTGAGGCAAGTACAAGAGGTTTGAGTGCCATATTGGGAAAACAAAAAAATGAGTAGCAAGTTAACTTGCATATGCTTGTACTGTGGTCGTGAGACAGAGTCCAACACTTGGTATGTCACAAGAAAGTGCCAAGCATCGGCAAAAACTTCTACGCCACAAAAGTGACTGCTGTAAATCCACAAGTGGTTAAAAGTGCAGAATTTTTAAGGACACTATAAACTGCACTTAATGTCTTTCATCTTCTATGTGTACTACTCTTTTTAACTTGAAGATTTTATTAGAACAGTAATACAGTAAATGGAGAATCTGAGATGACAATAAATGCTTTGATACCACTTTTGCAAATACTGGTGAATTTTACCATTCAAGTTCTTAGGCCCATATTAATCCACCTTTGCATGCCAAATACATCTTGGTGGTAATGGTGTCTGGGTGTTGTTGTGGTGGTGTGTGAGTGTTGATGGTGATTGTTGGTAGTTGGTCATGATGTTTGCTGTAGGTACTTGTGTTGGTGGAGCTGATGGTGTCAGGATAGCAGTTGTGGTGCTGGTGGTGATCTCAGGATAGTGGTGTCCAAGTGCTGGTGGTGATCTCAGGATTGTGGTGTCCAAGTGGTGATGGAGATCTCACAGCAGTGGTGGTGTTCTCAGGGTAGTGGTGTCTGAATGGTGGTGGTGATCTCAGGGTAATGGCGTCCAATTGGTGGTGATCTCAGGGTAGTGGCGTCCAATTTGTGGTGATCTCAGGGTAGTGGTGTCCGAGTGGTGATGGTAGTGTCCAGGTGGTGATGGTATTTGGGTAGCAGCGGTGGTGGTAGTGATGATGGCCGCTTCTGGGTTAGAGGAATGGCTGGGTGGTAGTGAGATAGGTGTTTGGGTGATCAAGTGTTACATTATTATTGTGCAGGGTCAATTCACATGGCTGCTTGGGCTTTTGCACAACATACTGTACACTGATTGTCTGATATAGCAAATGCCTTATGGAGCTTTTCTTTTAACTAACAATCTCTTTCATCAATGACACTGAGCTTACCGTATGAGGAAATTATTGTACACCTAGCTTATGAACTTGTTATTAATATCCTTACATTGCTTCAAGTACTGGGAGCATCTATCTATCTATGACCAGACACCATAATCCAAAAAGGGGTGGCCACTGACTTTGAGTTAGCTATTTTACGAGGGGCATTAACCCTCCGCCAACCAACCCGTTGACAAATAAGGAACATTTATGGGTTGGTTACATGGTTACCACCCAGCATTGTAAATGGTTTCCTGGCATGCAGGAAACCATTTGGCTTGTCACTCAATGTAATGCCAACTGAAAAGGAATGAAGAGTATGAAGTGACAGGAAAGATGGAGGAAATGGGAAGAGACAAGGGCAGACAGAGAAAAAGAATGATAAAGGTGAAGGAAGAAGTAGGCAGCACTACATTAAGTGAGTGGATGATGGTCGCCACCATCTACCACCAACTTGGAGCATGACTTCAGCAAAGATGTAAGCTTATCACTTTATTTTTATTATATTGTTACAATATGTTACATCACATGTGTTAATTATAAAATATTGCTAACTAGGTATAAACTTAATGTAGGCATGGGTAAAGAAATTTTGATACAAAGTTCTGCTTCTTGTCCTCCCCCTATTAAAGGTGGACTCCTTTTATTACATTACCAAATTTCAATTAATCTGATGATACATAATCAATTTCAGTGTTAATCTTGCAAAGGTTGTTACTACATGACAGTCTTGAATGTACAAAACAGATAGAAAACAAGGAGTCCCAGTTGGGGAGGCATGAGAGGCAGACTTATCATGGAGTGTGTTGTAAGGAGAGAGCAAGTTATACGGTAAGTCTATTGCCTCATATCCCCATAGTTTAATGGCAGTTGTTCCGAGGTGGTCACATTATTCAACACAATTATCATAACACCAAACAGGTTCACAATTTATATGGTTACCAGTAAGAATATCAGTACAGTACTTGGTCGTTTATAAAATGCCATACACTAGCCTCAGTATGGAGTGGGATCCAAAATGATTAAATAAAAAATATATAAAATAATAACACATACCGGTATGTATGCTACTAGTTTCTTCCCCACCAAGTTACATGAATGAGCTTCTCGTTAAACTTGTGACACTCATGTTGAGAATATTTAAACTTAAATACATTAAGCTCACACAGACCTGTTTTACGGTATATTCTCTACAGTTGCAATTTTCTCGGCAACACTTTGGAACTAGACGAGAGATAGAAGATGCCACTGTGCTACAACCACAACCCCTTCTCACCTCACCAGACTGAACTGCAAGGCACAAGTTGGTGTTTGATCGCCAGGTGACTACAAAAAGCAAATTCAGCGATCTAGTGCAGTTTTCAAAAAGATGATGTTCACTTTTCGAGAGTCATTAAATATGCTTATGCTGGGTATGATGGAATTTGTCATGTCTGGTAAAAAGATTGTACATGGTGCAGCACTGTCATCCTTTAGTCTCTCAGCTAAATGTTCCTTTACTGTTTAGTAACTTAAATAACACATTACTTTTATGGCATGGTACCTGCTGCAAATGAAAGCAGCATACATCACAGAGGTAACAAGAAAAGAATTGTTCATGACTTACACACAGGTACCGCTTATCTTTAAACTGTTCCTAAAACATAATTCAACCTGACAAAATTCACCTCGGTGACACTGAGGAAAATGAAAAAGCAATGCAATACAGTCCTTCACCCTTTCACTACCTGTGGCACTGGTCAAGATGGTTCCCAAAAACTATGCGATAAATCACAGGGAAGTTTGTCCTATGTGGCATCTGATATGAGTCTCCTAGTATACACCCACGAGGAGGCAGTGGCTGAATCAGCAGAGAAATGGCCTGCAGTCCTAATGGACCCAGGTTCGAATCCCGGATGGGGCAAGGAAAAGTTTATGGATATGAATTTCACCAAAGTAGACTTTACTGATCTAACAGGTGAACCACCGTCATGTCATAAAAATACCCCTGCTGCTAATACCAACACATCAGTTCTCTATGAGACAGCTCTAGCATGTATGCAATGTGAACAGTCTCTTTTACAGAATGTCAGTATATTACTCTTCAAACAGTTTAGTATTGAAAGGAATAATTTTGGTGCATAACTTTGGTAAAAATTGGAAATAAAAAACAAGTACAGTATTTGTGACAAAGAAAAAACTACTGCAATACATTTTCCTCTTTATACATCAGTTCATTTTTATTTCATCTTTTACTAAACAGTCGATACCAGTACCTCTCAGGACATCTGAGCAAGTATGAGTATCTGAAAAACTATTTTTTGTGTGTCAACAGGAATTCACCACAGATAATGAAGTGTACCATGTGGGTGGATAATGGGATTTTTGTTGTTGATTTTAGGTGTACCAGCTCCCAGCCAAAAATTCAAGACAAATAACATTAAAACAGAAATCTCAGAAAAATCCATGACAACCCAGCATGGAGGTAAAGTTACCAAGGGCCCTGGCAGTGAAAGGATCAAACATCAGTACAGTAATACACATAAAAAATCTAAAATATTCAAAATAGTAACTTATTCATAATGAATGACGACAAAAAAGTAGTATAGGATAGTGATTAATGATCACAGCATATCAAGGCAGCATATGATATGTGAAAAAAATCTTAATGGTAATATTCAGCAACTACAGCAGCATAAACTGTAAAGCCCTTTCTTCTGGCTTCCACATATTCTGGCATTCCATCACTCCATCTTGTGATAGCATCACAATTTAGGTGTTATATGAACTTTGGTAACTTGGGTAAGCTCAGTGCAACCTGTAGTTTGTACGTCAATACCATTACCTTTCAATAATTCATCATACCAGCCTAATTAAGAACAAAGTAAAGGGGTATTACTATACTGAATGAAAATGATTGCTGAACACTTTCCCCAGTGAACACCTTCCAACATAATATCACTGAATCCCCATTACATCAAGTAATTATAAAACTAAATCATGATTATGGAATTAGGCTTCTACTAACAAAATACTGTAACATATGATTAAGCTTGATATGCACTTCATAAGTCACATCACATTTTTAACTAATGGATGGTAAAAACGGTTTCCATTGATATGTTTACATAGTAGTTAAGTATTGCTGAAGTCTTAGAACATCAGCCACTTTCAAATATTCATCCCCCAATACCTGAAATGATATCTAATTTAAGACTATTACTCACTTTTTACAAATGTTTTCAGCATTGTACACCTACATATAAAACCTTGTCATACAAAAACTTAATGTTGCTACAGATCTCTCAGTAAATTCATCACAACCTCTTTCATACACCCATATACAATGTTATGTTCCACTACCCACATACAATGTTATGTTCCACTACTCTGATACAATATTAACACTACCCTCAATGGCAGCATTTGTTTTCCCATATTTTCATCTGTATATGGAAAGTAGTTATCAGCTGGATACAACTGAATTTCGATAGAGGAGGGAAATGGCTGGCTAATTTGAACCTTGTTACTGGATGCTGTAACCTTGTATTGCTGTATCAGACACAGGCCACTAGCTCACTCTGGCATCTTTGTACGTGAAGCTCCAGTACTCGCCACAACACATGGTCTCTACAAACATAATGGCTAAGCTAGGCAGCAAGTGGAAAACATATCAGTAAATGTATTACTTTGAAAGAAGGAAGAAGAGAGATATGAAAACTGTACTGCACTTGTGGAATGGCTCGAACAAAAAAGCTTATCAAGTAAATAACGCACTGTATACCGCATGTCTGCTGGACTGCTACATAGCTCACGTAAAAACTATAACTACCAGTTCATGCTGTACTGCAGGACAAAGAACACACTGGTGAACAATGTCATTTGGTCCTCAAAATGAATCTGTAAATGCACTCAAACCAAAATTGACCAGGGTTTCCCTTACGGCCTGAAACCCACTGTCTCAAAACTGCATATTTTCTAATGTCACACATGTAAGCAGGACATTTTTCCCTTAAAAAAAATAATCATATCGAGTATTATCATATCAAGTATTACTTACCATCCTAACCTTAATTACTATTTTACACATGAATTTAAGATGCCTAAAGAATGGTTCTTAAGTTTATCCCCCAAAGGAGGATAGTAGACTGTGGAAGCAGGACAACCTTAGCCTGCAGTTCACATAGTCCATATTCAGATATGCCTTGGGCCACACCAAACTCAATGGTCAAATGAAATTGTCTGGTGAGTGCAAGAGTACACTTACAAGAGTGTAGCCCAGATTTAAGGGTTTACTTTAAAAGAGTTCCCATCTTGCTTCCCCTAAGAAGCAACTTCACCAAATGTGCAGAATATAACCCCCCCCCCCCTTAAAAAAAATGGCAACTTGCTTTAGATCTTCTTATGATCCACAAGTTCACCCTGCATTGGTATACAATATACATGTGCAATACATATTTAGATGTACTTTTTAATGGAAGTAATTATGATAGTCTTGTAATTTTGCCATACAGGAGGGCCATGGCTCAACAAGAAACCCTGTCAATGTGCCTCTAGCACTAGTTGTAACTGAATTCTGCCAATGCAATAAAATATAAAGATATGCTAAATCAGATTCAGCAAATTGTAAATGCCATCTCTCAAACTGTAAGAGGATAATAGGCCCAGAATATATTAATGAACTCAGACATCACAGAATCAATCATATAAAACCTCCACAGACACAAACATGACATTCCACAGTGTACATGTACATGTAAAGAATTTCTTGACTGCCATTCTTGAGCTCAAAACAAACTTCATTCCAGCTTCAAGTAGTTCTTGTTACTCATATACAGTACTGTATTTATAAATAGAATCACAACAAAAAGGTACACAGAATGGACTAACTGTCATCTATGCTTCGTCTTTTACCAGTCAGATCTCATTTCATTCAAATAGAGGACTTAAAATTGCAGCTTGTGAAATATCTATTTACAGACATAACTCTATATTTACTTTGTGTGTAGACATCTCTGACTTAAAACTACAGTTTGTGAAAGCACTTATGATGTTTAATTTACGCAATATTTATAAAGTTTGATAGCACACAGATTTGTCATTTTCAGCACTCACTTTCAATTATCATTCAAGTTATGGCTTAGTAATGTCTTTAAGAGTGTTCTTGTTGAAGTAATTTAAAGTCTATGCCAGCAGATTGGTACATGTATCATAGCAGGCTGATTGCAGACTCACTGATAACCTTTACTTTCAGAATGATCCTCTGCACTATTTTATTTTCCAGATAATCTTTAACACTGATGGGATTACTTCAGTGAATGTTGTATGGACTATGCGGAATGGCTCTCATATTCACCACTAACTGCTTTTTGTCTGCTTTTCATTTGTATCCATTACATAATATACATACCAGTATGTAAACAAATTTCTATCCTTAAATTCACTATTGTTATGGGAAGGCAGCTTGGTTTGCTTGGAGTATCACTTATGAAGCTGATGGCAGCTTTTGTTACAGCAGCTACAAACCATGTACTGTTCTCATTTGACCAACTCTGATACTTTTGATTGCAACTATTCTTAGTAGTGCATCTCCTGTGTAAATGACCTTAGTTAACTAAGTTTACTCAATTACACTCGGAAACATCATTCTTGCAGAACTTCAGGTTTTTCAAATGAGCCACTTAACACATTATCCAACACTAAAAAAAAAAAAAAAAAAAAAAAGAAAGAGCACCAATGTGCTATCTATGGCAATGTTTCTCATATGATATTCTTTAAATGTCACTGCAGCCATTACTCCTGACAGCACCTCAGCAGACTAACACTTATGTCCACACTGACACCAAGCGTGACCCAACAGGCCTCATTAGTCAGTCCACAAAGTGATCAAAGCTGTCAAGGTATTCCAGAGCTGCTAAATAGCAGAATCTGTACTCCTCCTGAAACATAAAAAATTAAATTACTGTCAAGTCGGGTAATTCAGGACAGATGGGGAAAATCTGGAGAGTTTTGTTAACTTTGGGGGTTTTGTAGCTCCCAGATGAATAGTCGCATGTATGCATGTCTTTTTAGTCTGAAATGTTTGTGTGTATCAATTGCTTCCCTACTTAACAAAACATTTTGTTACCTACTTTCCTAAGACTTTTATTTTTTATTTTATTCAGAACTGAGACCATTTGCATGTGCATTAATATGCTAAGAGCTGCCACACAACATTAACTACTACTTTCTACAGACAGACTGCATATTTATCTAGGTATGTTTATGGCAAGTTGAAGGTCTATGCATGCAATGATTGTAGAACTATCATAATTCTTCACAAGTGGGGCAATTATGGACATGTGATGGGGCAATTCCACACAGAACCACATACCCTCAGAAAATCCTCAAAATTTGTTCTTTATTGTGTCTTTTCACATCATTATGGTGCTACACTATAAGATGAATCCTGAGGGGAGATACAATACAGTGAGGATGATGTTGCACGTGCTCTCATATCAATAAATTAAGGCATGACTGTATAGCAAGCAGGTGAGTGATAAGGAATCCCAAAGACCACCCTGCACGTGTTATTCAGAGGTAACGTACAAGAGTCTTGATCCATTGGATGCAAGCCTGCCCTCTTGGGATCGAAGAAACTGCACTTGCACAGAACATAGCAGCCCTAGGTGACTTTGGTCTGGCTTCAGATATGACTGACACACAGAAGTCCAAAAAAGATCATCATTCTAGACCTTCACCACAGGCACATACCACAATTTGTTGATAATCTTCCTGGAAGGAATTGGGCTTATGGGTTCCTAGACCACCATTCTAACACTCTATGCTGCAGATTCTACCAAAATATCAACCGATATCGTGCCGTTGTCAAAGAAGGTGATCTGAAATAGTTCTTTGACAATTTGCCGGACTCTCTTGAATGTATTCCCCCAAATCATATCATAAACTATGATGAAACCAACATTACAGATGACCCAAAGCAGAAGGATAAGATTTACAGAATAGCCTGGAAGGCTTGTCTGGGAATGCCCATTACTTGGAAGATGGAAAAAAAAAAAAAATCTTGTACCTAAAGTAGTACTAACTATACTTCTCTAGGAGTGTTGGTATGTCATATATGCCTGAAAGTTTGCATGAAAATTATAAAATTACCAATACCCTGCATATCCTGGTCATTATGAATTTTTTACCTAATTGCACAAAAAATGTCCTGAAATACCCCACTTGACAGCACTATAAAATGAACAGCAGAATACATGTTCTGATCCCTCATGATTTTGTGCCCCCCCAACTCTGAAGGGGGGATGGACCCTCCTCAACTCTGCCAGGGGGATGGAGCCCTCCTCAACCCCACCATAGGGGGTGGATCCCTCCTCAACCCCCCAAGGGGGATGGACCCCCCCACTTAATCCCCACAGGAGGATGGACCCCCCCATTTGACCTCCCATGGGTGGATGCACCACCCCTCTTGAACCCCCTGAGGGGGAAGGACCCCTCCCTCAGCCCCCAAAGGAGGGATGGACCCCCTCTTAATCTCCTATGAGGGAATGGACCCCTTATTAGCTCATCATGGGGGATGAAACCCCCCTCTTAACCCCCAAGGGGAGGACAGACACTCTCTTAACTCCCAAGGGGAATGCCATATTACCTTCCATGGGGAACCCCTATCCTCTGTAAAACTTGTTTACGAGAAAAACAACAAAAGTGAGTCAAACTTAAGATACATTCATTTTGAGATCCCAGGTCAAAAGCAGAAGAAAGTCTGTTCAGCTTCACTCCCATCTCAAAAGGCCACTTTTCCTTTTCAAAGGCAACTCTTGGTATTGAATGATGACAATGTGCAGGTGGACTGAAAAACATCTTATTGCAGTGTTCATGGATGCAATGACTGGAATGAGAGCAAACAAGAGAGGACTGCTGACTTAACCAAAGATATCAGCATCAATGTGGTCATTTATTTAAAGCCTGTGTGATTAGGTAATAGGGGAGCCCAATCCAGGCCTGTATAAGAATACTGTCCTAAGATAATTAGCCACAAATACCTTTGAACCAGGAAATGCAAGGATTTACTCTAAATCCTGATAATTTCCATTCATACACTGTCATCCTACCTCTGTTTCTCATTTTACTTATTGCACACATGTTTTTATACTCATAGGAAGTAAAACCCCATATCTGCCAACTTTCTTGGTGCTGAGTTTAAAAAAATTTAGGCCTCTTATATAAAACACTGAGTTCAACCCAGAAACAGCTGCCTCTGGGAAAATGTCTGTGGTGCCCATTATGTGTAAATCTATTTTTTTCTCCAACCAAATTCAGGGCATACCGGCTCACACATAGTGTTTATGAAGTATCTGTACATATTTTTAAATGAACAGATGCCTCAGTTTAGCTACTACAGTTTCCTGAAGCTAAGCAAATTGAAAATTATGTATTTATATAATCAAAGAAGAATTATAGGGGTATAAGATGGAAGAGGGCATACTGAAACAGGGATATGCAATTTTCAGAGGTAGTATTTACAGTACAGTAGGTTGGTTATTACTGGGAGGGAGGGGGGATTTAATAAGATTCCTCTAGTTAAAGCTGTGTTCTCTATTGGGGTATGCCCCAGATTATTGGTTACAGTAATTTAATCACATTAAGTAGATTCATCATCATTTAAATAATATAAAATTACAAGGAAAAAAAAGAGTCACTGTTTGTTTCTGCGTAGTTAGCAAATAAAAAAAAATGGAAGTTGGTCTTAAAGGATAGTCTCACCTCAGTCTGCACCATGGCAGGACGTTGGGTGCGGAGGTTGCGGACGGTCTGGAACATATCAACTACACCTTCATACTGCATGCGCTCCAGCACCTGACTAAGAGTGATGAACACTCCAGTGCGACCCACACCCGCACTGCAACAATCATATGGATTATTAATCATCTATTTATGTATTGCCAGACGCCTCAATCCCGTTTGGGGTGGCCACAAACAAATCGCCTCCAAGTCGCCCTGTCCCCCGCCATTTCACTGCCCTGCTCCCAACTCACACCCCCCTCTCTCATATACCTCTCCACCCCATCCCTCCATCTCATCCTCGGCCTCCCCCTCCCTCTTCCCCCCTCCACCTCACTCACATACACTCTCTTCGTCAGTCTTTCACCCTCCATCCTCTCCACATCGCCAAACCACCTCAGTGTGTTCCTCATAACGCTTCCTATCACATCCACATCCACACCACAACGCTCCTTTATATCCTCATTCGTCAGTCTGTCTCTCCACGCGACTCCGCAGGCTCCTCTTAAATAACTCATTTCCACTGCTCTCACTCTTGACATGTGTCCTTCCAACAATGTCCAAGCTTCACTTCTGTACGTTAGAGTTGGTATCACAATACTGTCATGTAGTAACTTTTTCACTTCCATGCTCACTTCCCTGTTTCTTATCTATCTATCTATCTATCTATTGCCAGACGCCTCAATCCCGTTTGGGGTGGCCACAAACAAATCGCCTCCAAGTCGCCCTGTCCCCCGCCATTTCACTCCCCTGCTCCCAACTCACACCCCCCTCTCTCATATACCTCTCCACCCCATCCCTCCATCTCATCCTCGGCCTCCCCCTCCCTCTTTCCCCCTCCACCTCACTCATATACACTCTCTTCGTCAGTCTTTCACCCTCCATCCTCTCCACATGGCCAAACCACCTCAGTGTGTTCCTCATAACGCTTCCTATCACATCCATATCAACACCACAACGCTCCTTTATATCCTCATTCGTCAGCCTGTCTCTCCATGTGACTCCACAGGCTCCTCTTAAATAACTCATTTCCACTGCTCTCACTCTTGACTTGTGTCCTTCCAACAACGTCCAAGCTTCACTTCCGTATGTTAGAGTTGGTATCACAATACTGTCATGTAGTAACTTTTTCACTTCCATGCTCACTTCCCTGTTTCTTATCACTGCTTTCAAAGAACCAGCAACCTTTCTTCCCTGCTGTACCCTTTCAAGCACTTCACCCTCCAAACCTCCATCCTTACTCATCACACTACCCAAGTACTTAAACGTACTCACATTTTCCAATTCCTCACCATCCAACCTCGCTGTACATTCACTAACTTCACCTCTCTCAAAGACCATCACTTTACTCTTCCCTACATTCACCTTTAGATTCCGTTTCTTACACATTCTCTCAAACTCATCCACCAAGCCTTTCAGCTCCCCTTCGTCTTCACTCAACAACACAGTATCATCTGCAAACAACAGTACAGGGAGTTTTCAAACACTATCCTCTCTCACCAGGGCCACTCCAACATCCACTACCCTACTTTGTACCTCTTTTATTACCCCATCCATGTACAGATTGAACAACCATGGAGACATGACACATCCCTGTTTCAAACCAACTTTCAAAGAGAAAAATTCACTTAGTTCACCATCCACACGCACTGCAGCCTTCGCACCATCGTACATACTCTTCACAGCATTCAACAACTTCCCATCTACTCCATATATTCTTAACACTTTCCACAATCCTTGTCTATCCACCCTGTCATATGCTTTCTCCAAATCCATGAAAGCCGCATACACCTTCTTTCCCTTCTCTAGAAACTTTTCCACTAAAGATCTAAGAATGAATATCTAATCTACACAACCTCTTCCCTTCCTAAAGCCTCCCTGTTCTTCTCCAACTAATTTCTCTGTTCTTTCTCTAACTCTGTCTATAAGTATCCTACCATACACTTTTCCTATTATACTAAGAAGACAAATGCCCCTATGATTACCACACACTTCTTTTTCCCCTTTTCCTTTGTACAAGGGAATAATTATACCTGACTTTCAATCCTCCGGGACTCTACCTTCCTCCCAAGCCATTAATCATACAATATCTATAAATTTAACTTGTAATACAAATTTAATAAACTGAAGTTCACATCTCTAAACACAAATATCCAAAAGTGCTCTGTTAAATGACCATATGACATGAAAGATGCAGTAGTGTAATATTATATTCCTTTATAATGAGGGGAAAAAAAGGCTTTATGTATCTCTTACTGCCTCATCATTTGCTGAAAAATTCATAATCCTCTCCTTGTATCATTTATAAATGCTCCATGTTTTGTGTTATATATTACAAAAAGAACACATAACTTGGTAAAACTGGTTCAAGATGAGCTTTGTTTTTGCTATCTGAGAAGAATATTTTCTGAGGAGTGACAGAATGGGTAATGAGGGATGGTTAAGAGTGGACTTTGAGGGTACACATAACATTATGAGGGGATGAGCACCTGTGGTAGGTGGGGGTGCTCACAATCCACTCACTCGATGTAGCGCTGCTCTCGGGTGTCTGCCCTTTCCTCTTCCCCATCCTTCTTTCCTTCCATCCTCTTCTGTCTTTCTTTCCTTCATTCGTTCCTTGTCTTTCTGCCTATGGGTGACTTTACACTCCCTCTTCTGTCTTTCTTTCCTTCATTCTTTCCTCTTCTTTCTGCCTGTGGGTGACTCTACACAGAGTGATAACCCAAATGGTTTTCTGTACATCAGGAAACCATTTACTATGCTGGGTGGTAACCATATAACCAAATTCTGACATCTGGTGGTTAAGTAGGTAATTACAGCGATCCAATCGGATTGAGGCAGTGATGATTTATATACAAGGGGTGGTTGGAGTTTATTGCTCACGTAATGCCACTCAGGGATGAGTGAGGCTGGTCACTCATTTTAAACGTCAGGACCAACTTGACTAGCCCTGGACTCCTACACTCCTCATGGGGCAATGTAGGATTGGATGATGAATGAATGAATGAATGAGTACCTAAGTGAATAAGGATGGATAACCTTCTATTGTCTTACTCTGAAATGATGTTATGGGAAATAAGATGCAACAAGAAAAAAATCTCTGCCAAGTTAAGATGGAGGCACTATACCTGCAGTGAACTGTGATGGGACCATCTTGACCAAACTGTTCTTTAGTCTTGTGGACCTGTCCAATGAAATCAATGAAGCCTTCTCCTGACTTAGGAACACCCTGAAAGAAACAGTAATCCTTAATCAAATATGAATACCTTGGAGGTAGCTACCTACTAAAGTTAAACCTTAACAAATTAGATATTTCAAACAATTAAATTATGTGAAACTTTGATAAAAGCTATAATACAGAAAATTTGATGAGGTCTGGTTAGCCAAAATGGATATACAGTACACCGCTGACATACTTGGTATGCAATTTACACACTAACCTGTTCTGGCCACTCAATAAACTGGAACTGTCGTATTGTGCGGGACTGACCATCTCTGGCATCTGTTATCTGTTGAATGGAAACATCCATTTAATATAGCTACGAGTATTTACAAGGGTCCCTTAATTGATATAATTCCATGTTAGAAAAGAACAGAGATTTACAGCTATTACTGCATTTCAGTTTTATATGTAATTTATTTTTGGTTTTAGCACTGCTGTACACTATCTTTAGCTTTACACATACAGGGATGTACATTAGTTCTAACATTTTTAACTTATGCAGCTATTTACTTGCTTATTTTCTACTTACTGTAACTTTACAAAGTGAATGTAAGCTAGAATACCCTCAATAAACATTATGTCATGAAGCTAACCCAACAAACTTTTCAAACACAAAATTAGTACAATCATTATGTACTACTCATCCACATCACTTCTTTCACCAGTCCATGGCAAGACAAAGACCTCTCCTAACTTTCTCCTCTCTCATCTCTTGATTGTTTATACATGCCATCCAAACCCACCATATTTATAAATTACATCCCTTCATCTCATTTTTTGCCTACCTCTTCCTCTCAATCTCATCTATGTTGTCATTCAGTTACCCCATTTGTTCTTCAGATATCTGTTGTATGAAAATATGGTAGACCAATGTCAGTTTCTGCTTTTATCTTCTTCAATTTGATGATGTCTTGTAGTATAGTTTGTTCTTGCTATTACAAATCAATTTTCAGTCTGATAAAGGGTATCCTGTAGTACTGACAGAGTTGAACAATAGTTCAGACCCTGTCAGTTTGAAAAGTCTTGCCTAAATAAACTGTTTCATAGCACAAAGAATAACATACATCATCCTACTGATATGACTAATTCTACTTTCATCTGTTCCCTTATCCTAAAGTTGATCTTTCCATGTGGTACCCAACTGTATCTTTTCCTGTACTAAGATTCACTACATTCATCTATTTATCTATTTCTTAAGATGAACTCCATTCCTGGATCGACTCTATCCACTTCTTCCTCTTTTCTTCCACCGTTCCATCAACCCCTACATCCTGTCATGCTGTACCCTTCATCTTACTTGCTAACCTCACGACTCCACTTACTCCTTTGGTATTCTAACTAAACACTTCCTATATGCATTTCATGAGGTGTCCATATCATTTGTTTCCAGTTCACTGACTCCAACTCATCCACTACTTTAGCCTGGTGTTCATCTGCCACTTTTATTTCTCAGCTTCTCCACACAATGTACTCAGAAAAATAATATAAAAGCGTATGATGAATGAATGAATGACCGAATGTGTACATCGCACCAGAAAGTATCGGTGTACTGTGGATCCGATGCCATCCGGAATGATTCGACCAAGCAGCACTGACAGCCCGTTAACACCTGTGTATATTATAACATTTACGGTCATTTCCTACATATTATGAAGGACACAAGAGTTATATCTGATACAGCAGTTATCTATCATCCGGGATGCCTATATGTGGGAGGACAGAGCCACAATTTCCAGTTCCCATTGTTCCGTGTGTCATAATATTTAACACATGCTCTGCACCAATACTTTTTGGTGTGAGTGTACATTTGTCTCTTTTGTAAGTTCCAATGTCAATCTATGAAAATAAAGATACTGGTATAAACAATTTATACTGGGGCTGAGAAGTGGAGCAAGGATGGTGATTCACAGTGCAGGGTAGAATATCTATAATCAGATATATTAATAAAATATTGAACTGTCTACTTCTTTATACATATCACCAACCAACCTGATCCCTTGTCATTTCATTAACTTGGTGCATCTATCCACCTTGTTCATGGTCTATTACAACTCATTTCACCTTCAAACTCACATATTCCTCTTTAACCATCTTCCCAGAAAGATGTGTATCAATGGCCAGACTTCAACATGCTCATCACCCTTCCCTGCTACAACACCAACACAAACTACAACTAAAGAACAATCCACCATGTCCTCACTGTAATGCAGCCCCCACACCATAACATATTCATCTCATACAACTCATCTGCAAATCTTTCACCACCTAGAAAAGATTTCTAGGAGTGACCAGCTGAAGTGGCCAGTTTCCTGTAGCCCACTAGGTTCATGTCCAGATGAGCATGGAGTTGTAACAACAAAATCTGACCAAACTAAGCAAAAGTTTTGAGATCATACATAGGTATCATGGTTTCTGCAATGAACTGCTTGGAAGAATAAGTTCAAAGGAACAAAACAGTGTGGATGAACAATAGATATACATAACATATAAAAATGGCACAATGCTTCCTTGTACTGAATCCCCATATCTATCCATCCATCCACCATCCAATCCTATGTTGCCCCATATGGAGCATAGAAGCCCAGGGATAGGCAAGTTAGTCCTGACATTTAAGATGAAAGTGACCAGCCTCACTCATCCCTGAGTGGCATTACATAAGCAATAAACCCAATCACCCCTTGGATGTAAACCTTTAGGCTCAATCCGACTGACGCGCTTAATTACCCACCAAACCACCCAACATAATTTGGTTACATGGTTACCACCCAACATAGTAAATGGTTTCCTGGTGTACAGGAAACCATTTGGCTTGTCACTCAAAGTAGAGTCACCCATAGGCATAAGGAAGAGGAGAGAATGAAGGAAAGAAAGACAGAAGAGGGAGTGTAAAACCACCGTAGGCAGAGGGAAGAGAAAAGAATGAAGGAAAGAAAGGCAGAAAAGAAGGAAGGAGGAGAGGAAAGGGCAGACACCCAAAGCAGCACTACATCAAGTGAGTGGATGGTGGGCACCCTCAGCTACCAACATATCAGGGCTGGAAATGTGGAAATGATACAAATGATTTTTTGATGGACTGGAAGCTAAGCCAAGTGCCAGTTTACTTCCCAACAACAATCTAAAATGTGTGATAAGATTTGTAACAGTATGAAAACCTCAGTTTGGACTGACTGTGTACTTGTCGCCATTGGATTCCTGCTTGAAAGTGATGATTCACAGACTAGTTACCAATATTGTGGTCAAATTTCATTCTCATGATAGTACTTTCCAGGGTTGATGGAAGCCACTCCTCTCCTACCTCAATGATGAACAATACTTCCAGTAGTAATAAGCTTACCTTAAATTCCCTGAGAATATACTGAGGCATGTTGTACTCAGCGATGGGGTCCACCACATAGAACTGGTAGCGCTGAGACCGTTCATTGGGCCAGTACTGGTAACACTTTTCCTGATTTTAAAAAAAAATAAATAAATAAATAAAAAAATAAGGGGGGGGGGCACTTCATTAAAAAAAATAATAATCATGTAGATGATGCAAAATAAAACTGCTCTGTTATCTAACCAGCAAAGTTTTGCACTAAAAATATCATGCTTCCCAATTACCAGCTGAGTAAATTTTTCATCATCATCATCATCATCATCATTATCTCATCATTCACATCTCATTTACAAAACCAGGCTGACTGTGGTCACAAGCAATTACAAAAGGATATTTTTCTCAACGGGAAGCAGCCAGAGTACAGTACTGTATTAGCATTATGTGAGTATCCAGTACATTATCAACATACACTGTATTTTTTGCTTACATGATTGTGTCACTGTCTCATATTTTATGACAATTGCTTTGTAATCACCATGAGAATTTTTCTTTTTAAGGCTACTGTATACTTTATCACAATCTACAAGCAACTGAATTTTGTACTATAATACACACCACACTGTTCTAACTTACTCTGCCCATTTCTTTGAGTTTAGTAAGCATGACAACAATGGTTGAGTTGTGTTCCCATAGCATTCTCCAGAAGTCATCTACTGTTTCCTGGAGTGGACCCTGTGTGGCAATGTAGGCATAGCGATACCTGGAAGGGAAGCATCTATAAAAATCTCCATGCAATAACGCTTTAAATATAGTATACAGTGTTTATGGAATTCATCGATCTGGAAAAAGCATATGACAAAGTAGACAGAGAAGGATTGTGGAAGGTTTTGCACATGTACGATGTACATGGTAAGCTGCTAGGTGCCGTCAGGAGTGTTTATGATGGTACTGAAGCATGTGTAAGGGTTAATGGGCATCTAAGTGAATGATTTATGATTGGTGTGGGCATGCGACAAGGTTGTGCGATGTCCCCATGGTTGTTCAGTATATATATATATGGAGCCTCTGTGGTACAGTGGTAAAGTGTGCGTTTTCATACGCTGAAGAACGAGGGTTCGTGCCCCACCAGGGTAATAAACTTTGGGAGCGTTCTTCTGGCCACATACTGCTATGGCGGACATTAGGGGTGCTGTGGTTGAAACAGTGTCGCATACTACAACGTATGCTTGTACCCAGTCGGCTTGCGTGGGCCGATTACACTTGGTTCACAGACTACACACACAGCCAAAGCCACTCCAACACTACAATTACACTTACAAGCACTTCTCACCCTACATACAGTCTCTACCACGCAGCCTAAGCCATTTGGTAGAGATACATTGGCTGTATCGTCCCTACTTCGGTCGGGATAGGCCAGTCCTGCAGTGGACACTCAGATGGCTGATGATATATATTTATACTGTATACACTCAACCCTCGGCTATCACGGGTTCCGCTATAGCGTATCTCGCTATCACGCCTATATAAAAAACTACCCAAATACCTTTATCACGCACTAAATGCCCGCTATCGCGCACCGGAAATGCTCGAAATTTTCAAGAAGGCTGGGCTCCGGTGCTCCGCCCAGCCAACAAAAGCTTCACTCCTGTGACGTCAGCACCAGCCAAGCGCTGATTGGCCGCCTGACCGAGTCTCCTGCCCGTCAAACCATTCAAGTGTGCACCCTCAGACTGTGAACAGTAACAGCGAGAACAATAAACTTTTTTATAATATGACCATGGCCAACGTACCCCTTCCCTGTCCCACTACCATCACCCAACATAATGCTGCGGCACCTGGCAGGGAAATAAAGAAAAGGAAGAACCTAAGTTATGCAGATAAACTGGAAATGTGAAACTTATAGACAATGAAGAGACCAAGTGAAGTGTGGGGAAGAAATAAAACATCAGTGAATCAACTGTGAGGGGTATTTATAAGAATCATGATACCACGTTGAGTACACCGCGTCCCCTCCGATCAGCGAAGTTAAGCAACGTTGGGTCTGGTTAGTGCTTGGATGGGTGACCGCCTGGGAACACCAGATGCTGTTGGCATAATGTTCTCCCTACGTGTCAAGTGGGGTTGGTGGAGGATTAGTGCTCCTCCCTGTAAAACAATTAACTCTAAGCCCTTGGCCACCCCGTTTGGGATACATGGCGTCTGGCAATGAATGAATGAATGAATGATCACATCATAAAACATGCTCATTTTTGGACTATTGTATGTTAATATGTGGTACAAAATGGGTATCTTAGGGGCAAGATTGAGGTCATGGCACCAATTAGAATTATTTCCATAAGTTCTTCAATTCGGCTATCACGGTTTCGGCTATAGCGCAGCCATAGCAGGACCAATTGGGAGTGATAGCCGAGGGTTGAGTGTATATATTGTTACATAGCCTATGATTTCATCATCCTTTGTCTAATTTTAACGCACAGATGCTGCATGTTTGATCACGAGCGTGTTCTGCCTCAGTCCCCCCCTTCTACCGTTATAGTAGAGTAAGTCGTTCTCTCTGTTATACTTTGCGGGATTTTCAGCTCTATGTCCCCATGGCTTCATTTGCGCGTCCCTCTTACAAGTTGTGTCAGGCTCTGCCGGCCCCTATATAATGAGCTCAGTCTCTGCATCATTGCCACTTAGATCTGCTCCTCATTTTGTTCACATCTCTGTCCTCCCCTGTACAGATATTATTATTGTGAGTGCTCAAGAAGTCTCCAACCATCTAGCAGCTGTGTGTAATTTGAGTATAACTGTTGTTGCATTTTTTTCTTGTACTGTATAGCATAAGTTTAATTTGTAGGCCTAGTGAAGTTTGTAATTTATGTAGGGTTCTTTGTCAGTCATTTTTGATAATAGTTTGTATCTGTAATTATTTATCTGGCATTCACTGAGTATTATCTGGTATCTCATTTTATCAGGGCTGACTTAGATAAATTTACTCTTGCTAACTTCGTGTTAATAGAGGCTATTGCAGTTAACCATATATTTAACCTGTTTATTTGCCATTACATTATCCTTATGAGTCCTGAATGTTTTATTGTTAGTTTGTGCATTAAACTTTAAATTGTAATTTTACCTAACTCTTTTGTTTTGAACCTGGAACTTTACGGGACAGTAGTGACTCTTCGTATTCTCACTTAAAGTGTACATTATCTTTCTCTGTTCCGTAACATAAATTTGGCGACCTCTCATCAGGATATTCAGGATATTATCATAAGGATATTGTTTGATATTTTGTGACTGTGATATATTCATGATGGCTACTATTTCTACACTTGATGAAGCCAAAGATTTTTTGTCAAATGTGCAAACAGTGTGTGATATAGAAAACAGAACAAAGAATGAACTTAAGATTGTTGCTCAACAATTGGGATTTGTTGTTCGCTCTCATCAGTCTAAAGATCAAATTGTTGCCATGATTAATGAAAGCTTGTTTAATGTAACTCCTCCAAATGAGCAAACGCAGATTGAATTAGCTAAGTTACAGCTAGCCCTGCAGGAGGCCCGTGCTAAGGAGGCTGAGTTTCGCGCACAAGTTGAACTCGCTAGGATTCAGGCAGACCATGAGTATCGCATGAAACAAGGTGGAACTGGATCATCTTGCTCTGATGATTTTGATGTGGCTAAAAATGTTAAACTTGTCCCTCCTTTTAATGAATCTGATTTAACAAAGTATTTTCAGTTGTTTGAGAGGGTAGCTACAGGTTTTAATTGGCCTAAGGAGTATTGGCCAGTACTCCTTCAAACTGTTCTCACCGGTAAAGCTCAAGTAACTTATGCATCTTTGCCTCAGGATCAGTCTGATAATTATGATGTAGTTAAGAGCTTGATTCTTAAAGCCTATGAGCTTGTTCCTGAAGCCTATAGAGTAAAATTTAGGACAACTTACAAGCAAGATAAGCAATCCCATGTTGAGTATGCAAGAATCAAAGAAGATTTGTTAGAGCAGTGGTTAAATTCTAAGAATGTGGATTCTGATTTTGGTAAATTTAAGCAGATGATTTTGCTGGAGGATTTCAAAAGGTGTATTAGTAAAGATGTAAGCCTATATCTTGATGAGAGAAGAATAGATAATTTGTCTGATGCTGCAGTTTTAGCTGATGAGTATGTTCTCACTCACAAGAGATATTCTAGAGAAAAAGGGAAAGCTGAGAGTAAGTACGTTGCCTCTACTCAGAGTACAGGTAACAGGAAAGAGAATAAGGATGATGTTTCTCAGGAAGTAAATACCAGCTTCACCTCTAGATTTCAGAAAAGTAAATGTACTTATTGTAGTAAGCTTGGTCATACTACGGAGAGATGTTTCAGGAGACAGCGTGATGTGAACAAAAAGGAGTCTTTAAATATTCAGTCAATTGGTCTAGTGTCCACTCTTGAGAGTTCCCAGAATTCTTTAACTGAGTTAACTGAACCTGCTTTGAGGGGTAACTTAAATTCTCATGATGGAGCTCCTCTTTTGAGCAGTAACGTGGGTGACACTCTCAAGAGTTCATGTGCTAATTTCCTGTCTGATGGTTTTGTCAGTCCTCTGGACAGTAATGACAGGAAATCAGTTCAAATATATCGTGATACAGGTGCTTGCCAATCCCTTATGCTGACCAGTGTTCTAGGCTCTAATGTTAATTCCTCTGATGAAACTGTAATCTTACAAGGTGTAGGGAATAATTATTTCTCTGTCTCTCTGTGCAGAGTGAATTTAGAATCTGGTTTTGTTAATGGTTCCGTTATGGTTGGGTTGGTTGAGACACTCCCAATGTCAGGTGTAACTTTCTTACTTGGAAATGATATTGGTGGAAGTCAAGTGTGTCCAGCTCCTCAGTTGTCTAGTGAGCCAGTGGCTGTGTCCCGGGATTGTGATGTCCCTGATGTGTTCCCTGCATGTGCTGTCACTAGGGCTAAGTCTAAAGTTACTGGTGATTTAGAGGATAATGATGATGATGATGTTATCCTAGCTGACACTTTTCTTGCTAATTTGGACCGCTCACCAGATGAGGCAGTACCCCGTAGTGTTGATAATTTGTCTCGTCAAGAGTTGGTTGAGTTGCAGGTTGCTGACCCTGAGTTGAAAGGTCTAGCTAACTCTGCTTACAGTGAAGAAAAGTCAGCCGGTGCTTCTACTTGTTATTATGTAAAGTCAGGAGTACTTATGAGGAAGTGGAGACCCCCAACAGCATCAGCCGACTGTGAATGGGAGGTTGTACATCAAGTTGTCATTCCTCGTGTTTGCAGGCAGGATATCATTAGAGTGGCTCATGATTCCAGTTTGGCAGGACACCTTGGAGTGAGGAAGACTGTGGCACGCATTTTTAAACACTTCTACTGGCCATGTATCTTCAGGGATGTTTCCTGGTATTGTAAGTCTTGTCACACCTGTCAAGTTGTGGGGAGGTGTAATCAGACCGAAAAGGTTGCACCTCTAGTTCCCATTCCTCCTTTTGAGGCGCCTTTCACCCGTGTGTTGGTGGATATTGTAGGCCCTCTTCCTAAGACTTCTTCAGGATTTTCTTATGTGTTGACCATGATTGATATGGCTACTCGTTATCCTGAAGCCATTCCACTTAGAAATATCTCAGCAAAGAACGTAGTTAAGGAAATGCTAGGGTTCTTCACAAAGTTTGGTCTGCCCAAGGAGGTACAGTCAGACCGGGGAAGTAATTTCATGTCAAATGTTTTCAAGCAGTCTCTGAAAGAGTTGGGCATCACCCAGATCACGTCTTCAGCTTACCATTCCCAGACCCAAGGAGCGTTGGAGAGATATCATCAAACACTCAAATCGATGCTCAAGAAATACTGTTTGGAACATCAGAAAGACTGGGATAAAGGTCTTCCATTCGTTGTGTTTGCTGCAAGAGAATCTCCAAATGAATCACTGGGCTTCTCACCTTTTGAACTACTGTTTGGCCATGAAGTAAGAGGACCCCTTAAGTTACTCAAGGAATGCTGGCTGTCGGAGGAAGATGACGTCAACCTGCTGGAGTATGTGATGAAGTTCAAAGAACGGCTGTCCACTGCTTTACAGCTGGCGAGAGAGAATTTAGGAGCTGCTCAGGAGAAGATGAAGACTTGGTATGACAAGAAGTCCAGGTTACGCCACTTTCAGCCAGGAGATCAGGTTTTGATTCTGCTACCAGTTCATGGGCAACCTCTTCAAGCCAAGTTTAGTGGCCCTTATTTCGTGGAGAAGAAACTCAGTGATGTCAGCTATGTCATCGCCACACCAGATCGTAGAAAGAGCAAGCAACTATGTCACATCAACATGCTAAAGTTATATCACAGGCGGGACGAAAATAATCCAGTCTGCACTGTAGCTGTTCCACCCGAGTCTGCAAGCGAAGCTCTCCCATGCAGTATGAGCCTGAGTGATAGTTTGGGGAAGAATCCTGATATCATGAATGATCTCCAGACTAAGCTTTCTCATCTACCTCCCAAGGAAAGGCAGGAGTTTTCGGCATTACTGCAGGAGTACCCGCAAGTGTTCCGTGCTACTCCAGGAAGAACCACTGTGTTGATGCATGATGTCGATGTTGGAGACGCAAAGCCAATTAAATTGCCTCCTTACCGTGTGAACCCAGTGAAAGTTCCTTTCATCCAGAAGGAGCTTGGCTACCTGTTGGACCACAAGATGATTGAGCCCTGTCAGAGCGAGCGGAGTTCTCCTGTCACTCTAGTCCCTAAGCCAGGTGGGTCACAGAGGCTTTGCATCGACTACAGACGTGTTAATCAGATAACCAAAACAGACACTTACCCTCTCCCTCGTGTGGAAGATTGCATAGTCAAGATCGGAAAGGCTAGGTACATAAGTAAGTTTGATTTGTTAAAGGGATACTGGCAAGTACCTATGACTGAATGTGCTAGGGAGATCTCATGTTCTGTAACATTAGGAAAGACATTTGCATGTTCTGTAATGCCATGTACAGATTGTTTTAGAGTAATAAGAAATTTCCTTTGTAAATTTCTTTTTTCTTTGTGGGGAGGTGTTACATAGCCTATGATTTCATCATCCTTTGTCTAATTTTAACACACAGATGCTGCATGTTTGATCACGAGCGTGTTCTGCCTCAGTCCCCCCCTTCTACCGTTATAGTAGAGTAAGTCGTTCTCTCTGTTATACTTTGCGGGATTTTCAGCTCTATGTCCCCATGGCTTCATTTGCGCGTCCCTCTTACAAGTTGTGTCAGGCTCTGCCGGCCCCTATATAATGAGCTCAGTCTCTGCATCATTGCCACTTAGATCTGCTCCTCATTTTGTTCACATCTCTGTCCTCCCCTGTACAGATATTATTATTGTGAGTGCTCAAGAAGTCTCCAACCATCTAGCAGCTGTGTGTAATTTGAGTATAACTGTTGTTGCATTTTTTTCTTGTACTGTATAGCATAAGTTTAATTTGTAGGCCTAGTGAAGTTTGTAATTTATGTAGGGTTCTTTGTCAGTCATTTTTGATAATAGTTTGTATCTGTAATTATTTATCTGGCATTCACTGAGTATTATCTGGTATCTCATTTTATCAGGGCTGACTTAGATAAATTTACTCTTGCTAACTTCGTGTTAATAGAGGCTATTGCAGTTAACCATATATTTAACCTGTTTATTTGCCATTACATTATCCTTATGAGTCCTGAATGTTTTATTGTTAGTTTGTGCATTAAACTTTAACTTGTAATTTTACCTAACTCTTTTGTTTTGAACCTGGAACTTTACGGGACAGAAGTGACTCTTCGTATTCTCACTTAAAGTGTACATTATCTTTCTCTGTTCCGTAACAATATCTATATATGCCCCCCTGAGGGTAGGGGCTTTTTTTCAAGAATACTCCCCCAGTATCCCTGCTTGTCATCCAAGGCGAGTAAAAGGGTTGGCGGAGGGTTAGTGCCCCTCCCCGGAAAACAACTAACTAAAACGACGAACAAGAAGCCTCGGACAAGGACTGACCAAAAGATGACGACCAAAGACCAGACAAAGGACATGGTAATCGCAACATGGAATGTAAGAGGTGCGAATGATGAGGCGAAAGAGAGAGAGATTGTCCAGGTACTTGAGGGTGCGAAAGTTGATGTATGTGAAGTAACTGAAACTAAATGGAGAGGAGAAAGTGTGAGAGAATGGGAGTATGGATGGGGTATATGTGCAGGAGTAAGTGAGAATGAGAGGGCAAAAGAAGGGGTGTGTATAGTTGTGAGTAAAAGATGGAAGAAGAACATAAGAGAGTATGGATCAGTTGGGTCAAGGATTGTGTGGGTAAGACTGAAAGTTGGAATACAAATGTGGGCGATTGTGTGCGTGCATGCGCCAACGCAAGATCATGCAAGCACAGTGAGAGAAGAGTTCTGGACAAATGTGGAAGTGTGCATGGAAAGGTTTGGAAGGAATGAGAGAGTGTTTTTGATCGGTGATATGAATAGTAAAGTAGGGAATGTGAAGGTGGATGGAATAGTTGGTGAGTAGGGTGTGCCTGCTGAGACAGATGAGAATGGCAGTGCGTTAGTGGACGTTTGTGCTGGGAGGGGGTTGGTGATAGCCAATACCCTCTTCAGGCATAAAATGATCCACAGGTATACATGGCGAGTGATGAGAAGGGTGGGAGGTGAACTGAATGAAAGGAAGGCAATGATTGATTATGTGGGTGTGGATGAAAGGATGTGAAGATGTGTAATGGATGCAAGAGCTTATAGACGTTGGGGGAGTGGACTTTCTGACCACTACTTGGTGGTGGCCAGAATCAAGATCCAAATAAGATGGAGAAAAAGAAGAAGGGAAGGAAGGAAAGAAGAAGTATTTGCAAGGAGAGTGGAAAGGTTACAAGAGAATGAGAAAATGGCAGAACATAAGATAGAAGTGGAGGAACGATTGGGCAAATATGAATTGGAGCAGATGGGGGACGTGGAAG
The DNA here is from genome assembly GCF_032717465.1 of Coenobita brevimanus. Classification (NCBI taxonomy): domain Eukaryota; kingdom Metazoa; phylum Arthropoda; class Malacostraca; order Decapoda; family Coenobitidae; genus Coenobita; species Coenobita brevimanus. The sequence goes on along the minus strand of NC_136958.1, from coordinate 6,966,807 downwards.
GTGTGTGCAGGATATTCACAGAAGAAATATGTGCAGCATGTGATGTGGTGTGTGGGATGAAGATAAGACTGAGGGGGGTGCAAGGAACAGCGTGGTGGAATGAAGATGTGAGACAGGCTGTGGCACAAAAGAAGAAAGCATACAATGAATGGATGAGAAATAGTGGCGTGGAAGAAGATGAGAGGCAGAAGAGAGAGTTATATGTAGAATGAAAAAGAGAGGTGAAAAGATTAGTAAGAGAGAGTAAGAAGAGAATGGATAAGGAATTTGGAAGGAATTTGAGTGTAAAGTGGAAGGAATGTAAGAAAATGTTCTGGAAAGAGGTGAAGAGAGTAAGACAGGGTGGAAGTGGAGTTAGCAGGGGAGTGAAAGATAAAAATGGTAGATTACTAGTGGAGAAGGGAGAAAAAGTGAGCAGATGGAGAGAACACTTTAAGGAATTGTTGAACATAGAGGATGGAAGTAATGTGTGTATAAGTGGCTGGGGAATGGCTGGGAGAAGGAGGAAGGTGAGAAGACAGGAAGAAATCAGTAGGATAGAAGTTGTGGAAGCAATGAAGAAAGTTAAATCGGGGAAAGCTCCAGGAATTGATGGAGTGTGTGGTGAAACGTTGAAGCTTGGGGGAGAGATAGTAGTAGAATGGATATGGAAGATGTGCAGATTGGCCTGGGAGGAAGGTAGAGTTCCGGAGGATTGGAAGTCAGGTATAACTATTCCCTTGTACAAAGGAAAAGGCGAAAAAGAAGTGTGTGGTAATCATAGGGGCATTTGTCTTCTTAGTATAATTGGAAAAGTGTATGGTAGGATACTTATTGACAGAGTTAAGAGAAAAAACAGAGGAATTTGTAGGAGAAGAACAGGGAGACTTTAGGAAGGGAAGAGGTTGTGTAGATCAGATATTCATTCTTAGATCTTTAGTGGAAAAGTTTCTAGAGAAGGGAAAGAAGTTGTATGCAGCTTTCACGGATTTGGAGAAAGCATATGACAAGATAGACAAGGACTGTGGAAAGTATTAAGAATAAATGGAGTAGATGGGAAGTTGTTGAATGCCGTGAAGAGTACGTATGACGCTGCTAGGGCTGCAGTGCGTGTGGATGATGAACTGAGTGAATTTTTCTCATTGAAGGTTGGGTTGAAACAGAGATGTGTCATGTCTCCATGATTGTTCAATCTGTACATCGATGGGGTAATAAAAGAGGTACAAGGTAGGGTAGTGGATGGTGGAGCGGCCCTGGTGAGAGAGGGTTGTGTTTGGAAACTCCCTGTACTGTTGTTTGCAGATGATACTGTGTTGTTGAGTGAAGACGAAGGGGAGCTGCAAGGATTGGTGGATGAGTTTGGGAGTGTGTGTAAGAAAAGGAATCTAAAGGTGAATGTAGGGAAGAGTAAAGTGATGGTCTTTGAGAGAGGTGAAGTCAGTGAACGTACAGCGAGGTTGGATGGTGAGGAATTGGAAAATGTGAGTATGTTTAAGTACTTGGGTAGTGTGATAAGTAAGGATGGAGGTTTGGAGGGTGAAGTGCTTGAAAGGGTACAGCAGGGAAGAAAGGTTGCTGGTTCTTTGAAAGCAGTGATAAGAAACAGGGAAGTGAGGATGGAAGTGAAAAAGTTGCTACATAACAGTATTGTGATACCAACTCTAACGTATGGAAGTGAAACTTGGACGTTGTTGGAAGGACACAAGTCAAGAGTGAGAGCAGTGGAAATGAGTTATTTTAGAGGAGCCAGTGGAGTCACATGGAGAGACAGGCTGACAAATTAGGATATAAAGGAGCTTTGTGGCGTGGATGTGGATGTGATAGAAAGCGTTAGGAGGAATACACTGAGGTGGTTTGGCCACGTGGAGAGGATGGAGGGTAAAAGACTGACGAAGAGAGTGTATGGGAGTGAGGTGGAGGGGGGAGAGGGAAGGGGAGGCCGAGGATGAGATGGAGGGATGGGGTGGAGAGGTATATGAGAGAGGGGGGTGAAATTTGGGAGCAGGGCAGTGAAATGGCAGGGGACAGGGCAACGTGGAGGTGATTTGTTTGTGGCCACCCCGAATGGGATTCAGGCATCTGGCAATAGACAGATAGTTAAATATATATATATATATATATATATATATATATATATACACACATACATATATATATATATATATATATATATATATATATATATATATATATATGTCATCTCTCCACTATCCGATGTAATACAGCCAAAGGCATGTCCAGAAAGTGGGTCCATCAGGATAGTGGGCCCCTGCCTCCTGGACTGGTACTTCTGGACCCTAATCCAGCCTAACTTTGAAAGCCACCTAAATAACTCCCTACCGGACATGCATAGCACTTATTTAAGACCCTATTCACACCAATAATGGACATTAAGCATGAAATAAATGAAAAGGAACCAAAGAATGAGGAATTAGAAGTATGGCAAATATTTTGCAGTGTACAAGGTACTTACAGCATGTTTGTGGCTGCCTCCTCTGAGGCTCTGGCAGTGGTGAAAATGCTCTTGATGCACATACAGTAATCCAGTGTTGTGTTACACTTAATTCTCTGCACTGTGAGTTATAACTGTTTAACACTGCACATTCTGTTCTTAATTGAGCCATGCCAGTTTCAACTGCCAGTTTCAATCACCACTTTGCATTCCACACTTAATCCTTTGCACTCTAAATTCTAATTTCTTAACACTGCAAAACACTGTAAATTCCCATGTGGTCTAGTGGCAAGGTATTGCAATTTATTCACTGTTTATTCACAAAAACGAGCACGTGCATCATCCATTGTAATGAACATCTACTCACGATGATGGTTAGGCGGTAACTGGTGAGAGGGGAGGAAGGAAGAAGTGAAGGGGCCATGGTAAACACAGCTGTTCAGCGCTGTGTGCCAATTTCAAATTATGGGTGGGAAAAAATTCAGATTTTGGGGAGATTTTTTTCTTTTTTTGGCCATTTTTGGGTTCCGAAGGTACAGGCCCACAATGTCCGGTAAGTGGGGAGTCTGGATAGTGGGTATCCGGATAGTATAGGGATTACTGTATTCCGTAAATCCTCATATTTGGACGCATTTTACTTCGACGCCTCGTTTCTCGCGCAAGAAAAAAGTTTCCAAGTTGTCGTAACAATTTGCGAATTTCCCCACAATTTGATGCTCCCAGCCGGTAGCCGACACTCAGCAGATGAAGTGTACCGATGCTCAGTCTAGGCATTGTCCATTTCTCTAGGCAACAGTTTTCCATGATCTTTATATAGCAGGTCCAGCGGGACAGTAGACACACGTGAGTTTGTTATTGTTTGTGATCGTAACATACAATCTTCACCCATGTCGTGAATACACAGCAGGTCCAGCTGGGCAGTAGACACACATGAGTTTGTTATTGTTTGTGATCATAACGTATGATCTTCAGCCGCGTCGTGCTACTGTTTCTTAACAAAGAATTGTTATGTTTCTCGTAACAATATACAGTATATATTTTTTTTGATGGACATATACCTGAAATGGATGTAAAATAAAGCTTATTGATATTTAAGGAAGGAAAGAATAATCACTGTCCCAATACAGAGATGGTAGACTCAGCCCACCAATTTTTTATTCTATTTGACTATATTACAGCCTCTCTTCCTTGCAGCAGTGAGTATAATAATGGTATTATAATTTCTCCCTTCCTTTTAGTGACAAAGGGCACATAAAATGACCGTGATTTAGTTGACCTACTGTGATGTCGAAATTAAATAATCTGGTGAAAAGTGGCAGCTTTCCTTGGTTAGTGACATTGGGAACTAGCCCATCCACTCTCAACACACCCTCACTTCTTACATGTTACCAGCGACTTTGTAGGCCTGCCTTTGCTAACAAGTACCTTAAATGGGGTGTGGACCAAAGGTTGTCAGTGTTGTGGTCTGATGAGGCAACGTTTAGTGTTACCTGTAATTGAGGAAAGCGCGTGTACCGGAGCAAAGGTAGTGACCCGCTTGACCCCCGTTACGTGGAAAGCACAGTTAAACACCCTGATTCACTTATGGTATGGGGTTGTTTCTCTGGGAAAGGTTTGGGGAAGCTTGTTGTGCTTCCCCAGAACTGCAGAGTAAATCAGGATGTTTATCTGGAGCTTCTTTGTGATCATTTACCCAAGTCCTTCGAGCTCACAGGTGCACGATTGTTTCAGTAGGATCGTGCACCTGCTCATAAAGCCAAATCGGTCACCGATTGGCTTCGTGACTGCGAAGTATCATTCATGAAAGACTGGCCAGGCAGTAGCCCAGATCTCAACCCGATAGAGAACTTCTGGTACCTCGTAAAGAAGAATCTCCAAGGGAAGGACGTGAGCTCTCTACCTAAGCTGGAAGCAGCCATTCATGACTCCTGGGAAAAAAATACCACTCCAGCACCTCAGGAACCTCGCCCTTTCATTTCCACAACGTCTCAGGTCCGTGAAGAAGTGTAAAGGATACCCTACCAAGCATTAAAGGTAAATAAAATGCATTACAGTAATCACTCCAATATCCGACGTAATAGAGCCATAGGTAGGTCCAGATATTGGTTCTGTCCGGATATTGGGCCCCAGCTTATGGACTTGTACTTATGGACCCTAACTCAGAGAAACACCTATACAACTCCCTCTGGACATGCATAGCACCTATTTAAGACCCAAATCACACCAATAAGGCACATAAATGACTGAAGTAAATGCAAAAGAAACATAAAATGAGGGTTTAGAAGTATGTTCATACATTAATAAACATTCTGGTACTTATGGACCCTAACCTAGCCTAACTCAGAAAAACACATTCCTACTGCACATGCATCGCTACTAACACCCTATTCACACCAATAAAGGACATTAAAGAGTGAAATGAGGTAAGTATAGTATGGAAAAAAGTACAGTATGAAACATTCTGCCTACTTACAGCAAGTCCCTGGCCACCTCAATGAATAACCGCCTCCTCTCGGACTCTGACAGTAAGAACGATTTCCTGAAGCACTTGCAGTACACTGTTCCTGAAGTCTTGCACTGAACTTAGTCAATCACACACAGAAGTCCATTCTCTTCACAGTGTGCACTCTTGTCTAAATAATGCTCCATTGTAACTTACTAAGTGTTGCACTTTAACTTTTCCCATTCATATAACTTTCCAAAGCCAAAACAAACAAGTCTATTTACGTTAAATTTTTTTTCTATTGAGTCTTTTCTCTCACAACTTTAAATCCTTAACACAACACACTGTTTTTCTCACTGTACAACACTCTAAATTCCCGTGTGGTCTAGTGGAGAAGTTCTTGCTGTTTATTCACTATCAGAGTCCGAGAGCATCACTGGCAGGCGACCTAGGGGTGCATCGCTGGGTCGTGGTGATGGTGTACCCACTGCAGACGACTCTGAAAACAGCCGCAAACTCACGTCGAGCGGTGACTCCACCGTGGCTGATGTGCTGGGCTGTGGCTCGGAGCATGAGGGCCTGTCTTGAGGAGGCAACGGAGTAGAGCCAGGGCTGGGCACAGTGGGGGTCACGGGCCTGAAAAAACTGTCAATGGCTGATTGACGCAATGACCGACGATTCTGATGATTGATGATGCACTGCCGGAAAGCACGCACTTCCTCCACGAGTCCTAAGGGCCCCATCTCCCTGTCGCAGTCCGGGTGTTCCAGGTAGTCTAGGACGAACTCTAGATGTTCCTGGAGTGCGCTCAGCTTGGGGATGGCTGGAGTAGTGTCATGCTGAGAGGAGTCCGCATCATCGTCGCCTTCAGCGTCGGAATCTTCAAGTTCGGTACTGACACCTGCAACCGAAGACGCGATCTCGATATCAGACAACGTCTGATAGCCAGGATCGCCCTCGTCGTCATCCAACCACTCACGAACATCGTCCACATCTACATCGTTGCCGTGCGTACGTAGCCGTGCATGGAAGTCATCCACGTCAAAGCCTAGAAAATCATACTCTACATCTGTTCTGAGAAGCAGACGAGACCAACCATTTTCCAGAGTCTTCACAGGGACTTCCTTCCATGCACTAGACCAGTTGTACAGCACAGACTTGATGTTGTAGCGGCGAAGGTTTTCCAAAGTCCGCTTGCCTAGTGTGTCCCATCCCTCCCTGCGCTCGTCCTTGTCCTCGAGAACAACCATCACCTCGTACAGGAACTTCCAACGGTATAGGCGCTCTGTTGCCACGATCACTCCTTGGTCCATTGGTTGGATGAGAGCAGTCGTATTAGGTGGCAGAAACATGCACCTAATACGGCCATTTTCAGCAACCAAGTCCTTGTCGCACGGGTGGGCAGGTGCATTGTCGAGGAGAAGGAGGTCTGGTCGCGCAGGATTCCCAGTGTCTTCGTCTGGTAATGGATGACCTCCTTGACGAAGTGACGGTGAAACCAGTCTTTGAAGATCACAGCTGTGAACCAAGCCTTCAAAGAATGGTACCAGACGACAGGAAGGACATCCATCACCCCACGAAGGCACCGAGGCTGCTTTGCACGGCCAACAACAACGGGCTTAAGCCGGTGCATGCCGTTAGCACTGGCACAACACAAAGCAGATATCCATTCCTTGGAAAGCTTGTGGCCAGGTATACGCTTCTCCATCTCCTTGGCTACAGTGTTCGTTGGCAGCGAGCGATAGAATAGGCCAGTTTCGTCAGCATTGTAGACTTGACCGAGAGTTAGGCCCTCCCTGTCGATCAAGCCCTTCACCTTATGCCGAAACTCGTCAACTCCATCCTCGTTAGCGTCCAATGCTTCGCCATGTGCTTTACAGTTGGTAAGGCCATGCCGCAACTTGAACGCGAAGAGCCAACCCTCGGATGCCTTGAAGTCTAGGGCGTCGTGAAGCCTGGCAAACTTCTCAGCAGCAGCCTTCAGCTCCGTTCCACGTACCATCACACCAGCTGCATGTTGTTGTCGATACCAAATCAACATGGATCGGTCGATTTCTGCAAACTTGGGGGTAAACATAACCTTCCTTTCCACGTTGCGTTTGCTTCTCGATGAGAAGTCAGCCATGTACTGCATGAGTTTGTCTCGGGATCTCTTGATATTGAACAAAGTAGACCGGGCCAGGTTAAACTCGCGGAGAATGCGGGAAGAAGACCACCCCGCATCTACTTTCTCCAATATCTCCCGTTTCTTTTCCAGAGTCAACACCACTCTCTTCCTTTTCTCAGGTGGCGGGGCCAGCATCACACACACTAAGAGGAGGCCCGAGAGCAGCAGGAGGCCCTGCAGCAGATAAGGCACCACCACAAAAGCGATCACGTGGGCATCCATTACGACGAGCGTGCACTCGCGGCGAGAGACAGGCAGAAAGTGGGGAGAATGCAGCGGCGCTCTATCGGACGTCGGAGGAATGACGCGCCACAACAATGCTCTCCCGCGCGGAGCGCAGTAAGTTCAAATTACAGGCGGGAAAATTTTTTTTTTTTTTTGACCATTTTGGGAATATTGGATCCCAGGATGATTATGTCCGGGTAGTGGGGATGTTCGGTTATTGGGCGTCCGGATATCAGAGTGATTACTGTATTTATATGTTTTTTCAATGTTGAAAGGTTTGTTTTGTAGGAGGGACGCAAGGAGCTTGATACTTCTGACGAGCACTGTATACATATACAGTATATATATATATATATGGATGGGACAATGAGAGAAGTAAAAACACGAGTAACAGAGAGGGGGTTGGCATTGGTAATGAATGGTGATGGATGGAGTATCTCAAATTTGCTGTATGCTGATGATGCAGTACGTCTAGCAAATACTGGACAAGAACTTGGTAGACTCGTGCAGAGTGTTGTTGATGTCTCAGAGTGTCGTGCCTTGAGAGTATATGTACAAAAGAGTAATGGTTATAAAGAGAGAATGTGACTCCCAGTGTGATGCTACAGTGAATGGAGAGGGACTGGAATTGGTGAGAGAGTTCAAATACCCGGTTACAGTGATAGAAAAGAGAGGGAAATGTGCAAAAGAAGTGGAAAACAGAGTGACACAAGGAAGAGTAGATGGTACAATGAAGGCCTTGATAAGAAACAGAGGCTTGAGTGTTGTAGCTGCATGAGGCTTTCATGAAGGAGTGTTAGTGCCAACTTTAACATATGAATGTGAGACTTGGTGCGGCATGAAAATGAAAAGTCAAGAGAGAGAGCAGAGGAGATGGTACTGCTAAGGAAGTTATGCAGAGTACAGAGAGTGGATAGGATACAAAATAATGTGATTTGTGATAGATGTGGAGTGCGGAAGTCTGTGGACACCAGCATCGAAGAGAGTGTACTAAGGGGGTAAGGTCATGTGGAGAGAACGGATAACAATAATGTGGTGAAAAACGTATAGAGGGTATGGTGGATGAACGTGTGAAAAAGAAAGCTATGGAAGTCGGTGAGGCTAGGGGACTGACAAGAGATCGAGCTGGATGGATGAATATTGTGAGAAGTGCATGATCAGGGATGTGGCACCCCTTTTTAATGTGACAGCATCCGGATGGACTCTATCGGATACATTTGTGTAAAGCCACATAATGTGGTGAATGTTTTTTGGCATATCAGATAAAGCCAGGATTCCAGGGGCTTGAATGGTGAGTGAATGGAAGTGTGGCCCACTGGACTGGGGAAATTTGGGCTGTCTGGACACTGCTACCCCTCACCCTGCCCTAGGGTGGGAAAGGAGGTCCAGATGATGATGATGATGATGATACAGTGAAGCTTGGATCCTGTTGGAAAGACAAATCAAGTGCAAGAGCCAGGATATGAGTTTTTTAGGAGAAACACATAAAACTTCAAGGAGACACACACATACACAAATGAGGAAATGAAGGAGCATTGTGTTGATGTGAGTTTGCTGGAAAGCATTAGAAGTGCCCTGAGATGGCGTGGAAGTGTGAGAAAATGGAAGATGAGAAACTGACTGGGAAAGTGCATGAACGAGGTGCAGGGGGGAGTAGAAGAGGGAGACCGAGGAAGAGATGGACGGGGTGGAGAGGTATATGAGCGAAAGGGATATGAGTTGGAGAGAAGGCAGCCAGACAGCAGACGACAGAATGGTCTGATGGCAATTTTTTTGTGGTTGCTCCTTTCAGGATTAAGGTGTTCTGCTATGGACTGACAGAAAGACAAATATATGAAATGAGCTTTTCATCTAAAGTTCTGTAATTACCTATGGATTATAGAAAAAGCATTGGACTGTGGGGAAATTAATAACCTCTACAATATGCTGTAATAATATCTTTAACATATGGTTTGGGAGCTACTGCCAGGTGATTTTTCTTTGCTCAGGAAGACTCCATCATGTGAAGGAGTTAGAAACATATTCCATTAATCTCTTCATCTCTGTGAGATATCCTCAGCTGAAAGTAAATGGGCAGCAGCAAGAATAAAATATAATTACATCATGATAAAAGAAAGGACAAAGGTTTGGTCAGGCTGTTAGAGTAGGTCAGGCCAGGTCAAAGTAGTTAAGAAAAGACTAAAGATTTAATGTACGTTAAGCCAGGTGTGCTCTGCTGTCAAAATATGACAGACTGAACTGAAAACAGTGCCAAAATTAGGAGGGATACTATACCTACAGTAGTGTTTAGGTAGGGTGTTTTTTGGTTTTCAGTGTTTTTTTTTTTTTGCATGGTTTTCTTGGTGTTAAAAATTATTTTGGATATTCCTATGTGTGTTTTGATGTCAAAATATGGCAGAATGACCAAAGAACATTGCCAAAATTATAAGGGGTGCTGCACATGCAATACTGTAAAGGTAATTTTTTTTTGGTTTTCAATTTTTTTTTTTTTTTTTGCATGGTTTTCTTGGTGTTTAGCATTACTTTGGATATTCCCATGGGTGTTTTTATGTCTAAATATCACTGAATGACCAGAAAACACTGCCAAAGTAAGAAGAGGTATTGTACAAATTGGTTAGGTATAGGTTGGAGGTTGGATATTGGTAGGGTCTGGGTATAGTAGGGGGATATTGTTCAATATCTGGACATTGCCACTACCCGGCAGGTCTTTGGCTCTATTACATCAGATAATTGAGGGATTACTGTAAATACTATTCTGGAAAAAAATGCTCTTTCATCCAAGCAATCTCTTAAGTTAGCATTTTACATTGTTCATTTCACTCAGCAGTTCCGACACTTTCAGACTAACTATTCATATTAACCTTTTGAGATTCCAATGACGATTTTGAGTATCATTTCAAATCCAACCTCAGAGATTCTGATGATGTTTTTAATTGTCATCTTAAGATACTTTTGTTTAACATTCACCATAAATTGCAGTTATGCGACGTAACAAAGAAAGTCGCACATGATGTCATGGGATAGTTGCTTTGTGCATGGTGAGCAGTGCATGTGTGGTATGACCCATGGCTTTGTCTCAGGGCAGGGAATAAAGGCAGTTGCACTACAGCTGCCATGCCGGTTGGAGGTCATGTAACTAAGTCGCACTTTTCCAAGCTCTATCTCCATTATTTCAACATACTGACTATATGTGTTATTTTGACATTTTATTTTCTTTGTTTTCCCTTTTTGAACATTCTACTAAAAACTACAACTATTCAGCTTCAAAGTAACACCACATCAAGCATTCTATAGTGGAGCCATCAGAGACAAAGAATATGCAGCCAAAAACCACAATATAATTGTGCATCTTTTTCCTTTCGCTTTACCATGCAATAAAATGCTTAAATAACCATAATCTATACAGCACTGTAAAGATAATTTATTGTGGTTTTGCATGGTTTAAACCAGATTTATGTAACTTTATTAGATTTTTATTGCTACATATTTTTCTATGGCATGGTATGTAATCTTTGGTTTCATACAGCAAGGTATAAAATTTTTGGTTTTCACCTAACTTCACCTCGTCATTTTGACTTATTTCCTTGTTTTCCTTTATCTAATATACTCCAATAAACTACAACTACAGTAATCACTCTAATATCTGGACGCCCAATAACCGAACATCCCCACTAACCGAACCTTATCGTCCTGGGATCAAACATTCCCAAAATGGTCCGAAAATCCAAAAAAATAAAAATAAAAAATTGATTTTTTGCCGTCCGTAATTTGAACTTGCCGCGCGCGCCGCGTGAGAGCATTGTTTTGGTTCGTCATTCCTCCGACGTCCGATAAAGCACCGCTGCATCCTCCCCACTTCCCGCCTGTCTCTCACCGTGACTGGACCTACGCTCTTCGCAATGGCTGCCCATGTGGTCGCTTTTGTGGTGGTGCCGTACTTGCTGCATGGCCTCCTGCTGCTCTCTGCCCTCCTCTTAGTGGGTGTGATGATGGCCCCGCCTCCTGAGAAAAGGAAGAGAGTGGTGTTGACTCTGGAGAAGAAACGGGAGATATTGGAGAAAATTGATGCGGGTTGGTCTTCTTCACGCATTCTCTGCGAGTTTAACTTGGCCCGGTCGACTTTGTTCGATATCAAACGTTCCTGAGACAAACTCATGCAGTACACGGCTGACTTCTCGTCGAGAAGCAAACGCAACGTGGAAAGGAAGGTTATGTTTACCCCCAAGTTTGCAGAAATCGACCGATCCACGTTGATTTGGTACCGACAGCAACGTGCAGCTGGTGTGATGGTACGTGGAACGGAGCTGAAGGCTGCTGCTGAGAAGTTTGCAAGGCTTCACGACGCCCTAGACTTCAAGGCATCCGAGGGTTGGCTCTTCGCGTTCAAGTTGCGACATGGCCTTACTAACCGTAAAGCACATGGCGAAGCATTGGACGCTAACGAGGATGGAGTTGACGAGTTTCGGCACAAGGTGAAAGGCTTGATTGACAGGGAGGGCCTCACTCTCGGTCAAGTCTATAATGCAGACGAAACTGGCCTATTCTATCGCTCGGTGCCAACGAACACTCTAGCCGATGAGACGGAGAAGCGTGTACCTGGCCGCAAGCTTTCTAAGGAATGGATATCTGCTTTGTGTTGTGCCAGTGCTAACGGCATGCACCGGCTTAAGCCCGTTATTGTTGGCCGTGCAAAGCAGCCTCGGTGCCTTCGTGGGGTGATGGATGTCCTTCCTGTCGTATGGTACCATTCTTTGAAAGCATGGTTCACAGCTGTGATCTTCAAAGACTGGTTTCACCGTCACTTCGTCAAGGAGGTCATCCAGTACCAGACGAAGACACTGGGAATCCCTCGCAACCAGGTAAAGGCTCTCCTTCTCCTCGACAATGCACCTGCCCACCTGTGCGACAAGGACTTGGTTGCTGAGAATGGCCGTATTAGGTGCATGTTTCTGCCACCTAATACGACTGCTCTCATTCAACCCATGGACCAAGGAGTGATCGTGGCAACAAAGCGCCTGTACCGTCGGAAGTTCCTGGACGAGGTGATGGTTGTTCTCGAGGACGAGGACGAGCGCAGGGAAGGAAGTGACACTCGAGGCAAGCGGACTTTGGAAAACCTTCGCCGCTACAACATCAAGTCTGCGCTGTACAACTGGGCTAGTGCATGGAAGGAAGTCCCTGTGAAAACTCTTGAAAATGGTTGGTCTCGTCTGCTTCTCGGAACAGATGTGGAGTACGATTTTCTAGGGTTTGACGTGGATGACTTCCATGCACGGCTACGTACGCACGGCGACGATGTTGATGTGGACGATGTTCGTGAGTGGTTGGACGACGACGAGGGCGATCCTGGGTATCAGACGTTGTCTGATATCGAGATCGTGTCTTCGGTTGCTGGTGTCAGTCCCGAACTTGAAGATTCCGACGACGAAGGCGATGATGATGCGGACTCCTCTCAGCAGGACACTACTCCAGCCATCCCCAAGCTGAGCGCACTCCGGGAACATCTAGAGTTCGTCCTAGACTACCTGGAACACCCGGACTGCGACAGGGAGATGGGGCCCTTGTGACTCGTGGAGGAAGTGCGTGCTTTCCGGCAGTGCATCATCAATCGCCAAAATCATCGGTCCTTGCGTCAGTCAACGATTGACAGTTTTTTCAGGCCCGTGACCCCCGCTGTGCCAAGCCCTGGTTCCACTCCGTTGCCTACCCAAGACAGGCCCTCATGCTCCGAGCCACAGCCCAGCACATCAGCTACAGTGGAGTCACCGCTCGATGTGAGTTTGCGGCTTTCCTCAGAGTCTTCTGTAGTCGGTACGCCATCACCACGACCCACCGATGCACCCCTTGGTCGCCTGCCAGTGATACTCTCGGACTCTGACAGTGAATAAACAGCAAGAACTTCTCCACTAGACCACACGGGAATTTTGAGTGTTGTGCAGTGAAAAAAACGGTGTGTTGTGTTAAGGTTTTCGAAATGAGAGAAAAGACTCAGTGGAAACAAAATTTAACGTAACTAACCTTCTTTGTTTTGGCTTTAGAAATTTTGAAAAGATTGGGAAAAGTTAATGTGCAACACTAAAGTTAACTGGAACATTATTTGGACTAAAGTGAACACTGTGAAGAGAACGGACTTGTGTGTGTTATTGACTAAGTTCAGTGCAAGACTTCAGGAAGAGTGTACTGCAAGTGCTTCAGGAAATCGTTCTTACTGTCAGAGTCCGAGAGGAGGCGGTTATTCATTGAGGTGGCCAGGGACTTGCTGTAAGTAGCCAGAATGTTTCATATTGTACTTTTTTCCATACTATACTTACCAGAATGTTTCATACTGTACTTTTTTCCATACTATACTTACCTCATGCATGTGCAGTAGGAATGTGTTTTTCAGAGTTAGGCTAGGTTAGGGTCCATAAGTACCAGAATGTTTATTAATGTATGAACATACTTCTAAACCCTCATTTTATGTTTCTTTTGCATATTTTTCAGTCATTTATGTGCCTTATTGGTGTGATCTGGGTCTTAAATAGGTGCTATGCATGTCCAGAGGGAGTTGTATAGGTGTTTCTCTGAGTTAGGGTCCATAAGTACAAGTCCATAAGCTGGGGCCCAATATCCGGACGAAACCAATAACCGAACCTACCGATGGCTCTATTGATCCGGATATTGGAGGGGTTACTGTATTCATCTTTAAAACAACACTGCAACCAACATTCAATCGTAAAACATGTATTTGCACTGCCCAATCAAATAAAAAGACTGCAAAGTGAATATGCGGCCTAGAATCATAAAAAAATTTGCAGCTTTTTCATTTCACTTTACCGCACATTAAAATGCATAAGTAACCATAATCTATACAGCACTGTACAAGCAATTTAATGTAGTTTTTCATGCTTTCAACCTGATTTATATATCCTTATTAGACCTTTATTGCTGAATATTTTTCTATGGCAAGGTATACAATTCTTGGTTTTCACCTAAATTCACCTCATCATTTCAACTTTGTTTTCCTTTTTTGAATATACTGCGATAAACTGAAACTATTCAGCTTTAAAATAACACCACAACCAGAATTCAATCATAAAAGATGTATTTACACTGACCGATCAAAGAATAAGATTGAGAAGTCAATATGCGACCGAGAATCGTAAAAAAATTTGCATCTTCCTCCTTTTGCAGTACTGTGCAATAAAATGCATAATAACCATAATCTACACAGCACTGTAAAGGTACTTCATTGTAGTTTTGCATGGTAATCAGACTCAAATATCTTTAGAAGTTTTTCTTTGCCGAATATTTTTCTATGGAGAGGTATAAAATTTTTGCCTTTCGCCTACCTTCAACTTGTCATTCTGACTTTCTGTTTTCTTTGTTTTCCCTTTATGAACATATTATGATAAAGTACAACTATTTAGCTTTAAAATGACCCCAAAATCAACATTCTGTCATGAAAAGCATATTTACACAAAGTGATCAAAGAAAAATATCAAGATGCGAAGTTGTGGATCAGAGTGGGAGTGGATGACTCTAGCACAGACATAAATTGTCTGGCTAAGACAGCTGATAAGGTTAACTGATAGTTTCAAACAGTTTTGTTTCAGTTCTTGACTGATTTCAAATACCAGTAACCTAAGAAATGTGATTATCATTTTAAAAACTTTGATGTTACCTGTAACCATCGATGAAACTGGCATTGATGTAATCTGAACCTTCAGTACCTCTCAGAGGCTGTAAGCATACACGACTGCCTTCAAATGGTAAAATGTTCACCAATCTGTTCTTGAACTTGTTGACTGGTAAGCTGGCACTTACAAATCTTGAGGGCTGGGCTTTGATATTTGCCAAACGCTGTAGGAAAAAGAAAACACATTACCCTAAATGGAGAGGTGAACAATAGGAGGAAAGTACCAGTAATGGTCCAGTAATATCATTATCCAAACCCAGTTGCATAAGTTAGGTCCACTTGCTTAATGGGTTAGTGTCTCACTAACCTTGAACTCCAGCTCCATGCCAGTGACAGTCTCTCCTGGTTCTGGTGCCATCAGTTTCTGGATGTGAGCGTGGAGACTGCGGGCAGGAACCTCAGAAGCACCTGCCACTACTGCCTCAAGCAAAGCATCGTGGATGAAGATGTACTGGTCTTCTGTCTGAACCTGTAAAGCATGCTGTGTATTTAATCTCTATATCTATATACCTAGGCTGCTTTCCCCAATTCTATACAGTGGGGCACCAATTTTCGCGCCTAATTGGGTCCAAAAATAATGCGCGAAAGTGGAATTAGCGAAAGTTGGGGCATTGTCTTTATGGCAAAAAGGCTAATTGGTTCCCGGTTATCCTAAAGTAACATTAGATTTTCATTTTCACTTGCAGTACAGTACATCAAATCACTATTGTACATTGCATTGTGAGATACAAACAATAAAAACTGTACAGTACACATTATATGAGGAGAAACATACCACAGAGACCAGGTTGAGGTGTTTAATGGATGTTGGGGGTAAGTATCCGAGGCGCGTGGCGGGCTTATTTAGCCACGCCAGACGTATTGGCGCCACCTCCCGACACTGAATGTCCCGGCCACTTTTTATCACCACCACTGCCTCCCGGCCCTCCCCCCACACCACCAGGCTCTCCCCCCACACCACCAGGCCCTTTCCCCACACTACCAGGTATAGTAGTGGCCATTGAACCGTGAGAATCCAACACAATGGAGCTAGCACGCTCGTACACAATGGCGGGAATGGGTGGACAGAGTGTTGACATTACGTCATTCAAGATGGCGGTGGGTTGCGGGCGGGCGGTGCAGGAAATTCAAAGTTCAAAATATTGTCCCAAACCCAAAATTTGTGCGCGAAAATCGATTTTTTTCAAGCGAAAGTGGAAGTTAGGGAATATTTGGTGCATGCCGCGAAAGTGGATTCCGTGAATCCTGCTGTAGCGAAAGTTGGTGCACTACTGTAACTTAGCTGTAAAGACATTCCTTCTTATAAGTAAGGGATATATTTTAAAATGACAGTATTATCACGACCTCTCTTTCCCACCTAAGGGTGGGGTGAAGCACAGCCCAGAAAATATGGAGAGACAAAACACAAAAGTGGGAGGAATCCCTTACAACATCAGTTTCATGTAAATCAGTGCTGAAAATTTGGGGGAACTGGCAAACCAATTTAACAGGTAACAATGGAACACAGACTAGCAGCTTCCTGACATGTAGTGAGGAATTACCATATAAAATAACATAAAAAAATGTATTCAGCTTAATGGGCATTTTCTGTAACTGTTCATTATCATCATTAACTGTAAATGATGATGATGATGATGATGATGATCATCATCATCATCATCATGCCTCTTTTTTCCACTTGCAGGAGGAAAGGGTACAGCTGTAACTGTTCAACCACAATCAATAACATCTTTACTTCTTTACATCATCTTGATTATTAGGCACCTAGATAAATGGATTGCAACTTCATTCTCTACAATAGCACTAGCTGTCACTGTTACCATGTAGTTCCTCTGGGCACGGAGACAAGTAACATGGCCATAAATGTCTACGGTTCGTTCATGCTTTATTCTCTCCAGCATTGCGTCAATCACAATGAAGGCTCCTGTCCTCCCAACTCCAGCACTGGAGAAAAGAAAAGAAAAAAAAAAAAAAAAAAAAAAAAGACATTAGTCTATTATCCTGCTACTATCAAGTTATTAAGAATTATACTGCAGTTTCCAAACTTCATTTTTTTACCAACAGATAATATTCAAAAACTGCATGGGAATCCAAGGAAGAATCTATATGCAGTACACAGAATGCATGCTAGAACAGTATGGTACAAATCATTAACCTAACCCTAATTCCCACAAATAAATGGGATGGGTAGAATACTGAAAATGGAAAAAGAATGGGGAAACTATTCACAGAATGCTTGGTGATTTGGGCCATATACTCATTCACTCATCATTCTAACCTTTAAAATTCTAGCTTCCATCCATGATGCAGTGTCCTACATTAAATTGTGTTTCACATAAGTATGCTATCTTGGTCATGCTTGTGGAGTAAAGGCCATTCTATCTACGGTCAAACTAAAAAACATGTGCAATCCTTGTCATGTACATCTCCATACACACTTCTCAAAAAATTCCATCCTTTGCCTCCTGTTTTTCTTTCTCAACTTGCAATCCATGATTTCTCACATTATTTTTATTCTTTATTTATTTATTAGTTTTTTTTTACAGAAGATGCATAGAGGAAGGAAAAAAGAATCCATACACCAGATTACAGGTGTTCTTCATTCAAACAAAATTTGTAACAGCTGGCCTTCAACAGCTGTGTGTGTGTGTGTGTGTGTGTTTACCTATTTGTATTTACCTATTTGTAGTATACAGGAACTGAGCAATGCTCGTGTTGTCCTGTCTCCATATCTACATTTATCCAGTCTACTTTTACACACATTAATGTTTTTCTCCTGCACCACCTCTTCGTCTAAGTCGTTCCAAATATTTATGTATTTACCTAATATACCTAATTATGATATACACGAAATGTGCTATGCTCGTGTTTCCATCACTGTTTCTCTGTAAGTCAAATTTAGCTTAAAACTCGTTTAAGTTTTTAGACTGGGCGATCTCTTTGTCTAGGCTATTCCATAAGTCTATACTTCTATAAGGAAAGCTATATTTCTTGATATCCTTCAAGCAGCTTGACTTCTTCAATTTCATTCCATGTCCTCTTTTTCTCTCTTATCCCATAAAAACAGATCTTCTCAGTCAATTTTATCTACTCCTATCATGGTCCTGAACACTGCAATCATGTCTCCCCTCTTTCTCCTTTCCTTTAAGGAAGGCAAATCCAGCTTTTCCTGCCTCTCTCTGTATGACAGATCTGCCAGACTGGGGACCATCTTGGTTGCTGTTCTTTGTATTCTCTCAATCTTGTTTATATCTTTCTTTTTGTGTGGTGACCACACTACCGCTGCATATTCTAACCTGGGGCGGATCATGGCCACTATCAATTTTTTCACCATCTCTTCCATATAATGAAATGCTACCCTTATGTTAGTAAAGAGATTATGTCTCTCTAACTATCTTGTTAATGTGTTTTTCTGGTGACAAACTATCTTGGACCAGCACTCCCAAATCTTTCTCTTCTCTCATTTTTGTGATTAATTCATTACCCAACAAATAATTCAGTGATGGCCTCCTGGTACTTATACCCATTTCCAATATTTTACATTTCTTTACATTAAATTTCATTTCCCACATCCGGCTCCAATCATATATCCTAGCCAGATCCTCCTGCAGCATTTTACAATCCTCCTCAACCTCTACCTTCCTCAATATCTTTACATCATCAGCAAACAGACTTGCATAACTGTTCACTCCATCTACCATATCATTTACGTAAATCAGGAACATTACCGGCGCCAACACCGAGCCTTGAGGGACTCCACTTGTTACTTTCCTCCATCCAGACATCCTGTCCTTTATTACTGTCCTCATTTGTCTCTCTCTCAAAAAGTCTCTCATCCATTTCAGGAGTTTCCCCTTTAGTCCTCCTATATACTCTAGTTTCCACATTAGTCTCTTATGAGGTACCTTGTCGAAGGTCTTCTCTAAGTCTGAGTACACACAATCCACCCAACCATCTATTTCCTATACCACGTCAATCGCTCGGGTAAAAGCTCAACAAGTTGGAAACAGCTCAACAAGTTGGAAACACATGACCTTCCACTACTAAATCTAAACTGACATTCAGCCAAAATATTCATCTCTTCCAGATATTTTATCCATCTGTCTTTCAGGATTCTCTCACACAATTTTGCAACCATGGTGGTTAGAGACACTGGTCTATAATTCAGGGGTTCTTCCCTGTTTCCTCCCTTATAAACTGGTACCACATGTGCCCTCTTCCATTCTTGTGGCACTTTCCCCTCTTCCAGAGAACACATGATTAAACTGTGAATTTTATCTGCCAGTTGTTGTGTGTGTGTGTGTGTGTGTGTGTGTGTGTGTGTGTGTGTGTGTGTGTGTGTGTGTGTGTGTGTGTGTGTGTGTGTGTTTCCACTCCTTACCTGCAGTGGACCACAATTGGGCCTGAATCCGGTGGGTTAACATGACGGACACGCCTGAGGAACATAAGGAATGGTGAGGGGTGGTCCGGCACCCCATGATCAGGCCAAGCTGTGAACTGGAACTGTCGAATCTCTCGTCGATCCGCACTATTAGCCTGGAATCACACGAACAAGGGGAATTTCGGTAAGACTGCACTGTAAATATGAAAAACTAAGTATCACATACTGTGGGGTTCTGACCTTTGGTTCCTTGTTCTGTGCATATATATATATATATATATATATATATATATATATACACAGTAGAACCTCTTTGGTGCGGACCCCTTTAATCCGGATTTCTGTTAATTCGGACAAAATTTAAAAATAGTAAGCTCCAAAAATATGTTGAAAGTAATTCTAGTCATTTTCAGTATCGGCGCGGAAAGCGATCATCATTCGTTTAGTCTCGGATCACGCTAGGTTGCAACATGGGCACCTGTTTAAACACACGCTAGCATTCGTTCCATCAACTAGTTCACCAACCATTTATATTTTTACGCTGTATTTCAAAAGTTAATCCTCCTTACCATGCCCCTTAATGCAAGTGTAGCTTCTGCAATGAATAAAGGTGTTAAAAGGAGGAGTTTGCTTACACAAAAATGGGTTAGAATATTCTGCAGTGTTTAATGATTACTGTAGGTTATTTTTTGTACTTAAATGTGCTTTACTTGTACATCAAACATTAGCTTCTTGCCCAGATGGGTGTTATCAATATGCCAAAGATGACAATGTATTTTTTGCCTACATAAGTTTTATTTTTATTCCAAATATTACAGTTAATTAATTAATTTATTTTTTTGCCTACACGGGCCTTAGTCACTTACTACAATTTAAAATGTAGGCTAGTTTCTTGTCATGGCCTTACCTGTAAATTATGCAGTACAAAACTATCGTATATGATTAGTTTGGTTATTTTAGTATCCTTTCATCTTTTGCAGTTACATAGGGTTGACACATGCCACATATGTTAATAATTAACAAACATACCATATGTAGATAGTTTTTGGTATGAACTGGAGATTACCCTGATGGTCTGGACAATCTGCTAATTCGGACAACCCTTCCCCCCATATAGTCCGAATGAGAGAGGTTCTACTGTATATATATATATATATATATATATATATATATATATATATATATATATATATATATAAAGTTTTGCAGTGATGTATGTTCCAGTGCTTACAAATCCAAGCTTAATTCATCTTCAGCCTGCAGACATAATTTTTAATTTTATTTTTGCCATCTCTTTTATTCAGCTCAAACTTCTGCATCAGTAGGGGTTAAATACAGCTTTCATTAACCAATTCACTGGCACTTTAAGCTGCACTAAACTACATAAAATAATCTGGTGGCAACAAGAACTAAAAAAGAAAGAAAGCCATCCTCAGGCTGAAGGGGCTTCTGGTTATTGTTTTAAACCGAACACCCATCCCACAATTCTGAGGACTATAAGGTTCTCAATTCAAGAGATTTTCATCATCATCATCTGGACCTCCTTTCTCACCATGGAGCAGGGTGAGGAGGTTTTCTGACTTAAAAAAAAAAAAATCCAGCTACAAAGGTGTTGCCTATCCAAACACTATGGATTACACAAGCCTAGCCTAGGGTCCAAATACCACACAATGAATAACATTGGACAGTAGGGCTGGAAGAAAGTGGGACACAAATTATTTATGACATGACAATTTTTTAAATCATGTCATAAAAAACACAAATATCATAAATGTGAAAAGCCATGAATGTATGAGAACATAAATCAAATACCATACATTTGAAAAACTATGAACATTTACCAATATCTAAAGCTCTGCTTCAAGTTACTGTTCCTAAAATACTGTACAGTATAAATGTCAAATAAGTACAAATAAATAATGTATTGAATTTGCTTCAACAAGACAAAAAATTCACTGCAATCTGACCAGAAGGAAATTCTATCTATCTATCTATCTATTGCCAGATGCCTCAATCCCGTTTGGGGTGGCCACAAACAAATTGCCTCCAAGTCGCCCTGTCCCCCGCCATTTCACTGCCCTGCTCCCAACTCACACCCCCCTCTCTCATATACCTCTCCACCCCATCCCTCCATCTCATCCTCGGCCTCCCCCTCCCTCTTCCCCCCTCCACCTCACTCACATACACTCTCTTCGTCAGTCTTTCACTCTCCATCCTCTCCACATGGCCAAACCACCTCAGTGTGTTCCTCATAACGCTTCCTATCACATCCACATCAACACCACAACGCTCCTTTATATCCGCATTCGTCAGCCTGTCTCTCCATGTGACTCCACAGGCTCCTCTTAAATAACTCATTTCCACTGCTCTCACTCTTGACTTGTGTCCTTCCAACAATGTCCAAGCTTCACTTCCGTACTTTAGAGTTGGTATCACAATACTGTCATGTAGTAACTTTTCCACTTCCATGCTCACTTCCCTGTTTCTTATCACTGCTTTCAAAGAACCAGCAACCTTTCTTCCCTGCTGTACCCTTTCAAGCATTTCACCCTCCAAACCTCCATCCTTACTCATCACACTACTCAAGTACTTAAACGTACTCACATTTTCCAACTCCTCACCATCCAACCTCGCTATACATTCACTGACTTCACCTCTCTCAAAGACCATCACTTTACTCTTCCCTACATTCACCTTTAGATTCCGTTTCTTACACACTCTCTCAAACTCATCCACCAAGCCTTGCAGCTCCCCTTCGTCTTCACTCAACAACACAGTATCATCTGCAAACAACAGTACAGGGAGTTTCCAAACACTATCCTCTCTCACCAGGGACACTCCAACATCCACTACCCTACCTTGTACCTCTTTTATTACCCCATCCATGTACAGATTGAACAACCATGGAGACATGACACATCCCTGTTTCAAACCAACTTTCAAAGAGAAAAATTCACTTAGTTCACCATCCACACGCACTGCAGCCTTCGCACAATCGTACATACTCTTCACAGCATTCAACAACTTCCCATCTACTCCATATAATCTTAACACTTTCCACAATCCTTGTCTATCCACCCTATCATATGCTTTCTCCAAATCCATGAAAGCCGCATACAACTTCTTTCCCTTCTCTAGAAACTTTTCCACTAAAGATCTAAGAATGAATATCTGATCTACACAACCTCTTCCCTTCCTAAAGCCTCCCTGTTCTTCTCCAACTAATTTCTCTGTTCTTTCTCTAACTCTGTCAATAAGTATCCTACCATACACTTTTCCTATTATACTAAGAAGACAAATGCCCCTATGATTACCACACACTTCTTTTTCCCCTTTTCCTTTGTACAAGGGAATAATTATACCTGACTTCCAATCCTCCGGGACTCTACCTTCCTCCCAGGCCAATCTGCACATCTTCCACATCCATTCTACTACTATCTCTCCCCCATGCTTCAGCATTTCACCACACACTCCATCAATTCCTGGGGCTTTCCCGATTTAACTTTCTTCATTGCTTCCACAACTTCTATCCTACTGATTTCTTCCTGTCTTCTCACCTCCCTCCTTCTCCCAGCCATTCCCCAGCCACTTATACTCGCATTACTTCCATCCTCTATGTTCAACAATTCCTTAAAGTGTTCTCTCCATCTGCTCACTTTTTCTCCCTTCTCCACTAGTAATCTACCATTTTTATCTTTCACTCCCCTGCTAACTTCACTTCCACCCTGCCTTACTCTTTTCACCTCTTTCCAGAACATTTTCTTACAGTCCCTCCACTTTACACTCAAATTCCTTCCAAATTCCTCATCCACTCTCTTCTTACTCTCTCTTACTAATCTTTTCACCTCTCTCTTTCTTTCTACATATAACTCTCTCTTCCGCCTCTCAACTTCTTCCACGCCCCTATTTCTCATCCATTCATTGTATGCTTTCTTCTTTTGTGCCACAGCCTGTTTCACCTCTTCAGTCCACCACGCTGTTCCTTGCACCCCCCTCCGTCTTCTCTTCTTTCCACACACCACATCACATGCTGCACATATTTCTTCTGTAAATATCCTACACACACCTTCCACGTCTCCCATCTGCTCCAATTCATAATTGCCCAATCGTTCCTCCACTTCTCTCTTATACTCTGCCTTTTTCTTATCCTCTTGTAACCTTTCCACTCTCCTTGCAACTACTCCTTCCTCTCGTCTTTCCCTTCTTCTATTCCTCCATCTTACTTGAATTTTAATTCTGGCCACCACCAAGTAGTGGTCAGAAAGTCCACTCCCCCAGCCTCTATAAACTCTTGCATCCATTACACATTTTCGCATCCTTTCATCCACACACACATAATCAATCAATGCCTTCCTTTCATTCAGTTCACCACCCACCCTTCTCATCACTTGCTATGTATACCTGTGGATCATTTTATGCCTGAAGAGGGTATTGGCTATCACCAACCCACTCCCAGCACAAATGTCCACCAACGCACTCCCATTCTCATCTATCTCAGCAGGCACACCCCACTCACCAACTATTCCATCCACCTTCACATTCCCAACTTTACCATTCATATCACCAATCAAAAACACTCTCTCATTCCTTCCAAACTTTTCCATGCACACTTCCACATTTGTCCAGAACTCTTCTCTCACTCATTTAGCACGATCTTGCGTTGGCGCATACACACACACAATCGCCCACATTTGTATTCCAACTTTCAACTTTACCCACACAATCCTTGACCCAACTGATCCATACTGTCTTATGCTCCTCTTCCATCTTTTACTCACAACTATACATACTCCTTCCTTTGCCCTCTCATTCTCACCTACTCCTGCACATATACCCCATCCATACTCCCATTCTCTCACACTTTCTCCTCTCCATTTTGTTTCAGTTATTCCACATACATCCACTTTCGCACCCTCAAGCACCTAGACAATCTCTCTCTCTTTCACCTCATCATTCGCTCCTCTTACATTCCACGTAGCCATTACCAAGTCCTTTGTCCGGTCCTGGGTCATTATCGTTTGGTCAGTCCTTGTCCGAGGCTTGTTGTTTGTTTTTTTAGTTAGTTGTTTTCCGGGGAGGGGCACTAACCCGTACTGTAATTACATAATGAAGGCTGATGTTCCAAAGATTAATGAAATCAGATACCATTCATGGATCGATAAGCATTAATCAAATAAATTGAATTATACGGCGGTACTATATTGTACTGTCCAATTCGTCGTAATTTAAATTTCCCATTCATTTTTAAAAACTAAAATTAAGATCATAAAATATTATTAACTGTTGATATTCTTTAAGATTTTATAAAAGATTTTTAAAAGCAAGGAAACATTAAATCTATGGCACTACAATTCTTTACAATTCTTGACACAGTTCTTAATTAAATAATCAATGAAAGTATTTTTCTTCCAGTAACTGTACAGAAGTTGTGTTTATGTGTTACAATGAAATCTCCTTGCTTCATTATATACATTAAACACATATTTTTCTTAAATTCATATTTTTCTTGGGCATTTTTTTGTACAAAATTAATTAGTGAATAAATGAAGCTGCTCATGAAATTAAAAATTTTTGATATGAAATTTTTCATATGTCAAAAATTATTTACTGAAATAAAGTTTTAAATAATTTAACCTAAATCACGCCAAGCAGGAAAATGGTAATGTACCAATGATAAAATCACCATTTGTACATTACTTTTCTAATGATCTGTCTTACCCGCTGGAGCTGGAAGGTTCTGACAGTGTAGGTGGCCAACTCCTGCACATCGGTGAGTGTGACATGCATGATGCCATAAATCTCTGTGGCCGATACGCGGGCAGGCCAGTACTGGTCACATTTGATCCTGGTTCGCTCCTCCAGCTTGGTCATCATCACTATGGTACTTGACCGCTGCTCCCACATCATCCGCCACAGATCCCCAAATGTCTCAGGAAGGGGGCCCTGAGGAAAAAAAGGTGTTCATCATCATCCTGAGCCTTTTTTTCTCCCACCTAATGACTGAGTGAGGTATTTAAAACTGGTAAGGCCTGTACAGTATAATATCCTCAATATGAAAAAGTAAATGACAAGAATGACTGATATAGCATACTGCAATAAACTAAGCATTAAGCTACTAAATACTGTTAGAAAAAGGCCACTGTGGCAATACATACTGTACATCCATACAAATGATGCCATGCTTTCTCTTAAGTAAGCCTCATACTGAAGTTAACCATTGTGCAGCTGATGTATTCTGTCAAATGTAAGTTAAACCATGTGCAAAAACCAGCTACGGTAATTACTTCTAACAACTGCTGGAAGCTGTTGGGGAAAAAAAAAAAGAGAGAGAAAAAAAAAGGACACATCAAGGAACCAGGAATTCAGGGAGTGTATTCCCTCATCCCTGGTGCTGGAGGGTGCTGGGCATTAACTTACTTTTATTAGCTTCATTATTACCTTAATTGTGAATCACATTATGAGCAGGTCATGTCTCAAACTAATTTGGAGACAGATAGGGTTGCAATGATCAGATACAGAAAGTACTATATTTACATCTTTGGTTGCTGCATGATTTCTGTAACTGGAAATATCTATTTTGAGTTACTCAGAATGTGATACCCCAACTCCTAACAGAGGCAAACAGGTTAAACTGGACAAACCTGGGTGGCAATATAGGCATTCTGTTTGCGGTATCCATCACAGAAGTTTGCATTGATGTAATCACTGCCAGGAACACCCTCAATACTTTGCAGCACCACTCTCGAGTGGTCATAGGCAATTACATTAGCATAACGGTTCTTGGGCTTGTTGATTTCAAGACTACTATTTTCCCACGTAAATTGTTGTCCAGGGTCAATGGACTGAAAGAAAAAAAATAATAAAAACAATGAAACTGGTGTATAACTGTTGACAGATTGCACCTGTAACACAGTAGATCTTTTACAGTAATTTTAACAATCTTCTAACAGCAAACACTCCTTCATGCACTGGTATTTAACGAACAGGGTTATCTTGTAGACTAATTACCTTCCCTTGATTTATAAAGACCTGTACTTACTTAGACACAAGACAGCTGAATAGTTTAGAAAATTTGTATTAAAAAAAAAAAAAAAAAAAAAAAAAAAAAAAAAAAGGCCAAGACTATACAAAATATAGGAGATGAAGCAGTTTCATTCTGTGCCACTGATACCTATGTGATAGTTATATGACTTTCTAGATCTGAAAAGAAGCATCTTCTCCCTGCTAGTATGTAATAAAGTAACATGTACCATCCTGCTGATATATAATAAAGTAACATGTATTACCATGCTGGTATGCAATAAAGTACAGTATATCACCCTGCTGGTATGTACTGGTAATAAAGTAAGCATGTACCTGAATATGCATCTAGTATAATGGTCATGAATGGGATGGCAGCAGGTGTTGATGAGGTATATATAATGATGATAAAATGTATTAGAAAGTGTGGAATGAAAATCTTGTTAAGGTCTGAGGAGTGGAGCTGTGCCAGTGGCATGAAAGAAGGCTGTGACTTGTGCCTCTGTACTGAAGTAAAGATGATCCAAGTGAGAAAACAATAAGAAAGAATAAAAATGAATAAAATCAAATCATCACCATCATCATGTAATCCAGTGTTGCCCCATGAGGAGCATAGGAGCCCAGGGCTAGGCAAGTTGGTACTGACATTAAAGATAAGAGTGACTGGCTCACTCATCTCTGAGTGGCATTACATGAGCAATAAACCCCAATCATTCCTTGGATATAAACCTACACAGGTTCAATCCGATTGGAGCAGACTAAACCATCAGGCGCCATAATTTGGTTATATGGTTACCAACCAGCATAGTAAGGTTTCCTGGTGTACAGGAAACTGGAGGAATTGTCTGCTGAATGTTGTAAGAAAGATTAATGGGAGAAAAATTAAAGCGAAAGAAGGTATTAGAATGTCTGATTACAGTAGTAGGGGATATATAGATCAATATTTATATATGACAATTGGGAGAAAAGTCATAAAGTCTGTAATAGATATTTGAACTGGACCAAGTCTGATAAAAGAGAAGAATATCAATTAAGGTGCCAAAAAAGCAAAATATGCTAGCCATACATAATGAAGTTTTACTGTACAGTACAATAATCTTCCTAACAAACTTATAACAATAATTAGACACTGTACCTCATACTCCTGTGAAAACTTCTGATTATCATTAGCCTTCAGCCTTTCTATATGCTCAGCCAGCTGGGCAATAGGTATGGGCGGATGTGAGATCATGCCAGGGGTTTGGAAATTCAACCGTCGCATTTCCACAGGATCAAGAGGTGCTGCTGGAATGATACCAACACCTCCTCCACCCCCACCTGCCCCTCCACCAACACCTCCACCACCATGACCCAGGCTCAGGTCTGCCATCAAGGGTTTGGTTACTTGCGCTTGGTCAGGTGACTTGGGCTGTCGCCGACGTCTATAATTAGGAGGCAAATGGCCACAAAGATGAATCACATTAATGTATTTTATTAAAAACTGACTAACAGCTCTGTTAGATGTCTTGTACTGTTACACTGATGATTAACAAAAGTCTGCAGTAATATTTAAAAGGTGCAGCTGAAACAGTGGACAACTGAAACCTGTTAGATGGCTGGTAATAGTGTATTGATAACGAACAGAAGGGTGACTTTTCTTAAATGGCAAAGCTGATATAGTGGATTGTGCACTGAAGTGCTGTGCCACTAAAATATTACTGCATACCAAGAAAAAGTCAACAAACCTTTAATGAGTCCAAATTTGTATCTCTCTCTCTCTCTCTCTCTCTATCTACTGAAATATGGTGCCTTCAAAATAAAATTGTATAGCTATAAAAAGCACTCAACACAAAATTTGGATGAAATATTTTAATACAGTCTATATAGTAGCAGTCACTGCAATCCCAGGCTCATCTGAATGTGAACCTGGCCGACTGCAAGCTGAAGCTTTGTCAGTGATGCTGACCACTCAGCAAGCACACCTTATATAAACAATATTGTATTTGAACTTACTTCCAGACAAAGAGGAAGAGGAAGAGTGAGATGACCACCAGGAGGACTGCCCCAATGACTGGACCAACAATCATGAGCATCTCCATATCCTTTACGTTGTCCTGGACACGGACGTCTGGGGTATTGGTAGACTCAAAGGGGTTGGGGCGCCGAGGAAGGTCACCAGATGGAGCCGGCCGCATGTCCAAGGAAATGTAGGCCGAGAAGGGTGATGAGGTGTAAAGGTGCTGAAGCAGGTGGAGATGAATAATACTGTATATTAATGCTTAACTATATAAAATCACTTGGCAATACTTGGAATAGTAAACTAAAATTGTTCTGATCATAAGAATGACAGTATTAACTCTCAGGTTCCTTTGACTCCCTCTCAACTGAATAACATCATCTGATGTTGGTGAAAAAAAGAAAATACAGTTGTGTTGACCTTGAAAGGTTGCTATACTTTACTATCTCTCACCTAAGTAAAACTGCCTGATGTCAGCTGCAGTAAAATACCAGAGTACCCCTACTTTGAGTGGGTTTATAGTGACATACAATAATTAACACTCAAGCTCCTACCACTAATTCTAGAGTAAACTTTCCTGGCATCAGCTGGGAAATAATACAGTTGTACTGACCATGACAGGGTTAATGGTGACATTATTAGCACTCTCTTGCATTGAAAAAAAAAAGAAAAAGAAAAAAAAAAGAAAAGAAAAGAAAAAAAAAAAGATCCCAATCATGAAAGGGCCTAACTGGCAGTACATACTGGTGATGCATAACAAACACTGCAACAAAATAAGCATTGGCATTTTGCTGTATGAAAAAATTGCACCTTAATTTACCTAGTATAGAACAGTTTCTAGTCCTCTGATGCAGTGATATGAAAATGAAACAATACCTTTCTCAGTGCTGCTTTACTGCACTTGTGATCAGTAAGCAAGAATACTGATTTTTTTGCAACACAAGTGGCACAAACTTAGATTATATGGAGTGCAATGAATAAATTTCTAACCTATAAAGCAAAACAGATAAAAAAAACTTATGCGGTACAATTACAAATGACACTAACAAATTTCAGTGATCAAATAGGAGAGACTAAACATGTACACTATAAAGCTGCACCTAAATCCAAACAGTACATAAAATCACTGCCTGACATTCACACAACTGAGACAATAACAGTGTCAAATTCAGCGAGGAGGAGGATTAGGGGTCTAGACCTCCCCCTTTTCATTTGCGCTATTTTTTCTTTCTAGACAGAGATGCATAAACCTCAATAAGTATAGCATACAGACTGAATGCAGAGAAAAAAACAATATTTTCCAGTTCCTTCTTGCATGAATTTTGACTCCACTGATAAAAGCTTTGCAATTTATGATTTTCTAATAGAATTGTGTTAATGTAGCTTTGTAATAACTTCACCATAATCTTTAAATGCCTGACTGCCACCAATGAGCATAAAACTAGTGGACTTCTCCTAAAATCCTGGACTCCCCCCCTAGTTGGACCTATAATCTGGTTGGCTGAATCTTTATCTCTGTACCACAGGGCTCTTGAATCAGAGCACGCATATAAGACTATCAAACATTAACACTAAAATACAGTACTACAATGTACTGGTTAACCATGACTCTCAAAATACACAATGAGTGACTAAAGAGTCTTGTTGGATGACCAATGTCCAGTCAATGAGGAAGATGACTTATCATATACATGGTGTTCTGTATAACATACACTTTTCAATAGCAGTTAATAATAATAACATACCTGACCTGGAGTGTCCACAACAGCTCGAACAAAGATCTTATATCTGCAAGAAAATAAAGAAATACTTGTACAATACTGAACTACACAGTCAACTTCAGGTCCATTAAAATATCATCATCATCATCATCATCATCTAATCCTGTGTTGTCCCCATGAGCAGTGTAGGAGCTCGGGCCAGGCAAGTTGGTCCTGACATTTAAGATAAGAGTGACCATCCTCACTCATCCCTGAGTGGCATTACCTGAGCAATAAACCCCAATCATCCCTTGGATATAAACCTGCACAGGCTCAATCTGATTGGAGAGCCTTAATTTCCCACTAAACCACCAGGTGCCATAATTTGGTTATACGGTTACCACCCAGCATAGTAAATGGTTTCCTGGTGTACGGGAAACCATTTGGTTTGTCGCTCAGTGCAGATCGAGTCATCCATAGGCAGAAGAAAGAGGAAAGGATGAGGGATAAAAAGACAGAAGAGGGAGTGTGGAGTCACCTGTAGGCATAACGAAGAGGAAAGAATGAAGGTAAGAGAGACAGAAGAGGATTGAAGGAAAGATGGAAGAAAGAGAGGAAAGGCCAGCCACCCGAGAGCAGTACTACATCATGTGAGTGGATGGCGAGCACCCCCACCTACGACTATCAATAACAGAAAATACTATCACCAGCAATCAGAAATAAATTCATCATCATCATCATCATCATCATCATTGGGACCCCAGGGCAGGGTGAAGAGTAGCAATGTCCAGACAGCTCAGATCTGCCCAGTCCAATGGGCCATGCTTCCATTCACTCATCATATAAGCCCCCACAATCCTGGCTCTATCGGATACTGTACACCAAAAACATTCACCACGTTCTGTTGCTTCCCATAAACATATCCGATAAAGTCAATCCAGACGCTGTCACATAAAAAAGGGGTGCCAAATCCTTGATCATGCACTTCTCCTCACAATATTCAAACAGCCAGCTTGATCTCTTGTCAGCTCCTTTGCCTTACCGACTTCTAACCCTCTCTTCCTCACACACTCATCCATATCTCTCCACCTTCTCCTTGGCCTACCTTGCCTTCTCCCTCCTTCAAATTCCCTCAGATATACCTTTTTCACTACTCTATTGTTATCCATTCTCTCCACATGACCATACCATCTCAGTACACTCTCTTCCATTCTGGTGTCCACAGACTTCCTCACTCCACATTTTTCACGAATCACATTATTTCGTATCCTATCCACTCTCTGTACTCCACATCCACTCCTCAGCAGTCCCATCTCCACTGCTCTCACTCTTGACTCTTCACTTTCATGCCACACCATAGTCTCACATCAATATGTTGAAGCTGGCACTAACACTCCTTCATGTAAGCCTTACGCAGCTACAACACTCAAGCCTCTGTTTCTTATCAAGGCCTTCATTGCACCAGCTACTTTCCTTCCCTATGTCACTCTACTTCTCACTTCTTTTGCACATTTTCCTCTTGTTTCTATCACCGTACTCAGGTATTTGAACTCGCTCACTAATTCGAGTCTCCCCTCCATTCACTATAACAATGCACTGGGAGTCACCTTCTGTCTCAATAACCATCACTTTACTCTTTTCTCCACTTACTCTCAGGGCATGACACTCACAGACATCTACAAAACTCTGCACTAGTCTACCACGTTCTTGTCCAGTACTTGCAAGTAGTACTGCATCATCAGCATACAACAAATTAGAGATATTCAGTCCATCACCATTCATTACCAATGCCATCCCCCTCTCCATTACTCGCATTTTTACTTCTCTCATCACCCCATCCATATATATATTGAACAACCATGGGGACATCAAACAACCTTGTTGCACGCCCACACCAACTGTGAACCATTCACTTAGGTGCCCATTAATCCTTACACATGCTTCACATCATTCATTCATTCATTCATCGTCCAATCCTACGTTGCCCCATGAGGAGCGTAGAAGCCCGGGGCTAGGCAAGTTGGTTCTGACATTTAAGATGAGAGTGACCAGCCTCACTCATCCCTGAGTGGCATTACCTGAACAATAAACCCCAACCACCCCCTGGATATAAACCTTCACTGGCTCAATCTGATTGGAGCTCTGTAATCACCCACTAAACCATCAGGTGCCAAAATTTGGTTATGTGGTTACCACCCAGCATAGTAAATGGTTTCCAGGTGTACAGGAAACCATTTGGCTTGTCACTCAGTGTAGAGTCACCCACAGGCAGAAGGAAGAGGAAAGAATGAAGGAAAGAAAGACTGAACAGGGAGTGTAAAGTTACCCGTAGGCAGAAGAACGGGGAAAGAATGAAGGAAAAAAGACAGTAGAGGATGGCAGGAAAGCAGGATGAATGAGAGGAAAGGGCAGACACCCGAGAGCAGCACTACATCGAGTGAGTGGATGGTGAGCGACCCCGCTTCACTACCATCATAAAAACTCTTGACGCCACCTAGCAGCTTACCATCTACACTGTACATATGCAAAACTTTTCATAAACCTTCTCTGTTCACTCTGTCATGTTTTTTCCAGATCCATGAATGCTATAAACACCTTATGGCCCTTCTCATAAGCCTTCTCCACTATCTGTCTCACTGCAAATATTTGATCCACACATCCTCTGCCACTCCTAAAGCCACCCTGTTCATCACTCACTAGGACTTCTGATATCTCTCTTACTTTCTCTATAATAAATCTTCCATATATTTTCCCTACCCCACTCAATAAACTTATGCCACGATAATTCTTGCACTCACAACGCTTCCTTTTATTTTTGTACAGGGGTACAATCACAGCCTTTTTCCACTCTACTGGCACAGTTTCACTCATCCATGCCTTCTTACATATCTCCAACAAGTTCCGTTCTCTCCACTACACTTAATCATCTCTGCATACACATTAACAACCCCAGCTCCTTTGCCACAATTCAGCCACTTCAAAGCGCTCTTCACATGTGTGAGTGTCACGTCTCCTGGCACTCCATTCCTTCTTTTTACACCCCCGAAACCATTCATGTTTACAGCCGCTCTGTTCTCTCTATTCCCATTCATCAGGCTTTCAAAATATTCTTTCCATCTGGTCCTTACATGGTCTTATACAAGTCAAATACTTATTTTCCATGCAGAGGTATACAACCACCATCTTGGAAAAAAGGCTATTGCTTTCGCACTCCCGCTGCAGTTACATACAGTTGAAATGGAGGCTTTGTCTCATAAAATCTTCATTAATTTCATCATTTTTGTCATTACAGTTTAAGCTGATGCTGGTAAACAGACCTAGATGAACATCTAGTAACTCTTATTGAGTAATTTTAGGTCTGCTACTCTTTCATTTCTACTACTCTTTACTGCTGCCACTTGAGGTGCTTATTCAACAAAAATCCATCATATTTCTTCTTGTCCGCCTCTTAGCACATTATATAATCATCAGACAATTCTAAATACATATTATGTTGCTGACAATAATCATCATTATCATGATCTTTTTCCCATCTACAGATTGGGCAAGGTATAACTCAGGAGGAAAAAGAGAGAAGGTACAAAAAAATAGGTGAACTATCAACAACATGCTCAGTGAAATGAGTCACATAATCATTCATACCCCTGCAATCCTGGCTCAACCTCATAAACCTAACTAATTATTCCCACTGTGGAAAACATAATTCATACCTCTTATTAGACTGGAGTGGTCTGTTTTTGAAGCCTTCATATATCTGCCCATTTCCCAAGGAGAATGAGTAGGGGATATTACGATGAAGGAACTTGGCAGCAATGTATGGACCTTCAGCAAGTGCCTCCTTACTACCTGCTTTATTGGCTATTAACTGAAAGACAGGAATGACAAAATCAGCCACAACAAAGAGACAAGTAAAGTCTGCTAATTGAAACTGGCATTTTACACAAAATGTGCTGTACCATCTTGCATAAAAACAATGGGAAGGAGAGAAATGAGGGGATTTAAACATTAACTATTTAAATTGGTATCAATATTAATAACCTAATCACTACTTATATATTCCTCACAAAAAGAGACAAAATAATAAAAGGATCAACGTATTGTGTTTCATGGTGTTCATGTTGTATGAAATATACTGTAATTCAGTCAGCATAAAAACACTGCCTTACATCATCTGTGAGGTACTGATCAGGGTTCTTGTAGACACTCTCTTTGTCTTCGGGTACAACTATGAGGTAGTAAAAGGCAATGGGACCATATTCTTCTGATGCCTGGGGCAGGATCATGGCAATTTCATGGTCTCCCTTGACGCCATAAAAATCTGGCTTAACCATTGGCTGAGGTGCTGTGGAAGGTAAATTAAATTCATAAAACAAGTGACAGAGGCACAAAATCAAACAAAACATATATCACAGTCAACTTCCTGTTTCTTTTGAAATCTGAAAGTAAAACTACTTGATTCAAGTTATCCAAGAACATCACAATTTTTATGGTCACAACTTACCTGCCATTTGAGTAGTGACAGTAATTTTGGCAGGTGGACGGTATTCTTTAGTTTGTGGGACTGCTGTTACATTCACAGTGTAGGTGGTAAAGGGCTTCAGCTCTTCAATAATGTAGCTGTCTTTTCGGTTGCTGGCAATGTGAGAGATAGTTGGGATCCTCTGGACTTGAGTAACACCTTGAGCATCAACAAACTCCTTTACTGCACTGTAAGTTATCTGTGAAAGAAACAAATAGTTCTGCCAGTCATATGAGATTAAGTGAACACTTCAGTCATGATCATTATGGCAATACTGTATTTCCCAATGTCCACAATGGATGGGCAAATCAATTACTGTACAAGGCTACATTATCTCATAGGATATCAACCAGATGAGTATATCTTTGGCAATGCAGCTTTGCATTCGCTGCAGCGCACCATCCTTGTATCAAGATATGCTCAAATGCTATGTCTTTAGCATGTGTCTGATATGTGTGTGTATAATCAATCATATAAATGGTAACCTGGAAATTAAGAGAACATACCAACAAACCATGATACACTGGGGAATGTGAGTGTACCTAAAAACTTTAAAATCAATAGGCATCAGGTTTACCACATAATTTTTGTGTGCTTATAATTGCACAACTGGTGGTTTTGGTTACTGAGAAGGAGGAGGAGGAAGAGGTAAGGGAGGTTACTACTATACCAGATCCATCCATTCATCCATCATCCAATCCTACATTGCCCCATGAGGAGCGTAGGAACCCGGGGCTAGGCAGTTGGTCCCGATATTTAAGATGAAAGTGACCAGCCTCACTCATCCCTGAGTGGATAATTTTATCAATTTCAAGAAGGATCTCTCTCAGTGAAGATGGTAAACTTACCTTGAAATGCATGGGGTTCAGCTGTATAGGAGGTCCCCAAGTAAGGTTGGCAGAGTGTGTGGTGACATGGTGGGCCCTGAGGTGCATTGGCACATCCACTGGTTTCACACGCACTTGCAGCAGTGTTGACAATCGACCCAAACCCTAAAAACAAAGGTAAGCATTTTACATTAATCAAATATAAAGTTCTAACAGTCTTCAACAAACATATTTCTTCATCCTTTAAAAAGATGACACCCACATACAAACATATTCATGTAAAGACATGACTGATGATTTCTGTATCACTTGTCTGCTGTGTGATGATACAGTTCTTAGTACAGTACATTATTACTTACTGTTAATTTCTAAATTTGTTACTCTATAAAATAAAAATATGTGAAGATATTTGGGCTTGTGGGATGAAGCAGGATTCTGGGACTGAGTGGTGTGTGCATGACTGTGTGGACCATTTAACTAATCATGTTACTGGTAACACTCCCACTTTATGATTTCTTTCCTTGTTTCAGATTCCTACCTCATCCCATCATTTGGTGGGATTATGTCACGATGATGACAGTAATGATGATTTCTTATTGTACTCTGGTAGCCTTATAACTATGAAATGGATGGAAAGAGTAAGTATGAGTTAATCACCACCAACAGCTTTCCTACTTCCCATCTGGGAAATCATTTGTAGATTTATCGTGGTGTATGGTAATGGTCCTGCACTGTCAACCTGTGTGAAGCTAAGTTTACACATAAATTAAAGTAGGGGATAGTCAATCTGCTCTCTAATAATGCATCCTCACTGAAACCATATTACACCCATCTTAAGATCACCCACCTTCACAAGTCAGATTTTCAGAAATACATTCCAATCTCAAATTCAGGGTAGTCTGCATATACAGTATATATATACATTATATGCAGTTCATAAAATTATTACCATCCATCCATCCATCATCCAATCCTATGCCACCTCATAAGGAGCACAGGAGCCCGGGGCTAGGCAAGTTGGTCTTGACATTTAAGATGACAGTGACCAGCCTCACTCATCCCTGAGTGGCATTACATGAGCAATAAACCCCAGCCACCCCTTGGATATAAACCCACACAGGCTCAATTCGAT
Organism: Coenobita brevimanus; assembly: GCF_032717465.1. Classification (NCBI taxonomy): domain Eukaryota; kingdom Metazoa; phylum Arthropoda; class Malacostraca; order Decapoda; family Coenobitidae; genus Coenobita; species Coenobita brevimanus. The sequence continues at coordinate 6,930,288 of NC_136958.1, read as the reverse complement.
CAGAGCACCTTAATTACCCACTAAACCACGAGGCAACATAATTTGGTTATATGGTCGCCACCCAGCATAGTAAATGGTTTCCCGGTGTACAGGAAACCATTTGGCTTGTCACTTAGTGTAGAGTAACCATACGCAGAAGGAAGAGGAAAGAGTGAAGGAAAGAAAGACAGAAGAGGGAGTGTAAAGTCTCCCAGTAGAGAAAATCTGAAAAGTGCACTAGGATTCAGCCAAATGAATAAAGCTCCCTGTCATCAAAAAATATCCATAAGGTGAGCACATTTACCATTTTATAGAATCTTAATCTTCAAATCTGTCTGTTTATATTGTAATTTTAAACCCCTCACTGGAACAGGAATTTGTCTTTACCGAGGCAGTTTTAGCAGCAACAGCAATGGCATACTCTGCATGACGTTCCAAGTTCTGAAGTTCTGCTGAATGAGTGACTGGGGCACTTTGCTGGCTCCACAGGTCCAGGTCCGGGCCAGGGGACATGGTATAGAAAACCTGAAACAAAATATATAGTTAAGTAAGGTACTGTACCAGTTTTACCAACTAATCATTAACCGCATGAGACAAAACAGTATCTTATTAATGATACAGCTACTACTGTATTTTAAATCAAGTTGTATGAATGCATATTAACTGATACAGCAGATTCACATTACCCACATCTAACTCCATCTGACTGTAAGTCATGGATATATATATATATATATATATATATATATATATCTATGGCCCGACGCCCTAATCCCACAAAGGGGCCACAAACAAAATGCTTCCAAGTCGCTCTGTCACCCATCATTTGACTACCCTCCCCCCAAATCACCCCCCCCTCCCTCATATACCTCTCAACTCCATCCCTCCACCTCATCCTCGGTCTACCCCTCCCTCTCCCTCCCTCCACCTCACCTACATACACCCTCTTAGCCAGTCTTTCGCTCTCCATTCTCTCCACATGTCCAAACCACCTCAGTATATATATATATATATATATATATATATATATATATATGTGTGTGTGTGTGTGTGTATGTACATATATATATATATATATATATATATATATATATATATATACAGAGTCGATGCTCGCATAATGCACGATCAGTGCTCAAACCCCTCATAACATGGGAGGTGCCATTTTGTGTCCAAAAAATGTCTGAATGCAAGAAAAATTGATATAACATGGTTGGAAGAAGCTGATCATTTTTTTCAGGGCCTGACTACATGGTGACGATGGACATAATGCAGCAGGAGGCCCCAAATTTATTTCTCAAAGTCACCTTATGCTGCTAATGATAGACAGAACGCAGCTCAAGACATAAAACTATGGTTGGAATTCAAAGAATAACGGCAAGTGATAAACAAAACGCGGACTGCATCAGCCTATGACGTACAGTACTGCTATCACGTGTCTGCATGGGGTGTCATCATGGTCCACTGAGCATTCCTGCCCCAGCTGAACCTACCATCTCCCCATACTCTGGCTGCACACATGCTCTGTGTGATCTTTGTTCTTTTTTTGAGCCACCTGATCTAGCCTGACCAAGCCACTGCACCGTGACCCTGCCATGTAACAAATCAATGAGTTAGATCAGGAACATGGGGAGGCAGAGGACCAGGAAGATCAGGCAGAGGCACCAACCACTGCACCAGTTATATCTATCTATCTATCTATTGCCAGACGTCTCAATCCCGTTCGGGGTGGCCACAAACAAATCGCCTCCACATCGCCCTGTCCCCTGCCATTTCACTGCCCTGCTCCCAACTCACACACCCCTCTCTCATATACCTCTCCACCCCATCCCTCCATCTCATCCTCGGCCTCCCTCTCCCCCCCTCCACCTCACTCACATACACTCTCTTCGTCAGTCTTTCACCCTCCATCCTCTCCACATGGCCAAACCACCTCAGTGTATTCCTCCTAATGCTTCCTATCACATCCACATCCACACCACAATGCTCCTTTTTATCCTCATTTGTCAGCCTGTCTCTCCATGTGACTCCACAGGCTCCTCTTAAATAACTCATTTATAACTCAGTACCTTAGTGTATTCCTCCTAACACTTCCTATCACATCCACATCCACGCCACAACGCTCCTTTATATCCTCATTTGTCAGCCTGTCTCTCCATGTGACTCCACAGGTTCCTCTTGAATAACTAATTTATAACTCAGTTACATCAATGGCTCATATGAACAACATCTTGGCTGCTGTAGAAGTGTTGAAGGAAGCCATCCTGGTATATGAAGTTGATGAGGTATGCAAGGCTGAAACTCTGGACACTGTGTTGCATGCAACGCAAGCCCAAGAAGACCTCCAGCAAGAGAAAATTCACCATTGCCATCAGACTCTCCTCACCAGCTTCTTTCCTCATCAGAAGATTCCACAGCAACAAAAATCAGAGGAAGCTGCTATGTCTGATGTTTCTGTTGACTATGAAGGGTTTGTGCAGGAAGCAGAAGAGTGGCAACAAAGGAATCACGACATACAGGACTGGCACAACAAGATGACTGTGCTAGGGAAAAGTAGGAGTCCTGCCCTGACCTTGGAACTCCACTCCACCTCCCCCCAGCAAGCCCACAACCTCTTCCATTCAAGGTGAGGAATCCTCCAGTGTTTGTATGTAATGATGTCTTTCTTAGGTAGGTAGATTTCCTGAGTAAAAAAAAACTGAAAATTGCCCCAAAAGGTGAACTTGGTGTTGGCTTAGGTACCATGAAAACCATTAATATGTAAACATTTGGGAAATTCTCATAAAACAGGAGCTTCCTGGGACAATATTCGTACACTATGCATGCACTGACTGCATCTATCTATCTATCTATCTATCTATCTATCTATCTATCTATATATATATATATATATATATATATATATATATATTGTGTATATGTCCAGCTATTTTCAGCAAGTTTACATTTCACAGAACAACAGTTGCATAAAATCAGAGGAATTAATGAACAACTCAGAGTTTTAACAACACACTTAAATGAAAGAGTCAAATAATTACTATAGTCCAGTGAAGCCGCTCTGAATGACCAGGAGGCATGGTCATGGTAAATATGACCACTAAAAGCTCATACACAAGCCTGAGACTTTGATAAATTCATGCATATACCGTCAAGAAGAAAAGTTTCCAACATGTGCACATGGGTCTGGGGCTGGACTTCTTGATACCAGCATTTAAGACTAGTGACCCATCAATCACCTGAGCAGTATTAGGTGAGCAATAAACTGTCCCTTCTTCGAATGTAAACCCTTATTGGCCACATCCAATTCGAACTGTTTCCTGAGCAACAAAATATCATTTCATATAACACTTTCCATCGCAACAGTTGGCACGAAAGTGTTGGCAAACTTCCAATCATAAATTGTACATACAATAATTGGTGATGTTCACTGAAGGTAATGGCGACACCCACCTGATAGCCAATAACCTTGCCCCGGGATGGCACTGGTTCCCACCATATTTCTATTGAAGAATCTGAGGTAGCCAGGCCCTGCAGGTTCATAGGGGCGCGTACCAGGTCTGGTTCCGTGTGCAGATGCAGAATATCACTGTATGGTCCTGGGCCCTTTGACGTCCAAGCCCGAACCTGAACAAAAATATCATGCAATGTTAAACACTTCACTTCTGTATTTTATTCTTGCTACCTTTAAACAATATACGTTAGGAAAACCAAACAGGTTCTTTTAGTTCCTCCTACACTGACTGAAATAATCTGGTGGGAACAGAAAGAAAAAGTACATCATCCAACTAATGGGACTAACATGTATGTATCACAGCCTGAAGTAAGAAAGTAACAAGGATGTGATGAATTACTTGCAGAAGCAGTTGTTGTGCCAACTGTTGCTGTATATCAAAGCAGCATGCAAAATCTAGAGAAGACTACCAAGTCAAAACATTGATGTTATATGTCTGTAATGGAAATTAACAGATGTACATCATGATTTCATATGGAAATGTTAGCTTTTCCTTTATTACCCTTGCATTACTCTACTCTATAATCACCCTAATTCCACAACAGATGCTCACATAAGGTAATGGATGTAAAGCTAAACTCTGTTCTCTTTGGAAGATATATCTCCAAGATATGAGAAAAAGCAAGCCCAAGTTATAATCCCTCCACCTCCAGTGGCACAGGAGGTACAGTAAGGGGCTGCATGCAACACCAATGCAAGACAGTGGGACTGCCATATCCATTCACCAATGTTTAAAAATGGTCAAACTTACAGTAACTGCACTATAATATTCAGCACTCAAAATGATTCAGTTTTCTGTAAAGGAAAATTCAAATTTTCTAGACCAGAGGTTCCCTATCTTTTTTTAAGCCATTCCTCACTTCTGCATATAATGACAAGCTTACCCCTCACCTTCACACACACATACTCCTAAGGCTGTGATAAAATAATTTTGCCCATGTGTAAATTATTTCACTGGTTTAAGTCATAAAAATCAGCTGAAAATCTAAATGAACAATGAAAGGACCTAATGGTGGTAACTCCTCAATACTCAGTGTTGTACAGGAGCCACATTCACTAACTGTGAAACTGAGTAGTCGGCTGGCCTCATGATACAGTGCATTTTGCAGTGTTTTTCAACAGGAGTAAATCTGGTGCTCAAACCTAATGAAAGCTCTATCATTATCATCATCATCATCTGGACCTCCTTTCTCACCCTTGGGCATGGTGAGGAACAGCAATTTCTAGACAGCCCAAATTTGCCCAATCCAATGGGCCACGCTTCCATTCACTCATCATTCAAGCCCCCGGAATCCTGGCTCTATCGGATATGCCAAAAAACATTCACCACATTCTGTAGCTTCACATAATCATATTCGATAAGAGTCAATCCAGATGCTGCCACGTTAAAAAGGGGTGCTCTAGCACATTCCCATTTTCATTCCTCCTACAGATCAACACCTCCATGTTTCCTTAAAATCCTGACCCCCCTCCCCCCCATCCCAGATATGAAAACCTACAAAACTACCCCTAACCCCTTTAACAGAAACGTGTTTTGATGCATCCCTGTAAGTCACTTGCAAACACCAATGAGACACCAGAACCGCGACCGTGGTACGCTAGTACACCCACTAATGAATGGCGGCGTGTGGGCCTCAGGGTTGCCCAGTAAGGCTGTTTCTGAGGACCTCATGATGGCACCAGCTCTATGTTTTGGCAGTAAAGACCGTGATGAAGTTCTGACGAAATCAGACATCATACGATACACCATGACCAAGTTGCTCTTGCACCAATGACTTACTCACTCATCTTCGATGCAACCTCTTTTAGACCAATCATTATTTTATTTATTATTTCTACTACAGATAATTACTGTACTATGTCTTCTGAGACTTGTGGTAGGTGGGGGCATTCACCATCCACTCATTCGATGTAGTGTTTCTTTGGGTGTCTGCCCTTTCCTTTCTTCCTTCCATTCTCTTCTGTCTATCTTTCCTTCATTCTTCCTCTTCCCTTCTGCCTATGGGTGACTTTACACTCCCTCTTCTGTCTTTCTTTCCTTCATTCCTTCCTCTTCCTTCCGCCTAAGGGTGACTCTACAGTACACTGATGCCTTGTGGTTTAGTGGGTAATTACGACACTCCAATCGGATTGAGCTGGTGAAGGTTTATATCCAAGGGGTGGTTGGGGTTTATTGCTCATGTAATGCCACTCAGGGATAAATGAGGCTGGTCACTCTCATCTTATATGTCAGGACCAACCTGCCTAGCTCCAGGCTCCTATGCTCCTCGTGAGGCAATACAGGATTGGATGATGGATTGATGGATGGATCTTCTGGAGACATACAGCAACAAATACACCCCTTGGCCTGCCTGAGAAAGCCAGTTACAATGCACTTGACTACGAGAGAAGGTGTCCATGATATTTTTCTCTCATGGCGTCTCTGGCAGAGTCCAATAGTGATGAGAAGTTTTTTCCTCATGATGAGAGTGATTTAAATATATCAGATGATAATGCAACTGTGTCTGATGTGTCAGCATTGGATAGTGATGCTGACTATGATCCTGAAAAAGACAGTGAGGTTGATGTGAGTGAGGAGGTGGAGGAGGAAATTAGTACAGTATTGTAAAACACCATAACTTCGGACTGTGCCCAAACTTCGAATATTTTACGAAAAAATATAATAATTCAAGTTTATCGGAAGAAAGTGCAATATTTGCAAAAAAATAATGATATGGGTAAGTAATCTTCAAAGATTATTATGTATAAGTCCTATTAAATGAGCTTGAATATGTGTGGGTGAAAAAAATTTATGAATCAAATGGAAATAGAAATGGCATTTTTTAACTCTGCAAAATTTGTTCACACAGAACAAACAGTTTCAATTGTAAGAATGTGATTAGTACGATTATATGTAGAAAGTGTTGTAAGTACTGGGCAGTAAACTATTTTTAAATATATACAAGCATAATCTTGCTATGACCGTTTTAATAAATATTTCTTTATTTTACAGAATAAATTCCTAACTTCAGACAGACATATTACTGGAAAAATACAGACTATAGGTGTGTGTGTGTGTGTGTGTGTGTGTGTGTGTGTTGTTAATGTGTGTATAAGACCAAAGTATGTAGCTCATTAATACATTCCATGGTGCCTTCATAACATGTGCCTGTGTGTGCATGTGTCTGTTGATTTGTGTGCGTGTTAGTGGGTGTGTGGGTGTTATTTGAACCAGTAAGAAGTGTTTAAACATTATATTATGTTATTTCAGCATGCATCTGCTGAGTCAGTGAGGTAGCTACTTGATAATTAAGTGAAGTTTTGTTTAGGAATAAGAGGCCAGTTCCTCTTACAGTTTGGCATATATGCAATGCATTATTATATATTTTTTTCATCTGAAAAAGTTTTCGAATAGTTCTTAGTTATATTTATGGCCAGAACACCTCACTACAATGTGATATGATGCAACTTAATGTGATCTCAATTTATGAGCTCAAAAAAGAAGATATTTTTGGATATTTCTCTACATATACGTATAACTCAGGCCACAAGTGCCTAATATATTTTTTTACATTTTTCAAAAACTTCTAAAGTGTCCGAGGTTTGGACAGTGCATCCAGAGACAAGTACTATTAACCATTCTCATGATTAAAGGGCAAATACATGGATGTCTGAAGTTTGGATGAGCCATCTGAAGTTAAGAAATTTGTTCCTAACTTCAGACACTTGAAAAAAATAAATAAATAAATAAATAAAAAAAATAAAAATAAAAATAACACGAGTTTAGCGTGGCTAATCTTTTTTATTATATGGATTCAGTAGGTACTGTCCCTGGCTACCACATGACACCAATAGGGATTAAATTGCATCATTTTACACAGAATTATTCGTTAAAACAAATAAAAAATGTCCGAAGTTAGGGTGTTTTACAGTAGTGAGCTTAGTAATGCCACGCTCTCAGCAACAAGTGGTTCAAGGTCAACATCACCGTCTCGTGTGTATTCACGTTTCATGCTTCTGTTTGAGCCATTCTGAGATGCTAGACCTAACTTACAAGGTAAATAAGCCATTTATCTGTGCATGACATTTTTTTTCATGCCAATGTGTAGTCACCTGGGTAACAGTACTTTCACACATTGAAACTGATACAATGAGTTATTTCAAAATCATTTTTTTTACAATACATAGTAACATGATGTTAGAATTATGTGATCATCAGTATGCAAGCAAATCACAAATAGTGAACAGTTTGGACGTGGCAATAAAATATACACTACTCCTTATCCCACAGGAGGGGGAGCTGTCGGGTTGGTATGGAGGGTGAAAGTAGTGTTTATGTCAGAGACGGTGGGGGGTGTTGGTAAAGTAGGGGTTAAATGCATGCACAAGCAAATGATTATCGTACTTTTCAATCACTGACTACCTTGGATAGTTGTCACAATTCCATTATGTCCTATCAGAAGAAAATTAAAGTTTAAAATGTGCAATACCTTAAAAGTATAATCCATATTCTCTTCCAGGCCACTGAAAACAATGCGTGTACCATCGCTGATATTCTTGTCATGTTTAAAGTCATTGTTTAGCACAACATTCTTGCTAAACTGCAGTTCATACTGTATGATGACTCCATTTCTCTCATTGAACTTGGGCTGGTCCCATGTGAAAACAATTGTCCCAGGAGTTTGGTACCTGTGGAGGATATACAGTATATGTTACAAAGAAATGCAGAATACATAAGTGTGAAGATGAGTACCATTCAAAACTGAGAAGCTATATATTTGGGTGTATATGATGCAAGTATGTTTAAGAAGTGTGCAATATGAAGGAGACAAATTTTACATAAGAAGGCTTACTCAAGAAACAGTTGGCAACTTAAAGTTGCATAATTAGTCAAGAGGTGGAAAATTATGGCATGATTAATGTGCAGAAATTACCAAGTTCATATGGGAGCAAAGCTACATAATGATAAAGGAAAACAAACTTAAACACAGCAATCCACCAGGCTGCAAAGCTAACACATCAACTATGTCACACAGTGCACTCTGGTCAAGAAAGTAAACTATTTTTATACACATCAGATCATTACATCACCCTCTTGTTAAGAAAGACTAGAGTATGTAGGAGATCATCAATGGACTACAAGTGGAAAGACCTTAACCTAATGAGTCATGAGGCAACCACAACCATGATACTGCATTTACAGTTATCATCACTTCCCACCAATGCAACAAAATAGCACAGTGCTTACAGAGCGTATAACATGGGGCTATAACCCATGTACAGATATTTTTCATGTTGCAATTCTGACATGTTAACAATTCAGTCATATAACACTACCACTTCCCAAATAGACTACCTGCTGCACTACATACCTAAAACCACTACATCAATAACCCCAGTCTGGTTTACCTGTATGTGATATTAGTAGGAGGGCCAGAGGGAGCAGCTTCCGGAGTAGTGTAATACTTGATCGCCTCCTGCCCAAAGTTGATATGGTTGCGTCCAGCCACTCTGATCTCATACTCAATACCACGCTGCAGGTCGGTGAGGGTCTTCTGCAGCACTGATTGCCCCTCTAATCTAATAGTTTTGAGTTGTTCCCCTGTAAAACATTGTCAGGAAGTCATCAGGAGTTTCTCTACAAAAGAGAGTGTACCTGTTTGTTCACAGGGTTAATGTTTTAGCTACTTTCAGCAAAATATGACTGTCTCTGGTATTTCCTTGCTAAGCATTTTGGTAATGCAGAGACTGCAGATAATACTAATCCACTCTATATCTGACATAATGGGCAGGATGTGATGTGAAAGGCCAAGAGAGAAATACTTTGATTTGGTAAGTGTGTGAAAATGACAAGTAAGGAAGGAGAGCTCTGTCTGTCTGTCTGTCTGTCTCTGTCTCTCTCGTGTATGTAAGTATATTATGTATGTATGCACTGAGACAGAGATAGAGAAATGGGTGACTGAAATATATACAGTATATTGTATATGTGTAAATAAATAAATAAATATATATATATATATATATATATATATATATATGGGGGGAGGTGTGGTGGGGGTTCTGCCGGCATAGATCATGGGTCCAGGGCGAGATGGGGCTCGGGCCTGTGCTAGAGGGTACAAGGCATTGCGGTTCCCAGGCTGCCGCTTCCGCCCAATAGAGAGGGGCCCGAACCTGGGAGTAGCACCCCAGGAGGCTGCCCTATCAGTGGGTGTATAATGGCGGGAGAGTTGCAGTGCCAAGACGCACTTGGAGGGTGTCCCTGCAGCTGTCCTGGCAGGGTGCCCCGAGGCCACTACCACAAAAACTGGTAAGCTGGTGGGCTAGGGGTCCCAGATCCACTGCCTGGACCTGGGATTGTGCAGTGAGTGGGACCTGTGCTGTGTCTGTCCCCATTTATTAATAATGAAGATGACAAAACAAAAAAGGTTTCAAAGCAAGCCTGAGGACAGTAAATCACCCATGGGGCTGAGGGTGGGTTCATGGAATGTGGGAAGTTTGAGGGGAAGAGCAGGGGAAGTCGTTGAGGCATTCAGTAGGAGGTGGGTGGATGTGGCGTGTTTGCAGGAAGTCCGGTACAGGGGTGGATCAGCCAGAAAGATTGTTGGGAAGGACTGTTGCTATAAGTTGTTTTGGCAGGGGGGGACAGACGGATATGGAGGTGTTGGTGTGATGGTTGCGGAGAAATGGGTGGAATATGTTATGAATGTTCTGAGAGTAAGCGATAGGATATTGGTAGTGAAAATTCTGTTGGGAAGAAAGATAGCTGTGATTATATCGGCATATGCTCCACAGGCAGGATTGGATGAATCAGAGAAAGATAGATTTTGGGATGATTTAATACGTGTAGTGGGTGGTATGCGGGATGATGAGATAGTGATTTTGGGAGGGGACTTAAATGGTCATGTAGGTGTAGCAGCACAAGGTTATGAAGGAGTGCATGGGGGATGTGCATATGGTCAAAGGAATGCAGAAGGGGAAAGGATACTTGAGTTTGGGGAGGCAACGGACATGATTGTGTGCAACACATATTTTAGGAAAAGAGACAGTAGGTTAATTACGTATGAGTCTGGGGGAAATAGCAGTCAGATAGATTATTTTCTGGTTAGGAGGGCCGATAGGAGGTTAGTGAGGGATGTTAAAGTTATAGGAAGTGAGGAGTGTGTGCAGCAGCACAAACTATTGATTTGTAATATGGTGCTTAAAGAACAAGTGATGAAAAAGAGGACTTATGTGCCTAGGAGGAAAATATGGAAGCTGAAAAACTAAGTAGTAAGGGATGCCTTCTACAGCGAGTTGAGGAGAGTGGTGGCTGAACAGGGAGCTGTAGACAGAGGCGTTAATGAACAGTACAGAGCCCTCAAGAATAATTTCTTGAGAGTTACTGATGTAACATGCGGCTGGACAAGAGGACCACCAAGACATAAAGTAACTTGGTGGTGGGATGAGGGTGTAGAAGCTGCAATTAAGGAGAAAAGAAGGCTTTTCCGGGAATGGAAGAAGGGTGGTAGCAAAGAGGAATATTTGGCAGCCAAGCGTAGGGCTAGAAGAGAGGTATACAGGGCAAAGTCTGAGTCACAGAGACAATTACTTGATAACCTAAATCATGGGGAAAGGAAAAATATATTTAGGGTGGCAGGTCAGGTGAAGAGGGATAATCGGGATATCATAGGTGAGCAGTGTGTGAAGAATGATGAAGGAAGGGTAGTGGTGAACAGTGAAGATATTAAAGATGCATGGAGAGAGCATTATAACCGGTTGTTGAATGAGGAGTTTGACTGGGACAGGGAAGGTTTGGAGCCAGCAGATCCAGTGTCTGGCCCTTGGCCTTTGATTGATACTGCTAATGTGAGTGAGGCAATAGGCAGGATGAGGGTGGGGAAGGCAGTAGGTGTGTCTGGGTTGACTACTGAAATGTTGAAGGCCTCAGGCGATATAGGGGTGAGTTTAGTCACTGACCTGATAAATAGGATTATTTATGAGTGTGTTGTCCCAGATGATTGGCTGAAGAGTGTAATTGTAAATGTGTATAAAGGGAAGGGTGATGCCCTGGAAATAGGAAATTATAGAGGTATAAAGCTTTTAGATCAGATAATGAAGGTAATGGAGAGAGTTTTAGAAGGTATGATTAGAGAAAGAGTGAATATTGATGAGATGCAGTTTGGGTTTATGCCAGGTAGGGGGACCACTGATGCCATATTCATTGTTCGACAGCTTCAGGAAAAATATATTGGTAGGAGAAGGGATCTTTATTTTGTTTTTGTTGATTTGGAAAAGGCCTTTGACAGAGTCCCTAGAGAGGTGGTGAAGTGGGCAATGAGAAAGCTTGGCTTGGTGGAGTGGCTGGTTAGGGTGGTTATGGCCATGTATGTGGGTGCTCACACCCAGGTGAGAGTGAATGGAGATTTGAGTGATGAGTTTTCCGTGAATGTTGGTGTGCATCAGGGGTCAGTCTTGAGTCCCATGTTGTTTATCATGGTACTTGAAGCCCTTTCACGTGACTTTAGAAACGGACTCTCGTGGGAGTTGTTGTATGCTGATGATTTGGTGTTGATTGCAGAGAATGAAAGGGAGGCGGAGGAAAGGTTTAGGAAGTGGAGAGATGGTATGGGGCAAAAGGGTTTAAGGGTAAATGCAGATAAAACAAAAGTGATGATATCTAGGGTTGGTGGCGGTACTGTCAAAGACGAGGGAGAGTGGCCATGTGCAGTTTGCCACAAGGGCGTGGGAAGTAATTCCATCTTGTGTGGTGTGTGTGATAAATGGGTGCATAAGAGATGTAGTGGTATCAGAGGTAGACTGCGAGATAATGCTGATTTTATGTGTACGGCGTGCCGGGGTGAGCAGGTGGAGATCGTCAGACGTGAAAGGATTGAACTTGCTGGTGAATCTCTTGAGTGTGTGGAAGAGTTTTGTTATTTGGAAGACATGTTGTGTGCTGGAGGTGGGGCTGAAGCTAGCTCTGTGGCTAGGGTGAGAAGAGGTTGGAAGAAGTTCAGGGAGCTCTTGCCTCTCCTGACGTTGAGAGGGCTCTCCCTACGTGCTAAGGGGTCTTTGTATGCAGCATGTGTTAGGAGTGTAATGCTGTATGGCAGTGAGACCTGGGCAGTGAAGGAGGAAGACATTCGCTGGCTCAGACGTACAGAAATGACAATGATTAGGTGGATGTGCAGTGCGTCCCTGCGTCCAAGGCCTGGAGGGGCTGGGTTTACAATGGAAGAGGTGAGAGGTAGGATGGGACTGGAATGTATTGGTGTTGTGATGAGGAGAGGTAGATTGAGGTGGTTTGGACATGTGGAGAGGATGGGGGATGATAATTGGGTGAGGAAGGTGAGAAGTGTTAATATTGGGGGTGGGGTTATGAGGGGTAGACCGAGAAAGACATGGGACGAGGTCATTAAGTGTGACCTTAGGGTTAAGGGACTGAACAGGGAGGCTGCAATGGATCGTGCAGTGTGGAGAGCCGCCATTAGGTGACCAAGGCCGACACATGCAAGCATGTTGGAGCCTTTAAAAACGAAACGAAATGAAACAATATGTATATATATCCCACTGGATCCCAGGGGTGCTGGGCGAGGCATGTCCCTGGGTGGGTACTGAGCGTACTGCCCTCCGTCTATCGGCTCATAGTCGCGAAGCTCTTAGATCTCTACCAGGGGGTTCCCTACTTTATAAAGACTTAAAAAATCCCAGTTCTAGCCAATATTCCGGACACTGGGCTCCAATGGGTTAAAGAGACTGATAGGTTTGCCAGTCATTAACCCACTGGATCCCACGGGTGCTGGGCGAGGCATGTCCCTGGGTGAGTACTGAGCGTACCGCCCTCCGCCTATCGGCTCATAGTCGCAAAGCTCTTAGGTCCCTACCAGGGGGTTCCCTACTTTATAAAGACTTGAAAAATCCCAGTTCTATCCAATATTCCAGACACTGGGCTCCAATGGGTTAAAGAGACTGATAGGTTTGCCAGTCATTAACCCACTGGATCCCACGGGTGCTGGGCAAGGCATGTCCCTGGGTGAGTACTGAGCGTACCGCCCTCCGCCTATCGGCTCATAGTCGCGAAGCTCTTATGTCCCTACCAGGGGGTTCCCTACTTTATAAAGACTTGAAAAATCCCAATTCTGTCCAATATTCGGGACACCGGGCTCCAATGGGATATATATACTTATATATATATATATATATATATACCTGTATATATATATATATATATATATATACTGTACTGTATATTTCTTTCATCATCCAATCGTACATTGCCCCATGAGAAGTGCAGGAGCCTGAGGCGAGGCAAGCTGGTCCCAACATCTAAAATGAAAGTGACCAGCCTCACTCATCCCTCAGTGGCATTACGTGAGCAATAAACCCCAACTACCCCTTGGATATAAACCTTCCCTGGCTCAATCTGAATGGAGCTCCATAATTACTCACTAAACCACCAGGCACCAAAATTTGGTTATATGGTTACCACCCAGCACAGTAAATGATTTCCTGGTGTACAGGAAACCATTTGGCTTGTCACTCAGTATGCAGTCCCCCAAAGGGAGAAGGAAGGGGAAAGAATGAAGGAAAGACGGAAGAGGGAGCATAAAGTCACCTGTAGGCAGAAGGACAAGGAAAGAATGAAGGAAAGAAAGACAGAAGAGGATGGAAGGAAAGAAAGATGAAGGAGAGAAAAGGGCAGACACCCAAGAGCTGCACTACATCAAGTGAGTGGATGGTGAATAAATCTATCAATCTATCTATTGCCAAGTGCCATAATCCCGTTAGGGGTGGCCACTTGACTTTGAGTTATTTGTTTTACGGGGAGGGGCACTAACCCTCCACCAACCCACTTGTTGACATGCAGGAAGCAGGTATGGTTTGGTTATATGGTTACCATCCAGCATTGTAAATGGTTTCTTGGCTTACAGGAAACTATTTGGTTTGTCACTCAATGTAAAGCCACCTGTAAAGGAAAGAAAAACAAAAAGAAGTGACAGGAAAGATGGGAAAAATAGGAAGAGAGGAGGGCAGGCACAGAAAAAGGATGATAAAGGCTAAGGAAGAAGTAGGCAGCACTACATCAAGTGAGTGGATGATGGTCACCACCACCTACCACATACGAATAAATAAACAAATAATCCATCATCCATCCATCATCCAATCCTACATTGCCCCATGAGGGGCATAGGAGCCCAGGGCTAGGCAGTTGGTCCCAACATTTAAGATGAGAGTGACCAGCCTCACCCATCCCTGAGTGGCATTACATGAGCAATCAACCCCAACCACCCCTTGGATATAAACCTTCACTGGCTCAATCTGATTGGAGCCCAATAATTACCCACTAAACCATCAGGCGCCAAATTTGGTTATATGGTTACCTCCCAGCGTAGTAAATGGTTTCATATATACAGTATATATATATATATATATATATATATATATATATATACACACACACACACACACACACACACTTTTCAGAAATGTGACAGACATTACATCCTTTTTTCAAACACTGAACAGACTGGTTCTGTCTCACAAGTGCTGTGAGGGAAATATTCTCTAGGTCACCAGGGCAGACCAAGATTTTCAAAGGCTTGTAAGACCACTGAATGGATGGCGAGAGTTCTATTTTTGTGTTTTCATAGTTTGGGATCAAATCCTTTCATTTATTACTGGCTGGAAACTGACAATGACACCAATGATGATACCACTGACATCATATTTCACTCTGCTGTTTCAATGGTATGGGCAGGATTCAGAAACAGGAAAACACAAAAGCAAAACTATCAACATCTACTCACTGAACATTCAAACCTCTGAATATTTTTAGCTCTATCCTACATGAATGTCTTCCACACTACATGCTCCAACAAAATGACTAGTGAAACCACAGTAACATTCAATACTTCCATCCACTCATCATTCATCTCCGTAACACAAAGTATTCCACTCAGATGCACATTAGTTCAATCTTTATTACTGAATGGCAGTTTTGCTACAAACTGGGTAGTGCCGATTTGTTAGGTTCTTGATAAAAAAAAGGCCAGCAATGCTGGGTACTCATCTTTCCTTCCTTCATCCACCCACTTTTGTTGATCACATTACCTTTACATTACAACTATTGTAAAGAGTGTCCTATTGTACTATACCATTTATTAAGGCTCCAATATGCTTGCATGTATCAACCTTGGTCACCTAATGGCAGCTCTCTATGCTGATCAGTCTCTGGCAACCTCTCTATTCAGTCCTTTATCAGTGAGGTCAAACACTATGACCTCATCCCACGTGTTTTTCGGTCTGCCTCTTGCAACCCCACTTCCACACCCAACTGTTATCCTCCATCCTTTCAACACACAATAGTTAATATCTGCACTTTCTCTCACCTCTTGGTCCATATCTAAGACGATAACTTCTCAGCTCCCCATATGATTCTGTGGGTGGCTCCCACTGTACCACGACAGACAACTTTCCAGAGACACGATCAAGAGTTCCACTGAAATACAAAAATTAATTAATAAAGAGTAGTTGAAACTCCTGGCTCATTTGGATGCGAACCCATCTGACTGCAGAAAATTAATGTTTCAGCCCACCATCATTCTCTTGGGAGGTAGGGGGAGCTGAGGGATGTCAGTGCATCTGAATTAACACAATCTAACAAAATGCAGAACTAAACAACTATTCTGATAACAACTTCATACCTGACCAGTCATATGCCACAACAAATACTGTAATGACATATAAGGCTTTGCACAAACAGAATTTAAAAATGTCGGCAAACTGAAGGGGGTAATATGATTTCTTTTTATCTATAAAACAACATACAGTAACTATAAATCACTCAAAATCTGACTATCGTACTTGACTAGAAGTAATGGCTTGTTGGGCACTCCTCCAGGCATCTCTACCCTCTCTGGTGTTGATCTGGCACCATCTCCCTTCCTGGTAATGGCCGAAACCTGGACCTGGTACTTGGTGTCGGGTATCAAATCTGATACCACATAACTCGTTGCCTCCCCACTATGGACAGCATATGGATGTAACCTTGCTCCGGCCAAGTCACCAGACTGGAAAAAATTTGCCTTTAACCCTAGCTGAGCTGCAGACCTCATACGAGGTACAATGAAGGTCTGCATGGGCCAAGGTGCATGCCTCACATGAAATACAATATACAACTGGCCATAAAACAATGTCTCAGGGGAGATAAACTACCTTACAAAGAATCATCCTAGCAAGGGTTAAAATAATTCATACGAATCAGACACATTAGCAATATCAAGCAAAAAGTGGACCATGAAAATATCTGCCACTACTAGTGCACCACAACTGTAAGAGGGTTAAAGGGTCACAAAATAAAGAGTGTCCTCACCTGCCCCTCGATCTCCTGGACATGAATCTGGTATCCTCGTATGATGCCATGTCTCTCCCTCTCATTGGGCGGCTCCCAAGACACCTCTATACTTGTACTGTTGATCACATCCACCTTCACATTACGAGGCTCTCCAGGAACTATATTTGATAAACCAACTGGAAATCAGTACTAGTTCATGGTAGATACATCCTTGACATGCAAGGAGTAATTAGTGTAGCTGTAATGCATATAGCAAGCTGGCATACATGGATAGCTGCCTGAACTTCTGCTATGGATATATTTCAACTATTCTGTTCTATACAATAATGATGATTTACATATACCTCCCTACTACACCAAAAACCTTATCATTTAGATGCCTCAAAATATATTCATACTCTTAAAGCTTCCTTGTACATCAAAGCTGGTTTCAAACATCCATTACCTTCATTATTTTACTAATCTGTCCACTTTATATATTACATAAACAGAAACACACTACTCGAGTGGCATACTACACCAGGTAGTTGAGTAATTTGTTCTATTTCATATGCTGCTGAAGTACTGGTGGCAACAAATGGTATTATTCTTCTGTTTTGACACATTATGTTTTCATGATAAGAGAAAATTCATTATGATCTGTTACACTAAACAAATAATTTTCTAATACTGTATACTGTCATATCACTTCATATCTGTGAATGAAGATTACTATTCACTTCATTTGACAAGCCACACCCAACAGGACCCTGACGATTAAATAAATACAGAGTTCATATTAAATACACTTGCATCCCTTCTGCTCCTAAATTTAATTATAAAAAACCTTTGGTTGGTTTATGAAGCATAAAACAGTTACCTTAAAGAAATAGGATATGGTGATGATATATCAGAATTATTTTGGCAGATACATACTTAAAATGTAATTCTTCATTTTAATGGGTTTCACTACTTTCTAGGGTGGGAATCCAGCAATCAAATTACCTGAATTTCCAAGGGAAACACCTGAAATTGTTCTTTTAGAAATCACATATAAAAAAAGCATAGTTTCTATGACAAAGAAGTACACTTCAAGTTGAAAAGGGGATAGAATTATTAGTATTACTTCTTGACTACAATATAGGGGATACTATTAAAAAGAAAGACAGCCCCTTTCTTGTACTTTATAGGATAAGAGGTAGGTTAGGGAGAGGAGCAAGGCAGCACAGATGAGAGGGTTGCTGCAGATTGAGCATTCCATGAAACCTTGACTCTTAACCATTACATATATTCAGCGGACATGACATTGTAAACTTTGTCAAGTGCAGTTTCTCTACATCATAGTTTATTTGAACAATGACTAAAAATGTACTTAAAGTGGTAAACCGTTCAGTCTCTGAATAACAAACTACAACTTAGTGGATCATTTCAGTAAATCAGAGATTATTGCAAAAGACAAAGTCATTCTAATGAACACGATTCAGAGGTCTGAAGTGAAAAGAAAGCATATGCTGAGGAAAGTGGACAGAACCTAGTACGGGAAATAACACAAGATAAATTAGGCATAAAACCCAACACCATTGACTAGCACCACATCTACGTAGCATTACAAACCCTGGTATACTTACCAGTCTCATTATTGACTGTCAATGGAAGGCAAGAGAGGAAAAAATGGAAATAATGCCATCAATAGCCTGCCAACATCCCAACTGAGTTTGTTTACACCATCCAACATATTGTCTGGCTTTAGTGTCTAGAGGAGAGAGAGAAAGAAAGGCAGAGAAAGAGAACATGCAAGTTGTAGGGAAAGAAGTCTTAGAGGAGTAGCATAATATTAGGTAAAGTAAGGGAAATCCTTGGTATGAAGAAGTGTGGTGCTTGGTGCATGTGACAGTGAGTGTAAAGCCTCTGCAACAAAAAAAGATACAAAGCAACCAAAGGACTAATATACAGTATATGTTAAGGAAAACAAAACTACATAAATCAACTACGTGGCACACAGGGTTCACATACAGGGGAGCAGGAAATGACTACCCTACAGCATCACTGTCAATTTAACAACATTATTCCAGTTTGTTAGGACAGAATTTTATACATCAAGCACTATTCTTCTTGTATAACAAACACTGCAGGATCAGTAAAGTGAAGTGATCCTGAAATAAAGAGGAGGACGTTCTAAAGAAGAAGATAAGTTCAGTGGAGGGGGCATAACTATTCAACAGGCATTAACAATGGGGTACTACAGTAGTAATCAGTGTTGCAGTCATCTGCCACTACACATTATCTAATACTCAGTGAGAGTGGGAGAAACCAGGGATGTATACAGTAACTGTAGACAAGGCTCAAGCATAACTATACTTTGAGAAATTTCTTAATTCCATAGTGAAGGATAATATACATGAACAGTGCTGTAGGGTAGTGCCAAGCTTCATCTTGTACAGTATAAAGGATATTATAGCTCTCCATTGTAAGATGCATTATATTTCCAAAATGAGGTAGGGCTGCATGCACGTAACAAAATATCCCTCTGTAGTAATTTCTTTTATTAATCTAAAGTGCAAATGACCAGAGTTTTTATACTAATAGTCATATATTCTCAAGAAAAGGCTGTATATTAAGCCTTTGTAAACTACACCATGTAAGAGTGACTAAGTGAGAGGGCAGGAGGGGAAACAAATGGTCAATACTAATACAGAGGAATAGAACTATGTCCTGGGCTCAAAAGTCAAAGGTGTTTATGGTGAAGAGCAAGGAGTAAGGTCAGGGAGCTGTTTATTCCTGTTCAAGAAGGGGCAACTGGGGAGCCAAACTGATCGCTAGCATCACTCTGGTGGTGGTTCACTGGACTAATATATATTGGTTAATATGATAGTCTGAATTGAGAGATATATCATGTGACTGTACTGGTGAAGGAATTTTTCTGTTTGTAAAGGGGGGGACTATAAAAAATGTACAGTGGAGCAAGGTTGTCCTCATGTGAGCATAATTGTACTTACTAATGTATCCTTGTAAGGGGCAGGGAAACAAGTGTGTTAGTCTGACATAGGTTCATGAAAGACTGTAAAGAAAGTTTTGTTGTCAGAGCTGTGATTCATTTTCTTATGTGATTTCTGAAGTCTGGAATATATTTCTGGCATCCTTAGTTTCCAAACACTCCACTAACAGTTTGCAAAAGCGATGTCTTACCATTTGTCTTATTATTATGATTATGAAAGGAATTAAAAGAATATGCATTAATTACCATACCTGTTTCTTGCATATCATGTAATAAAAGTAACTTAAGGTGAAACATATGCACTGACTTCACTGTACTGTGAACTGTACAAGTATCCAACATCATCACTGATTGATGAAATATGATGGTGCACAGCAATACTGAAGTAAAATCCAGTGTTCAAAAGCTCATGTGGCAACTCATCTTAAACAAACTAATACCGTACGGCGACAATGAATGTCAGTACAACTAATACTAGCAGCTTCTAAATACAGCCTCAATAGCTGAAAGTTAATCTGCTAGCACGGCCAGAAACAATACATTTTGCACTTTAGCATTACCCTAAGAATGCCAGAAATGTGTCAAGTACTTTTTGGGCCACTGGCAACTGTGGTGTGGAATATCAAATCTGTAAGTGTCTCATGCACAATTTGGTTTACATGTGCAGGTTTCAATATGTGCACATGTAGGTATCATATTATAGCAGCAACTAGTATCTCCATGTGTATGTCATCATATTTATCTGTCTAAATACATAAGTAAAATACTGTAGTTAGTCATACCACCTACTTCTACCTCTTAAAGTTTAGTACTTTCTGATACACTTTTTTTTTTTTTTTTTTTTTTAAATATTTCACCAATAAAACTTACACAAATACTCATATTTAAAGTATACATACCAGAACCTGGAAATATGCACTTAATACATATGCTGTGTCATACAGGCTACCGTCTTAGCACAGTATACTGGCACCATTATTGATATTTAAAAAATCTTATATGAAATAATTCTCATTCCAGGCTCTGATATACTGAGGTTAAATTCATATTTAGAAAACCATTACCAGAAGCTGTTTCTAATAATGGAATAACATGTAATATGCAAATGCTAAGGTGTCAAAAACCTCTCTTTAACAGCATACATAGTAAACAGTACCAGACCTCTACAACGCCTGTCTCAAAATTGTATGGTAGCTATGTACCGGTATGAATTTCCCTTGACCTTTCCTAAGAGTCTGCATGTTTAATGTCCTGAGGAGAGCTGGGGCACAGGAGACAGTGTGAGTATAGACTATAGAGGCTGGAGTCGATCAGTGACAACACACACCATATATTGCCAGATTCTGGTCTTTTTGAACTCAACTTACACTTGTACAGTAAAATGAACTGTATATTGTCAGATACAACAACTTTCTTCTTGCTATAGCTTGACCTTAATAATGATAAAAGTTTCAAATAAGTCTGTGCCTGTTGATACACTGATTGCCTCACTTCAATAATTCATCATCTATGTGCATTTTGACTGTGCATGGTGCTCATGCAGTGAAGAAGGATAGTCACAGATTACTTAAGTGTTTAGAGCAAATATCTGGTGTTTGTTAAATGGCAGTTTTCTACATTACTAAGAGTATATACTTTAATCTTTATGCTGCATATATTCAATTTTCAATCATTACTACTGTACAACTCAATCCTAAGTCAGCAAGAGAATATCAAAGGCTACAACATGATCAGTAATAGAAGTTATCAGAAAAACTGAGCTACTTATGATCAATCTATTGTAATACTGTGATATTAATACTTTGAAACTTCTAGAACATATCATTACTATATCAATTCCAGTTTTGAGAGTAAAAAATACAGAAGAAACGAAAGGGAAAGAGGGAGAGAAATAAAAATAAAGATACGTACCATCCTCATCAGTGCGGACAACCACCGGTTCTGACCTAACACCATCACCTACGATGGTTCCAGCCAACATCCAGATCCGGTACTCAGTCCATTTCTTGAGCCTTTCTATGACATATTCACGCTGGGTGGGGTCCGGGATGTCAATAACTGCAGCATCTGAATCAGGGCGGGAGTGGTTGACATACATCAGCTTGTAGTAGGAAATGTCCCCATGCTGTTGGTCCAGGGGTGGTGGCTGCCATTCCACACGGATACTCTCAGAATTCTCTGCCATTGCACGGATGTTGCTGGGTGGTGCGCCTGGGGCTGAAATATCACCCCTTAGTGTTTACTGATGTTCATTATTTTTATGTATAAACACTTCATGCACAGTTGGCCCTCTTACTTGAGGTTGCTAATAAAATAACACCTTTATTTTTTTAGTGGTTTGGGTTTCACAACTCTTGCTTTAAAGACAGAAAACATTATTATTTGTGCTTTGGTTTCTCAATCATGAATAAAAAATACAGTATGTCTAAAAGTTGTTTCACTCAAAGTACCATTCTGCTTGCACCTATCTTGATTGTAAGTGAGGACTATCTGTCTATCTATTTATCTATCTATTGCCAGACACTTTAATCCCGTGCAGGGTGGCCACAAACAAATTGCCTCCACGTCACCCTGACCCCCACCATTTCACTGCCCTGCTCCCAACTCACATCCCCCTCTCTCATACACCTCTCCACTGCAACCCTCCATCTCATCCTTGGCCTCCCCCTCCCTCTCCCCTCCCTCCACCTCACTCACATACATTCTCCTCATCAGTCTCTCACCTTCCATCCTCTCCACATGGTCAAACCACCTCAGTGTGTTCCTCATAACGCTTCCCATCACATCCACATCCTCACCACAATGCTTCTTTATATCCTCATTGTCAGCCTGTCTCTCCATGTGACTCCACAGGCTCCTCTTAAATAACTCATTTCCACTGCTCTCTTGACTTGTGTCCTTCCAACAATGTCCAAGCTTCACTTCCATACATCAGAGCTGGTATCACAATACTGTCATGTAGTAACTTTTTCACTTCCATGGTCACTTCCCTGTTTCTTATCACTGCTTTCAAGGAACCAGCAACCTTTCTTCCTTGCTGTACCCTTTCAAGCACTTCACCCTCCAAACTTCCATCCTTAATCATCACACTACCCAAGTACTTAAACGTACTCACATTTTCCATTTCCTCACCTCCAACTACTTGTGTTTTTGTAAAAACCATGTATAATTCATTAATACAAGGGTTAAGAAAATAATGGGAGGTTTAGTTTAATAATACTGTAAAAGAAACCTTGGGAACCTTGGGTACAGCATTTGCCAGGGAAGATACATGGGTTGGGAGAGAGATCACCACACTGGAAGAAGACCATCCACCCATCCATCATCCAATCCTGTCACCCCATGAAGAGTATAGGAGCTTAGGGCTAGGCCAGTTGGTCCTGACATTTAAGATGAGAGTGACCAGCCTCCCTCATCCCAAGTAGCATGACATCAACAATAAACCCCAACCATCCCTTGGATATAAACCTACACAGGCTCCATCTGACTGGAGTGCTGTAATTACCCACTAAACCACCAGGGGCTATACTCTGTTTATATGGTTAGTACCCAACATAATAAATGCTTTCCTGGTGTAAAAGAAACCATTTGGCTTGTTAGTGTAGAGTCACCCATAGGCAGAAGGAAGGCGAAAGAACGAAGGAAAGAAAGACAGAGGGGGGAGTGTAAAGTCACCCGTAGGCAGGAGGAAGAGGAGAGAATGAAGGAAAGACAAAAGAGAATGGAAGAGAGGAAAGGGCAGACACCCAAAGCAGCACTACACTAAGTGAGTGGATGTGGAGTGCCCATCTACCACTGACTGGAGGAAGACACAACTATGAAATAATTCAAAATAGGGGCCCTTAGCCCCCATTCTGTTTCTAATACATTCAGTCCAATGATGCATCTTTTTCTACTTTATTTGTGCTATATACAGAAAATTGTCACTTCAAACTGGAGCAGTTAGGTAAAATCTCCCTTTATATCTTTCACAACGTGAGCTCTCCCAAAATGAATGAATTGTCTGTCAGCTGCAAGAATAAATTTGAAAAATGCATCATCATACTGAATGGGTTGAAGGGTGTCAGAGTAGTATTGAGCACACACAATCCCAAAATTCCACTGACAAGTTTAACGTTCAGAGACACTTCAGGTAAAGGTATGGAACATTCTAAGCCTCTCTGAGGATGACCTTTTTTGTCATAAGAGATTGGGTGACTGGAGGTCAACACAGTTATACTCTGAGGCAAGGCAGCCTAGTCATGGTGAGATCAGCAACGATAGTTTTTTTTTTTTTTTTTTTTTTTTTTATGCGAGGAAGAAGGAACCAAAGGCCATGGCCCGCAGTAACAGTTCCTTCCAAGAGAAAAACAAAATACAATAGAGAGCCAAATTCAAGATCCGATCATTTTGAGATGCCTGGACACACTGCGTTTGAAAGACTGGAGATCATAGGCAGCAGGAAATACAGACAGAGGGAGACAGTTCCAGAGCTGACCTGTTGCATAAATGAAAGACTGGGAGTAACGGTTAACTCTTGCATTAGAGAGTTGGACAGAAAAGGGATGAGAGTTTGCTGCCAGACGGGTGCTACGCGCCCGTCGTAGAGGTGGAGGAATGCAAGCAGACAGTTCAGAGGAGCAGTGACCATTAAAGTAGCGATAGAAAAGAGATAAAGATGCAACAGTGCGGCGAAGAGACAGAGGTTGAAGGGAGTCAGTAAGAGGAGGAGAGTTAATGAGACGAAAAGCCTTTGACTCCACCCTATTGAGAAGAGCTGTATGTGGGGAGCCTCCCCACACATGAGAGTTGTACTCCACACAGGGGCGGATAAAACCTCTGTATAGAGTCAACAATTGTGCAGGGGTAAAGAAAGAGCGGAGTCGGCTTAGCACACCCAATCTCTTGGAAGCAGATTTTACAAGAGATGTAATATGATCTTTCCAAGATAAGTCCTGAGTAAATGAAACCCCAAGCATGTTCAAGGATGATGCAGGATTCAGCTGAATATTATTAAACATTAATGGGTATACCTGTGGAAGATTTTGTCGGGTTGATAGGTGTAAGAACTGAGTCTTAGATGCATTAAAGACAACCATATTATTTTTACCCCAGTCAGCGATACGAGCCAAGTCAGACATTAGGTGTGCCATAGCCTCATCCCTTGTTTCTTGAAGTAACTGTTGAGATGGGCGTTGCGGAAACCGAATGGAAAGGTGAAGGGTGGAGTCATCAGCGTATGAGTGGATAGGGTTAGATGTACAGCTTAGAAGATCATTGATGAATAAAAGGAAGAGAGTTGGTGATAGGACAGAGCCCTGAGGAACACCACTGTTGATAGATCTAGGAGAAGAACGATGGCCGTCTACAACAGCGGCTATAGAACGACCAGAAAGGAAGCTAGCGATGAAGGCACAGATAGAAGGATAGAAACCGTAGGAGGGCAGTTTGGAAATTAAAGATTTATGCCATACTCGATCGAAAGCCTTTGAGATGTCAAGTGCAATGGCAAAGCTTTCGCCAAAGTCCCGAAAGGAGGATGACCAGGAGTCTGAAAGGTAGGTGAGAAGATCGCCAGTGGAGCGTCCCTGACGGAACCCATACTGACGATCGGAAAGAAGGTTGTGATAGGAAAGATGCCTTAAAATTTTTCTATTAAGAATTGACTCGAAAACTTTTGAAATACAGGACGTTAAAGCAATTGGACGATAGTTGGAGGGTTGGGAGTGGTCACCCTTCTTTGGGACTGGCTGAATGAGAGCAAACTTCCAGCAAGAAGGAAAGGTACAAGTTGACAGACAAAGGCGAAAGAGTTTGCCTAGGCAGGGTGTAAGCACAGAAGCACAGTTCTTGAGAACAACAGGAGGGACCCCATCAGGCCCATATGCCTTGTTAGTACTGAGGCCAGTGATGGCAGAAAATACATCAACTGAAGAAATTTTAATGTCAGCCATGAGGAAGTCAGAGGGGAGAAGTGACGGAGGAACAGCACCGGAATCGTCTAAGGTGGAATTGGAGGAGAAAGTCTGTGCGAAGAGATCTGCTTTATCAGTAGAAGAAATAGCTACAGAACCATCAGAGTAGAAAAGAGGAGGGAAGGATGATGAGGTAAAGTTGTTAGAAAGATTTTTGGCAAGGTGCCAGAAGGAGCGGGAAGAATTCGAGTTGGAGAGTTGAGAGCATTTAGTATGGATGAAATTATTTTTAGTAGAGCGAAGAACAGACTTAGCACGATTCCGGGCAGAAACGTAAAGATGATGTGATTCAGGGGTGGGTTGGCTCCGGTACCTTTTGTAGGCCCTCTCCTTGTTGCGGACAGCATTAGAACAAGCGTGATTAAACCAAGGCTTTCTTGCGTTAGTCAAAGGATATGAGAAAGGAATGTATGCTTCCATGCCCGAGAGAATAACCTCCGTAATGCGCGAGGCACACTCAGATGGCTCCCGGCCATGGAAGCAATAATCATTCCAGGGAAAATCAAAGAAGTACTGCCTGAGGGCCTCCCAGTTCGTGGCTCCAAAATGCCACAGACGACGTTTCCCTGGAGGGTCCACAGGCCGTACTGGAGTGATAGGACAGGTTAAGGTAATAAGGTTGTGATCGGAGGAGCCCAACGGAGAGAAAAGATTAACAGAGTAAGCAGAAGGATTAGTTGTGAGGAAGAGGTCAAGTATGTTGAGCTCTCTCCAAGGCGGTCAGGGATTCGGGTAGGGTGCTGTACAAGCTGCTCTAGGTCATTAAGGATAGAAAAGATGTAGGCTTGTTCACCAGGTGGATCCGTGAAAGGAGAGGAGAGCCAAAGGTGGTGGTGAACATTGAAATCTCCAAGAATGGAGATTTCAGAGAAAGGAGAAATGGACAGAATGTGTTCCATCGTAGAAGTAAGATAGTCGAAGAATTTTTGATAGTCAGTAGAATTAGGGGATAAGTAAACAGCACAGATATATTTAGTCAGAGAATGACAGGAAAGCCGAAGCCAGAGTGTGGAGAATTCAGAAGAATCAAGTTCAGGAACACGAGAGCAAGATAAGTCGTTGCGTATGTATACACAACAGCCACCTTTGGCTTTGAAATGAGTATAGAGAAAGTAGGAGGATACAGAAAAGGGTTTGCTGTCGGTTGCCTCAGACAGCTGAGTCTCCGTCAGAAAAAGGTGAGGTTTAGAGGAGGAGAGGTGATGCTCAACAGAGCGAAAGTTAGATGAAAGGCCGCGAATGTTGCAGAAATGAAGAAGAAGAGAGTCAGACAGTGGTTCCAGGCACCTCGAGTCATCACCGGGAGAGGGGCAGATGGCGGGGGCATTTATGGTCCCCCCCCCTGGGGACTCTGAGGCTTGATTGATAGACGCCATTTTTGTTGATTTTTGAAAAGGAAGTGTAGTGTGTACTTTGCATGTAGTTTGGTGAAGATAGTTAGAGAAATTTGTACTGGAGAGCATGCTGGCCTACTCTCTGTGTAACTGAGACACTGAAAAAGTTCAGCAAAGGGGGATGGTCAGGAACTAGTCCTGAGGGCTGATGAAACGGGAGCTCCAGCACTCCCTGTCATCAGCTTTCCATCCTCCTCGGGAGTACTGCCCTGCTCGACTGGTGCTACAGTCTACTCCTCATACATACACTATATGTCTGGATGTGACAGATAGCTATATGTCTGGATGTGACAGATAGCTATTTTAGGGGCACTGCTGTGGTGATTTCTACTCAATTTGCTTCTTCTGTCAACAGGGTTACTCCCAGTTGATGAGCATATATGGGTAATGCTTACCTGGTATGGCTGTAGCACACTTTGGGCTTCATCTCTCTTACTAGTGTATGCTCCTACTGAGGTGAGACTGAGGAGAAAGAGATGCTCTACACCAAATTCAATTGTGGAAGTGTCCCTCAAGTGCTATACAGAAGTATACTGCTGGTCATGGGTGACTTACATGCAGCTAATGCCATAGACAGGGAAGGCTTTAAGGAATGTGAAGGTTCTCAAGGGTCTAGAACCAGGAATATCAACTGCTCTATCTTCCTACAGTAGACTTCACACAACTAACAACGTAGAGAACTGTTAGATCACGGTTCCAGTGGCCAGATTCTTCAACACATATTTATAATGAATTAAGAAAAGAAAGGCATTATTTCATGAGCAATTTAATAATGAATCAAAATAAGTGAGGTTTTAGAGACAAGCACTAAGTGTATAAACAAATACAGTCCTGTATGAAACATATTTAATAAAAGCAGTAATAATGTGGGATAGTGTGAAGGCAAGTAGTACGCACTGTGCTGCTCCGTCCTGACAGAGATGGGCGCAGTGGCAGCTCCCTCCCCCCGCTGGGACCGTGCTGCTAGCCATAAGTTGTACACTGTGTTCGGCTTTAGGTCCGTCAAGGTGTAGCTCTCTCCTTCTGGGATGTTACGCTGGTCCTGCATGAAGACGTCATCATAAAAGTGTGACTTTTTTCACATAAAGATGAGTTGATGTAGGATCCAAAAAACATGGAAAGAGAAATAATGAAAGAAGAAGAACTACCCACTGTATGCCCACCAGACACTCATGTACACATTATTTAAGCATCTGGAATCCTGCCTCCACCACACAATGACAAAACAATTTAAAATTATACCTGTATTTGGATATGGGAAATAAAATCATTACCAATTACAGCAAAAAGGGTTTATTATTTTTATCTTGACTGCAATCTGGTTTATATAATCCAAGTGTCTGCAGTGTGGCTTCAATTATCAGTTACTGTATCTGAGCAGATGATGTTTATGATTACACTCAGTTCAGTACATTTGATTAGATATATGATATCCTTGGATTACAAATTACATTTCTCATTACAGCAACATGACAAAAGGTAATATATACCCTCTGTAATTGTACATACTGGAAGAAACATTATAAATATGAGAAACTGACATACTTTAATAGACTCCAGAAGTGTAAACCTTTCTCATAATCCCATTCATTTGTACTGAAGAGCCGTGGGGTCAACACAAACTCTTCTCACTCCAATACTGATAGTTAACCACCCTCTTAGACATCCACCTACTACAAATGCTTCATTACCATCACAACAACTCTTTACACTCAACTGTCATCCATCCACACCATACATTACCAAAAACCTTCCATAATCCCTCTACTGTACACCTGCTCATGTATGTCACAGCCTATAACATATATGGAAAGGATCTGATGCAATCTGCTGTCTGTTTAATTTGGTAAGTAGATTACCTGCGTTGTGGAGTCATTCCAGTAGAGTTCATATGAGATAATGTTCTCGCCCTGGTGTGATGGGCGTGTCCAACTCAGCTCAATGGAGGTTGCAGTCACTCTTGAATGGTGCAGGTTGGTTGGCTGGCTGGGAACTAAGGGGAATATGGGAAACAATAAGTTTTCATAATTCATGCTGAGGACAAATACAGACAATCCTTGTTAGAAATCAATGATGTATTTCAAAATATAACATTTTTATTACTACAACTGGTACTGTAAGGCAGGATAAACTGACAATTCATGTTAATATGTAGCAACGGAATTTCAATACTCCTTCCATGCCTTATTATGGACTTTATAACAAAAAACAAACATAAAAAGGAAACATTATGAACTTATTATAGACTTTATAGCAAAAAACAAACATAAAAAGGAAGCATAATGAAGACTTACTGTATCAAAGAAAGAGTATCAACAATACTCATAAAATATAGGACACACCAGACTACAGTAGGTGTATCCCCCCTACAGGTACTGTATACTCTGGTTTAACGATGCAATTGGTTAGGTAAAAACCCATCGTTAGGCACGATATTGTATATCAGGGTAGTTTTAACAGGTAAAGTAATGGGATGTGTTTTCAGCCCTTGATTTCCCACCCTCAACCATATCCTAAACCTACCCAAATGAGCCTCAAAACAAGTTTAAGGTCAATCTAAATGGCCTAACAGCTGTAAAAGAAGCTAACCTAAGCCTAACACCTGTAAATAACTCACTGTAACCAATAAATAAAATCTGAAAATCATCAAATGTCTGGAAAAAATCATACTTAGTAAACTGTACTGCAAAATGACAATGTTCACCCCACTTATGGCTAAAACACATTAATCTAAGTCTTAAAACTGTTTATAAATCAACCTAAACACATAATTTTATTCTAACATATCATCAGAATCAGTAAAAAAAATCAAAACCCATCATTAAACTGGGGTTTGGCCATCGTTAAGTGGGGTATGGTGGTACAGGTCTCCCTCGTTGTACGATGTTTTGTTTTACAATATTTTGCATTTACGATCGTTCTTCTTTAGTCCCAATCGTTCGTTTTATGACTGAGCTCCCCCGCATTTACAACTGGTAATGTGGAGAAATCCCACGCACAAGCATCACTGGTTCTGAGACATTTAATCGTCAAGTCACTTCGCTGTCAGACAATTCCCCATCAAAACATGGATGACTCCCTGTCAGGACAATTCACACCCTCGACGATTCCTCATCATTCTATAAATATACTTCTTATTAATTAATCAATACTTTAATAACTATATTTCAGGGGGATCCATCAAAGTCTATGTTCAATAGCATAGGCTTTGGATATTATTTATCAGTTGGGCCTTTAGTCAATAATTAACTTGTTTCTTCCTCGCTGTTGTCGCCTTTGAATTATATTCTAGCATCACCCATAGCTGTCTTTATTAATGACGGTGAATTAACTAGTTATTTTTGTGATGGCGAATTGACTTGACGACGAACTGTCCCGAAACAGCATCACTGCCCAGTCTCACCCGCTCGCTCATTCAGCTTACAATCTCCAAGCGTCTGTGTGTGTTAGTGCTCAGGATATTACTATTTTTCCTGTTCTTCATACTGTATTATATTTCATGTTGTTTATGCTATTTCATGTCTTTCTGTTTTCAAATGTACAATCATCTGTGATTCAGATGCACATCAATACATAAAACATCATTATTATTGCATATTAGATCACTTGTATGTGCGTTGGGTATCTTATATACGAGTCCAGGAACGCATCCCTGTTTTTCCCATTAAACCTTAAGTTCACTATATGATATTTCAGTATAAGATTGCCTTTCTAGGAACACATACGAATCGTAAAGCTAGGGAGACCTGTATTTCTTCCCCCATCGTTAAACTGGGGTATTGCATCTAAGGGTATCATATATCGGGGTATTACTGTACATTATTATTATTATTTTTTTTAATGCTCCTACATGCTTGCATGCGATGGCCTTGGTCGCCTAATGGTAGCTCTCCATGCTGCTCGATCTCTGGCCCTTTCCCTATTCAGTCCCTTACTCCTGAGGTCACGCTCAATGATCTTGTCCCAGGTTTTTTTCAGTCTACATAACTGTATTTTAAAATACGAGTAACTGCGTACTAAACTACAGCATCAAAAGAAAAGCTGAAAAATGCCAAGAAACTGAAGCACATACCAAAACTCTACAGCCTGCAAGTAAAAATGACTCTCACACCCACAGCTTCACAATGACAACACAAAAATATCAAATACTTAACCTCCTTGCTGTGTTTTCACTTTGACAGGGTCTGAGAGTGGGCCAGGTCCAATACCAGTGTATGCCTGGACCTTGATGGTGTATATGGTATGTGGGGTGAGGTCACTGATGGTTGTCAGTTTGTTGTCCTGCACTGGTTGGCTCTTCCATGATTGGATTGGCAGTGATGGGTTGGTGGTGTAGTACAGTTTGTAGCCCTGTGGGTACATTAGTTTTCTTAGTTCAATCACTGGTTGGATTCAGTTTGCCTTACAATGGGGATTCCGCTAAAAAAGTAAACCACCTGACAGTAACAGAACAATATCGTAAGATTTCCATAATCTGGGAAAGCTAGGCTGAAACTGATGATATTACTGCAAGTTAAAGTATGGTACATAATGAAATCCACACAGAAACCTGGGTTGATCATCACCACTTGGAATTTTAACTGAGTCACATGGATTACAATCTTACCTCTGGCTATTAAGTTAGATGACCTTAACTACGAACCCTGGCTCTACTCCTGATGTAAGTAAATGTATCATCAGAATATGGAGGTTGCCCTTATGAAAGTATAGGTCTTCTAAGTATGATTAAAACTGAACTTACTGTGATTTGGCCATTGGGTGTCTCTGGCTCGTCCCACTGTATGACCATGGTGGAGGAGGAGAGGGGCCGGACATGCACATTCCTTGGAGCGCTCCCAGGTTCTGCAACACAATTAGACTTCAGTGAATACAAATGCACTATATAAGCCAACATGTTCAATCCTCAAGGTTGCAGCTTCTCTCAGATTTTATAATGCTAACGTCAAATGATTCCATTCAGCTGAGTGAGTTATAGAAGGCTGAGTGTGGTCAATGTTATGCACAAAAATATGCTGAGAAAGACATGGAAAGGATTAAACATGCAAATTTATGAGGGAAAACTGAAATGTAATAAAATACTGACAAAAATAAGGTCCAGAAACACACTGAGAAGGTGAATAATTACACCTTGGACAAACTGACAAGTGATATTAAACACAAATGAAAACAAGACATGATGACAAGGAATGGATTATTATACTGCATATGGGTCAAACAGAGAAATGACATTATACTGAAAAATGGAAGCAAGGAAGAGACTTAAAAAAGAGATAAATGACATATTACTAAGAGAAATCAAGGTAACTCCAGAATCACAATGGTCGAGATGAAGAGCGACAAAGGAAAATATATATTTTTTTCTTTTAATAACAGAAGAGGAAGGAAAAACAAATGAATAAAAAAAAATAATAATCCATACACCAGGTTACTGGTGCCCTCTGTTCATAAAATATCTGTAACAGTTAAACTTGAACAGCTGTGGGTTGAAATTTGGAGGGAAACAACTCTGGGGAAGTGAGTTCCAGAGATATGCAGTTCGGGGAATGAAAGAATTCTGATAGGCAGAAGTTCTGCAATATGGCTGAGTGACATTCCAGTCATGAGTGCTACCAGATGCCAGTATAGCATAAGGGAAGGCATGGAAAAGTGGCACCATGGATGCAACTTCGTCTAAGCATTTGCCAAAAAAAATCTGTAAAATAATGCAATGGAAGCAACATTCCTTCTTACTTGCAGAGGAGATAGTTTATTTGTAATGGCAGGGTTGTTAATAATTCTAACAGCTTTGTTCTGAATTTTGTCAAGTTATTTTAATGCAACCTCTCCACATCCATTCCACAAGGGTGAGCAATATTCAAGCCGAGAGCGCAGATAACTCTTATAAATTATAGCTAACTGCTCATCAGCGAATAAGTTACGGACTCTGTACAATAATCCAAGTTTCTTTGAGCCGGTTTTAGCAAGTGATTTAACATGAGAGGTCCAGCTGAGGGCACTGTTAAGTGAGACGCAAGGATTTTAATACTTTTGGAGATAGGAATATTAGTAGCACTGAAGGTAATGTACGAATCTGGCAATATCTGTCTATTAGTAAATCGTATATATTTAGTTTTACTAGCATTAAAAGAGACAAGGTTGTTTTGTCCCCATTCACTGATCCCAGATAGGTCTTGATTTATGGAGATGGCTGTACTGAGTTGAGAGGTAGAGATATTAGACTCTGTAAATGGGTGTCTGAGTGTGAATGAACTATGTAGTGTTGAGTCATCTGCGTATGAGTGGATGGGATTGTGGGTGACAGATAAAAGATCAGTAATATGAACCAGGAATAGGGTTGGCGCCAGAACTGACCCCTGCGGCGCGCCGGCATTACCTGAGTGGAAATTGGAATATACATCATCTACTTTTACTCTTATTTTCCTGTCACTAAGATATGTAGAAATCAAAGGAACAATAGACGTTAGTCCATAGCAAGGGAGTTTGAACAGCAGGGAATGGTGTCATACTCTGCCGAAAGCTTTAGAAATATCAAGAGCTTCTGCATGAGTTTCTCCATGTAGATCAAGTGACTGATGGATGGTATGAGTTAGGAGATTGAGTACGTCAATGGCGGATCTTTCGCGGCGAAAACCATATTGTCTATCACTAATTAAGTTGTTGGATTCAAGATGTTTAACAATGTGCTTATTAATTAAAGTTTCAAATACCTTACCAAGACAAGATGTGACAGCTACTGGTCTGTAATCAGAGGGGTCAGAGGAACTTCCTTTCTTCGGAACTGGGTGGATATTGGCTTCTTTCCATGAATATGGGAATAAAGAATTACGTATGCATAGTCTGAATAATTTAGCTAGAACAGAGGCAAGTTCAGGGGAACACTTTTTCAAAACAATTGGAGGAATTCCATCTGGGCCTGGAGCTTTGTTGGTAGGTAACTTGTCTAGGATGGATTTTACCTATCTTGTGTGTATTTTAAGTGGGGCAATTTTGGGAGAGTCAAGTTCTAGTACCGGGGCATTCTGGCTGGTATCATCTGTGGTAGAGTTTCTGGCAAATGTACTGGCAAAAATATCCGCTTTCCCACACGGGTCATTTGTAATGTTGCCATCTGAAGATTTTAGTGGACGGACGGAAGATGACTTGTTAAAGTTATTATTGAAAGAATGAAGAGTTGACCAGAATATTCTATTGTCATTAGGGATGTTAAGTAGTTTTGATGCTTGCTTTTGAAGAAAGTTTGATTTAGCTAGATTTAATACAGCTTTTGCATGATTTCTAGCAATTTCAAATTGAGAGAGTGATTCAGATGTTTTTAAGTAAGAGTTATATGCTAATGACTTTTGGGCTGTTGCTCTGGCACAGTTGCCAGCAAACCATTTTGGAGAGTTCGATCCTTTAGTGAACTGTTGACTTGGTATAAATAAATCCATACCAGCTAGTATTAAGTCACAAATGTGGGACTGGGTAGAATTGGGATCACTAGAGATTAAAGACTGCCATAGATTGTCAGCAAGATAATTTCTAAATCCATCCCAGTTTGCCCTATCAAAGTGCTATTGGGTCACCCTGACAGGTTCGAACGGGGAGGTGTGGGGGGTAACTAATGAGGCTTTGATGAGATTGTGGTCAGAGGATCCAAGTGGTGACAGTACCTTTATCCTGTATTGATCTGGATTATCTGTCAAGAATAAATCCAAGAGATGGGCATTATGGTCAGGATTATCAGGTATTCTGGTCGGTTGCTTTACCATACATTAAAAGATTCTGCAAACAGCTTGCACTCTAGACCAGCGTCGTCAGTCCTGGCAGAATGCAAAAACTATTCAATATTATGTATGTTAAAATCACCTAAAATGGTAATTTCGGTCCTAAGGGCAAGGTTAAGGTTACTCAACTGTGTGGATATGGAATAAAATACACTGGGTTCCACAGAAGCATTGGGGGAGCGATAAACTACACAAATATATTTAGTAATATTTTGACAATTTAGTTTATATAATGAGTAATCAAAACTGGTACAAAAATACAGGTCTTTCTAAGTGGTGATGTAATGTGAAATACATAAAAGGTGGAAGTTTCGTATTTCCAAGACAGGCTATAATGTTGACACAATTAATTAAGGCTCTTTGCTACACTCCAAAAAATTCTGTCAGTATCAGTTCCAATTCATGTATAAAAGTGGAAAAAAGAGAGAGAGAGAGAGAGAGAGAGAGAGAGAGAGAAGGGGGGGGGAAGAGCGTTGGTGGTGTAGGGAGGCACTGTCTGATGAAGTAGGTGGAACATTGAGGCAGGGATCAGTGCGATGAGGGAAGGGTGAGAGGGAGAAGGAAAGCAAGGAGGTTGAGAAGTAAGAATCTGGAAGGGAGGGGTGGGAATAGGGTGGACTCTCTCGTGTGTGTGTGTGTGTGAGAGAGAGAGAGAGAGAGAGAGAGAGAGAGAGAGAGAGTTGGAGGGGATGTGGGGGGTGGAGTGAGTGGGTGGGGTGGGTGTGTGTGGGTGGGTGGGGTGGTATGAGGTGGCTCAGGTGGGCCAACAACCAGCCTGGATTAAAACACATCCCCGCACTGCCGCCGTCCAACATGATAGTAATGACCTGCCATCACTCACACCACACTCACTACCTCACTATCTCACACACTCGCTTTAATCACACCACACTCATACATTCAGTTTACTCACACCACACTCACTCACACCCTTGCTTTAATCACACCACACTCACTCACAGCCTTTTTTAAGTCACACCACAATCATACACTCAATATCCTCACAGCACATTCACTCATACTCTCACTTTAACTGCACCACACTCACTCACACACTCACTTTAATCGCACCACACTCACTCTCACACACTCGCTTTAATTACACCACACTCACTCACACACTCACTTTAATCAACCACACTCACTCACACCCTTGCATTATTACAACATACTCACTTTAAATACACCACACTCTCTCACTCACTCACACTAACTCACACTCGCTTTAATTACGAGATAATCACTCACACCCTCGTTTTAATTTCACCACACTCACTCACACTATCTCACTCACTGAATCACACCCTTACTTTATGACCAAACCCCTACAGGATCCCCTTTTATATTAACATTCTCCTTCAGATTCACCCTTACATTACATCCTCTGTGACTTGCCCTTTAATCACATCCCTTTGTGTCCTTTTATACTGGAACTCAGCCTTTATTTCACAGCATTCCTTCAGACTCCTATGCTCACACCATACTCCCTGCCCTTTAATAACCACGTCCTTTAGGCTCACTTTATGCCACATTTCAATTACAACACCCCTTTAAATTCCCTATATATCCACAACAACACAACCCTCTATACTTCCACGACCAAGCCACAATTACATCCACACAGCCACCCCCTCCATAACCACTCAAAACATCTACAACTTCCATCCTTCATATCTCCATCTACCACAACTACCACTCACTCCAAAACTGTCACTACATCATCACCAGGTCCTACCAGCCTCAACCACAGCTACCTGACCCAGCCAAATCTACTACCACCCCCACCACTAACCTCCATTACTTTCACCCTACAGCAAAACAACAACTACTTTCTACACCTACATCTACATCCACCACCCACTTCACAACCACCACCCACTCCACAATCACCACCCACTCCACAATCACCACACACTCCAACACCACCACCACCCACTTCACAATCACCACCCACTCCACAATCACCACCCACTCCACAATCACCACCCACTTCACAACCACCACCCACTTCACAATCACCACCCACTTCACAATCACCACCCACTCCACAAGCACCACCCACTCCACAACCACCACACACTCCAACACCACCACCACCCACTTCACAATCACCACCCACTCCACAATCACTATCCACTCCACAATCACCACCCACTCCACAATCACCACCCACTTCACAACCACCACCCACTTCACAATCACCACCCACTCCACAAGCACCAACCACTCCACAATCACCACTACCCACTCCACAACCACCACCCACTCCAACACAACCACCACCCACTCCACAACCACCACCCACTTCACAATCACCACCCACTTCACAACCATCACCCACTCTACAACCACCACCCACTCCACAATCACCACCCACTCCACAACCACCACCCACTCCACAATCACCACCCACTCCACAATCACCACCCACTCCACAATCACCACCCACTTCACAACCACCACCCACTTCACAACCATCACCCACTCTACAACCACCACCCACTCCACAATCACCACCCACTCCACAACCACCACCCACTCCACAATCACCACCACCCACTCCACAACTACCAACCACTCCACAACCACCACCCACTCGACAAACACCATCCACTCGACAACCACCACCGACTCCATAACAATTCCCTTCCTCTCAACTACGATCCTGCAGAGCTCTTCACAAGGCATCATGAATTATTTCCAATTATAACTTTTAAACCCCTTACTATGTGAAGGTGTCTCCGGAGGCCTGTCCTTGCCCCCCCCCCCTCTCTCTTTCTGTCTCTCTGTTATTATTATTATTATTATTATTATTATTATTATTATTATTATTATTATCATTACTGCTACAACTACTACTACTAATACTACTACTTTTTACTACTACTACTACTACATCATCATCTAATTATTATTATTATTATCATTATTATTATTATTATTATTATTATTATTACTATTACAATGATTATTATTATTATATTATTATCATTATTATTATTATTACTGCTACGAGCCCGTCCACCTGCCCATCGCTGACGAAACTGACGATATATTTGCAACACATTTTCCGGTCAATTAGCCACTACACACCGGCCAGGTACAAACAGTAATTAACATCTTCACTTTATATTACACCTGTTGGCACTTGCTATTTGGTAACTCTCACTGCGCCTCAGAGTGATTAGAGAGATAGATAGATAGATAGACATAGATAGACAGATGGTTAGATAGCTAGACAGATAGATTGATATATAAATAGACAGATGGATGGATGGACGGAGATACAGAGAGACAGATAGGGTATATGGGTAGATAGATACAGACATGTAGATAATTACTACGTTCTTAACTGACAAAATGATCCGCACATCC
Source organism: Coenobita brevimanus (assembly GCF_032717465.1). Taxonomy (NCBI): domain Eukaryota; kingdom Metazoa; phylum Arthropoda; class Malacostraca; order Decapoda; family Coenobitidae; genus Coenobita; species Coenobita brevimanus. Next base: position 6,892,020 of record NC_136958.1, on the reverse strand, counting down.
TTTCCAGTTCAGTTGATGGCCAAGTGTAGTCAAGTCTGAAGGGTAAAACTGACTATACTCCATTTCACCAAGTTTGGCACCATCAGTGATGTCCTTAACGCCTGTAGCGTTGATGTAAAACCTCAGCACTAGGTAAAACTCTTTGTTTTACCTTGAGAACCAATATATAAGGGCAATACAAAAAGATATATCCAGTTCTGAGGACCTGTATCAAAGCTACAGGTGTTTAGGACATCACTGATGGTGCCAGACTCGGTGAAATGGAGTAGAGTAACCAAGGAGTCTCATTCGTACATCATAACCAAGACACATTTAATTCAAGCAATCACAACTTAGCAGTCTAGTACTGGAAGTGGCCGTCAGATGAAAGGACATTAAAATGTGGTTACGGTCTGGCCATGTGGTGAGGATGGAGGGTGAGGGACTAACTAGGAGTGTATGTCAGTGAAGTGGAGGGGTGGAGAGGGAGGGGAGACCGAGGACAAGATGGACGGATGGAGTAGAGAGGTATATGCAGGTGGGTGTACACTGGATCTCAAAAGTACCGGTGCACAGGGGGTGCGATGCCTACCGAAAGGGTTCGAACAACTGCTGACATTACCAACGTCTCATTGTGTATCATCAGTGTCTGTCTATATAAACATTACATTTGCTATATGTCTGCAAGAGGATATTGCTAGTTGGTAATATATAACACCTCCCGACATCAGGGCTACCAACGTGTGGTAGGTCGGATACTAATATTTCAGTGACCTTCGTTCTGTGGTCCCAAATGTTGCACGCCTGTTGTGCACCGATACTTTTGTGACCCACTGTACACCGATACTTTTGTGACTCACTGTACGCTGGGGGGACGGCAGTGAAATGGCAGGGACGGGGCGATAAGGTGGAGATTTGTTTGTGGCCTCCCCTTACGGGATTAAGACGTCTGGCCATAGACTAACTGACAGTTACAAATGAGGTACACAGTCAAAATATTTTCCATGATCAGGCAATTCCTAGTGACCACGGACTCCTGCCGACACGAAAATATCCAACCTCAAGGTTCCAATGTGCATGCAAACTAGGCACCTTACCCGAGAGCGCACACTATCAATGTGTGTGTGTGTGTGTGTGTGTGTGTGTGTGTGTGTGTGTGTGTGTGTGTGTGTGTGTGTGTGTGTGTGTGTGTGTGTGTGTGTGTGTGTGTGTGTGTGTGTGTGTGTGTGTGTGTGTGTGTGTGTGTGTGTGTGTGTGTGTGTGTGTGTGTGTGTGTGTGTGTGTGTGTGTGTGTGTGTGTGTGTGTGTGTGTGTGTGTGTGTGTGTGTGTGTGTGTGTGTGTGTGTGTGTGTGTGTGTGTGTGTGTGTGTGTGTGTGTGTGTGTGTGTGTGTGTGTGTGTGTGTGTGTGTGTGTGTGTGTGTGTGTGTGTGTGTGTGTGTGTGTGTGTGTGTGTGTGTGTGTGTGTGTGTGTGTGTGTGTGTGTGTGTGTGTGTGTGTGTGTGTGTGTGTGTGTGTGTGTGTGTGTGTGTGTGTGTGTGTGTGTGTGTGTGTGTGTGTGTGTGTGTGTGTGTGTGTGTGTGTGTGTGTGTGTGTGTGTGTGTGTGTGTGTGTGTGTGTGTGTGTGTGTGTGTGTACCTCTCGTCCCCCAGCATCAGGGCACTCCATAGCTCCAACCACCACCTCCCTAACGACGGGGACCCCAAACAAGCGGTGCCTGTTACTTCCATAAATACCCCTTATGGTCTATAACTGCTCAGGCGTTACTCGCAAAACTCCCGCCCCTGCTTAAAACTTCCACGCCCATAATTCCCCATGCAAGTGTCGTCATTTATAACAACTATTCCGGGTTACGGTGGCGGGGCAATTCCTGGGCCAGTTTATATCCGGGTTATGTTCTTGAGGATGATGGCTAGTGGCGGCCAAGCTAAATACTGCCGCTAGGGGGCTTCAGGAGACGGGAGTTTGAAGATAAAAGATGCTATACTCTTTCTACTCTAACCTGACCTAAAAGCGACATCCCTCAGTCTTCAATGCTGGTAGTAGCATGAAATTAATACTTGAATATGATGCCTGTCACGAAGAAGTGATCTAGAACAGATGTGGAGACGTAGTATTGTCTTTTTCTTCCACTGAGGTACGTGTCATAAGTTGCAAAGGCGAATGAATAGGTCAAGTTAAGGTGAACGGAACATAAGTTTGTTCAAGAGGTGGGGGAAGCAACGGGTGGGTGGGTAGGTTAAAGGAAAAGAGCTTAAGGGGTTAGGGGGAGGTTGATAATAGCTAATTTTATGCTTCTTAACTGCATGGTCGTTACGGCAAACAAAATAAAATCAAGTTTCAATCTACCCCTTAGAAAACGAATCCCATTAGCCTATACTCCTTATGCCTTAACTTGGTCCAGAGTTTTATCCCTTTGCAGCTTATTTCATGCAACTCAGTGGGAGAAAAAATGACAATACTATAGCTCTACATCTTTTTCATAGCACTTCTTCATGACTAGCATCATAATTTTGTGTTAATCTTTTGCTACAACTCAGCATTCTGGGTGGAGACGGCAATTTTAAACCAAGTTACAAGAAAAGTGTCATTGTTGGTTTATATTCAGGTCCAAAATTTCAATGCTCAGTGAGAAAAGACAAGGTGGACACAAATTAACTCCACCAGTCTGACCGGCTAGAGATTCGAACTCGAGTCTTCTCACTTGCGAACTGGAAGTGGGTATGGAGTACGTATGGGTGTAGGAGAGATGGGGTACTGGAGGAAGGAAGGGGGAAGAAGTTGATGCGTAGTAGGTAAAGGGGTAGGTGAGCAGGGAGGCAGGGGGAGGTGGAGGAAAGGGGAAGAGAGAAAGGAGAGATGGACGGGAGGGGGGCAGGGAAATGGAATGGGTATGGAACTATGGAAGCAAGGAAATGGGGGAGATGGAGGGGAGGGGATGAAGGGAAAGGAAGATGGAGGGGAGGGGGCAAGGAGACGGGAGGGGAGGGAGGTTGAGAGAGCTCAGTAACAAGACGATAATGAGAAAACTTGAGGGATTTATCAATGTGGAGGACGGGGTAGGAAATCCTGGAGCGATTTACTTGGGTATTATGTAAACACGGGCAGCTGGGGCCCCGGGGAACATGCAGGATTGGCGGCGACGGTGACGGACGGAGGCCCTGATGAGTGGCCGGGGGGAAGAGGGGGGGAGGAAGCGGGGAAGACTGGGAGATGAAAGGGGACGGGGAGAGGGGAGGAGGAGGGGATGGGGGAAGGGAAGAGGGGAGGAGGAGGGGATGGGGGAAGGGAAGAGGAGGAGGAGGAGGGGGAGCGGAAGAGACAAGAAGAAGGAGGGGGAGGGAAAGAGGAGAAGGAAGGAGAGGGGGAAGTGAAAAAGGGAGGATGAAAGACGCAGACCCTGATGCGTGGATGGGGTGGGGGGATGGGAGGAAATGAGGCAAGGGAGAGGCAAGGAAGCGAAGAGATGTGGAGGGAGATGGAAGGGGAAGAAAATGGGAGAAAAGAGGGCGACGGAGACGAAAGGGGGTGAATGAGAGGGAGAGGTGGGAAGGGGAGAGAGGAGGGAAAAACGGGAGGGGGAGGGAGAAAAAGAAGGGGAGGGGGGAGGGAGAAATGAAGTGGAGGGGGAGGGAAAAAAGAAGGAGAGTGTCAGGCAAGGAGGGGAAGGGGAAGAGGAAGGGGAGAGGAGGTGGAGGGAGGAAAGGGGATTGGGAGAGGGAGGGTGCACTTTCATAGGACGGTGACAGACAGACAGAATAAGGGTATGAGGTAAGCGAGTGAATAAATGAAGGTGGGAGAGTGGGACAGGAGAGGGGAGGAAGATGATACAAGGCAGGAGATGATGACAGGAGGTAGGAGAAGAGGGCAGGAGGAAGGAGAAGAGGGCAGGAGGAAGGAGAAGAGGGTAGGAGGAAAAGACAAATTAAAGATCCCGACCTTTATTCCTAAGAAAATGAAGCAGCATCACATTCGCGTCTACAAGAAATAAAATACGAACATAAGAGGAAGTGCTTTTTCCTCTTCTTTCTGTCTACCTATTTTTCCTTCTATCTATCCATCAATCTATCAATCTTTCATTTTTTTTTTTTTTAACAACTGGAGGAATCTCGGACTTTTAAGATTACAAGTACAATACATTCTATATATTTAAAAAATGAGCGAAAAATCCAGACAATCATCCAAAGGCAAACGGAGAAGCAGCAGCAGCATCACGTTCGAGTTTACAGGAAATAAAATACAAACACAGCAGCGAGCCCATGAGGCAGGATGTTGCTGGGTTTACGCTGCATTTCCCGCCAAAAATCTCGTTCGCCTCCCCACCGCCGCGACCTAAATAGTACCCAGGAAAATTCTGGACGTTTCGGCAAAATTCCTGCGCGTTTCTATGAAGATCCAAATTGCTTCGGCGAAACCACCCTAATCGTTTCCGCCGAGGCCGAAAGAGATGACCCCGCGTATTCCCCACGTGAGAGTAAGACTGTTTACCAAATGACTTGAGAGATAATTCCTAACACCTGTGCCTTACAGATTTATTCTGTATTTTATTGATGCAAATGATGTCGATAGTAGAAAGATAAAATTAAAGCGACAGAATACTGAGACGTACTGTACATAGATAATAAATCGCTCAGGAAACGGTGCTACATCTGCAAAGCCACCTAAAATACAACCCAAAGACGGATACCCACTATTACAGGACTTGTCCCCCCCCCTTTCTCTCTCTCTCTCTCTCTCTCTCTCTCTCGCAATTTTAATATCAGATCTCTGGTATTTCATCCTCAAAAATTTTAATAATTAAAAATCAACACCAGTATACGGACAATTACTAATGAATTTATGGGTGATAATGGTCTCTCTTAACTGGCCCACAAAGTCATCAGTAACAGTAGCTACGTAACGGCTGAGATTTGGACCCTTGTTGATGTACCATTTTTTATTTGGAATTTCTTACTTGGAATTTCTATCAGTTCCTAAGTAATGCCTCTTCCTCTTGCGACACACTGTACAACAGCAATACTAATAATACTAGTACTATAACATACTGATTGCTAATGATAGCTACTACCGCCACACCCCAACCCCCACCACCAATCAGCCCCACCCCACTCACACCATCACCACTACCATCATTACCAACCACCACCAGCAGCAGCACCACACCGCTACCACCATCACCAACCATCACCCTACCACCACCACCACTACCAGTATCACCAGCCACCGCCCTCCCACTACCACCACTACTATCATAACCAACAACCACACCCTCACCCTCCCACCATCGCCACCTGAACAGCGACTGGGACCGCAGGAGTGCCGCAGGTAAACACAAGTAAAGCGTCCTTTTTACGGTATTGGGTGGATGCTGACTGTCGAGGTTTCTCTCTCTCTCTCTCTCTCTTTCTAGTAGTTTAGCCACTCTCATAGCAGCTGCCTAGCATGGGCCAACTAGCATATTGCAGTAATCCTCTTATGTTTTTTATGTCGAGTCACCATTCTGAAATCATCATCGTCAAATCACCTTTCTGTAATCATCATCGCAGGATCACCATTTAGTAATCATCATTGCTGCATCACCTCCCTGCAAATATCATTGTCGCGTCACTTTTCTGTAAACATCATCGTCGCATCACATTTCGGCAATTCTCATTGTCGCATCACCTTTCTGCAATCATTGTCGTCGCATCACCTTTCTGCAATCATCATCATCCCATCACCTTTCTGCAATCATCATCGTCCCATCACCATTTCGCAATCATCATCGCTGCACCAACTTTCTACAATCATCATCGTCACGTCACCTTTCTGTGGTCATCATCATCGCGTCATCTTTCTGTAAACATCATCACGCCACCCTCCTCCTAATTCCTCTTTCTCAGGCGACTCTCCATTATTCTCTCCATTAAACCAAAAGAAAATATACCTCACAAAGGGCGCCCACAGCTAACGCCACTAACCGCCGCCAAAGGGCCAGGGCTGTGTGGGCAGGAGACAGATGACGCCTTAATGCACAGTTTTGGCGAGGTAATCAAATCCACTCCATTGTTTGCGGGACAATCAGGGCGCTAAGGGATCTGCGAATTTCTCCGGCCATCTCCGAGAAATGGTGGTACGGTACTTTATTATTTATTTATTTATTTACTTATTATTATTATTATTATTATTATTATTGCAAAAGTGGTACACAGAATGGAAATTTGTCACCGGATTCAAGACGTTCACCGCTTCGGTACAATAAGGATTTTTATGAAATTCCTATTTTTTCCACTCGACCTCATGCAACCTCGGAATGGCCTTTGATATTGGGATGGTTAATAGATCGCTTATATTTGACCTTTGATACTGTAATGGTTAACAGAGCGCTTATACGTTTTGACGTCTGGTACTGGGATAGTTAACAGATTATTTTCATTTTTGTCTCGTGAAAGCGACGAAGATGAAGCTAGCGGAGTTTTTCGAAGGCCTGACTGATGATGCTAACGGCGACGATGATTAATGATGAGTCAGTTAATAATGTCCACCTCACTCATATGTTCTTCTTTGTTTTCCTTCTCCAGTTTCTACACAGTAACTACCCACTGCCTAGACACAGTGAGATAGCATGATAATTGTTAGTCAGGTCGCAAAGAATAGAATAAATTAATTCTCTCTCTCCCTCCCTCTCTCTCTCTCACTTATTTATCCATCTATCTATCAGTCCCTACCTCTCCTTCCAGCCATCCCTCTTTATAAAATATCTCTGTGCTCAATATCTCTCTCGTACTCCGGTCACGGCCACCAGCAACGCGGTACTGATGGTCGGGTATTTTTCTCACTTCATAGCGTATTTGGACCTACTGGTGAAGGGGGGGGAAAAGGCTGGTAGGGGTCAGGGGGTGAGGGTGGGGAGAGGAAGGGAAGGGGTTGAGGGGAGTGGAGGAGGGGGATTTTAGAAAGAGGAAGAAGTAGTGTGAGAGAGAAGGAAAGGGACTGAGGAGGAGGAAGAAAAAGGAATGAATGTGTTAGGGAGGAATGGAAACAAATAGATGACAGTGAAAGTGGCCATAAATCAAACCATCAATTGTTTGCAGTAATTTTCCCGGCTCTAGTTTAGTCATCAGGAATAAAATGAACATTTCTGAGACGAGTGGTTTCTCGGGAATGTCCTCTGCCTTCTTGTTATGGCTGTTTCTTCTATAACTCAGGGTAGCAAAGAAATTCCGTGTCAAAATCAGTTATCTTCAAGCACGCACTACGAGGTGGAAGCAGCGGCAGGAGGTCTTTGCAATGTGTGGCTCGATTTGGCTGGCTGGGGTTGATAAGCTGGCCCGGCAATAAAATGGTGCAGGAAAGATGGATCACAGCTGGAGTGTGGTTATAAAAGAAGTGTGAGGGTTGCACAGTGGTAGTAACACCAGAAGAGGTCAAGGCGGTAACAGAAGTAGAAGTACAAGTAGTAGTAGTAGTAGTAACGGTGGTGATGGTGGTGGTGGTGGTGGTGGTGGTGGTGGTGGTGGTGGTGGTGGTGGTGGTGGTAGTAGTAGTAGTAGTAGTAGTAGTAGTAGTAGTAGTAGTAGTAGTAGTAGTAATAGCAGTAGTAGTAGTAGCAGCAATCGAAGTACCGTGGTAACAGTAGTAGTTATGGCAGTAGTAAGTGTTAGTGGTATCAGTAAAAACCACATGAAGAACTCGAAGACACTAACACCAAATACGTGAGCTACAATAAAGACTGAAATATCCACTTACTAAACTGCATCTCTAACTACACGATCAGCAAACACCCGGCCATTACATCACAGGCAGACTCAAATATTACCTTGCTCAGATATTTCAGCAAGATTATATTCCTCGCCTCGTATGTTAAAGACCCGACCCCCAGGCATCATAAAATTGGGGACACTGAATATCGCAGACCATTATTCCAAGTGCTGGTTATTGGGGGTGAGGGGGAGGGGTGAAAGAGGGAGGGAGAGGGGTGAAGGAAAGGGCAAGGTGTGGAAGAGTGAGGAGAGAGGGGTGAAGGAAATGATAAGGTGCTGAAGGAACAGAGGGTGGGATGACGGGGAGGAGTGGAGGTGAGGGAAAAGTATGTAAAGAAGGGAATGTGTAGAGAGATTGTGGAGGTGCGGAAAGATGAGGGAGGTGTGAGGGGAAGGGGGAGGTGCGACGGGAAGGGGAAAGTGTGGAGAGAAGGGGGAAGGTGTGGAGGGAAAGGGGGAGATGTGGAAGAGAGAAGGGGAAGCAGTGAGGGAGTGGTGGGCGAGGGGTAGGGAGAGTAACAGAGATTTGGTTAATTTAGTTATCTGCAAATGAGGCATTTTGGAGAAGGGATGAGGGGTATGAGAAGGGGAGAGACACAGCTACAAGAAAGAGGGCGGAAGAGGAAAAAGGGTGAGAGGTATGTATAAAGGGATGTAGGGGGGGGGATTTGAGAGATGTGAGGCGGTAGTGTGAGGGAAGGGGAGGGGAGATGCTGCAGGCGAATGTGTGTGGGTGTGGGTGTGAGGGATGGAGTTGGGGGGGGGGGAAGAGAGAGGTGTAAGGGAATGAAGGGGAAGATGAGACAGACGAAGATGTGAGGGGGAGAGGGTGGGAGGGGGGATAAGGAGTGAGGGGGTTGCTGGGAGGTGAAATGAGAGGGATAAGGAGGGGAGAGGGGGGAGGTGACGAGGTGCAGGTGGTGAGGATCAGGGAAGACTTAGACTGGCGAAAAGTTGGACCATTACACAGGGGAGGGGGGAGTGGAGGGGGGGAAAGGCTAGGGTCAATCAGAGTAGGGGGGAGGGAGGGGGAGAACATGCACTCCTATCACTCCCTCTGTCCCCTCATCTCACTCCTCAAGCTCTTCGCCAACACCTATTACTCTCTCCCTCTCTCTCTCTCTCTCTCTCAGGAAGGGCAGGTGGCTGAATCTCCCTCAATCTCACACACGAATCAACTTAGTCTACCCATTAAAGGACACATCTACGGCACTGTCCACTTTCTGTCCCATTACTCTTCCATTCCGCCATATTCTGTCTATATATGTCCATTTACTGTCCTATTCTGACCCATTACTCGCTTATTCTACCCTATTTTGTCCATTAAGTCGCCTCTTGTCCTTTTATTACCCAACTTTTTCCATTACTGTCGTATTTTGTGTGTTTTCAGTCTCATTTCTCCCTTTACACTCCCATTTTGTCCATATACTGTCATACTGTCTCCTTTTACACTCACATTATCCACATTTAATGTCCTACATTCTCCCTTTACACTCCCTTTCCGTCCCTTTAAAGTCCTCTATTCATTTACTGTCATCTGTCCTCTTGCAGTTTATTATCTCCCTTTACTGCCAATTTCCGTTTCCTTCACTTCCTTCTTTCATTTACCTGGTACCTAATCAACCCCTCAACCCTTTTCTTCATCCTCTTCCACCTCATCCACACAGCTCTATCCCATCAACCCAACCCCTTACATTATTTCAACGCATCCCATCCACCTGACTTTCATTCCTCACCCCACCTCTTCACTTTCACCCACACCCCATCAACACCACCCCACCACAACCCCGTCAACCCCACCCAGGTCTCCTCCTTCACGGCCCCATTTAAGGCTTTCATTAAAATTAGCTTCTTAATGGACCGAGCTTTTGCCTTGATTACCTTCCAGTTAGTGAGTGACGGGGCGGGGCGGGGCGGGGTTGAGTGATGGGGTGGGGTGATGAGGTGGGATGATGGGGCGGGGCGATGGTAATGCGCAGAGTGAAGATGTGGGTTGGGGCATGGAATAATGTCGAAAATGTGAAGCAGGAGTGAAACTAAAACGGTGACGAGGAAGGTGTGGGTATGAGAATGATGCGTGAGGCAAGAAAAGGCGGTAGGTGAGGCATGGAAAAGCAGGTGCAAGTGTTATAAAGACGTGTGAGGCTGGTGTGGATGTGACAGTGGAGTAAGGAACGCGAGGGTGAGGCTGAGAATGGCAGACGTGGGTGTAAGGGAAGTGTGGGGCAGGTGTGGGTGAGGCAGGAAAAGGCAGGTGTTGGTGAGCCTCAAGGGACGACACGGTGACTAGAGAAACAGGCAGGTGGCTCGGCAGGTAATCACTGAGATGGTGTTCCAGCCTCACTCTATCCTACACAGGCTTACCTTCCTCTCACTCCACCCACTCTCCTCCACTGTCTCCTCTTCCTGCCTCTCCCTTTATTTCCTCCTGTCTTACCTCCTACCACAGCTATACCCGTCTCAATCCACCCTGCCCCCTACCCCACCCCTCTCTGTCAGTCCACCCTACCTCCTTCCTCCTACGTCTCACTCCACCCTGACACACCCACTCCTATTTCCCTTCATCCCGCCTCAGCCATCCCCGTCTCACCCACCCCATCTCATTCAATCCTACCTCATCAGCTCTCTCTTGCCTTCATCAC
>NC_136958.1:6864159-6876659 GCF_032717465.1 Coenobita brevimanus | reverse complement strand
GAGAGGTGAAGTGGGAAAAGGACTGGGAAGTGGGTAAGCGTGCCATGAGAATCTGAGTATTAACACATCATTATCAACCTTCACATGGTAGGATCAACGCTAGTATTCTCTTCCATGTACCGGCAGACGATTTTAATACACTGAAATCATAGGAGGCTAAGTGTTCATATAACCTAAAAGACGACTTAATCTGTTTTAATCTTACCTATAATGACAACCCAGCATAATCACACCTAATCCAGATACAGATTAAAATAAAGATTAGGTAATTTTATCTTGCTTAACCTGACAACCTGACAATTATCACCCCTAATTTAACTATCGATTCCTGAGTATATCCTAAAACCTACCCTTAAACCAATTAACCAGTCCTGACCTAATACACTACTCTTAAATTAACCTATTCACCTATCCTAGCCTACATAACTTCAGCTTTACCTACACAAATTTTAACCTATCCTAACAGACTCATTGCGGACGTAACTACCTAACCTGACCTGACCTACCCAGATCTACATTATGCAAACCTGGAACTCAATCAAGACGCTACCTGACAGCTGACGCCAGACACGGAGCAGGCTGTGTGTGTGTGTGTGTGTGTGTGTGTGTGTGTGTGTGTGTGTGTGTGTGTGTGTGTGTGTGTGTGTGTGTGTGTTAATTAAGGATAGGGATATTTAAAGGACAGCTGGTAATTAAGGCCAGGGCTATTTAAACGGTGTTAATTAAGGACGGGGCTATTGAATGGGTGCCTAATAATTAAGGATGGGACTATTTAAAGAGTATCAGGTAATTAAAGATATGACTAATTAAGAGTAATATTGGGGCGACATGCCAAGGAAGGGAAGGGAGGGGCGAGGAAAGGAGAGAAAGGAAAGCAAGGGAAGGGAAGGGAAGGGAAGGGAAGGGAAGGGAAGGGAAGGGAAGGGAAGGGAAGGGAAGGGAAGGGAAGGGAAGGGAAGGTGTGGGAAGGGGATGGGGGGTCATTAACACAGCCTCAAGTCATTACCGGACCACTAACGAGCACCTCACTCTAATCACCCTAATAAATGAGGTTACACGTAAATGATCAGCTATAGTAGGCTCGATCACTGTCAGGGGGTTGGGGGGGTTGTGGTGAGGGCTGGGGGTAGGGTTGGCTGGGGTGTGGGGGTTGCGGTGATGTGTGTGTGTGTGTGTGTGTGTGTGTGTGTGTGTGTGAGAGAGAGAGAGAGAGAGAGAGAGAGAGAGAGAGAGAGAGAGTTAATATTCAATGTGACACGCCGCTGAGTGCCTCCCCCATTTTTTCTGCAATATTTCTCTCCTGTTAATTTACCTACAATGCCTCGCTCTGACCCTGTTTTAGTTATTTACGTTGTTTATTCATTTATTTACATTATTTACGTTATTTATTTATATTATCTACGTTATTTATTTATTTGCATTACGTTACTTATTTATATTATTTACGTTACCTATTTACATTATTTATTTGCATTTACATCATTTATTTATTTACATTATTTGGTTTATTTATTTATTTACACTATTTACGTTATTTTATTTACATTACTTACGTTATTTATTTATTTACATTATCGTTATTTATTTACATTGTTTACGAGTTATTTAGTTTTGTTATAAATACAGTATATTTACATTATTTACGTTATTTGTTTTACATTATTTACGTTATTTTTTACAATATTTACGTTATTTATTTACATCATTTACGTTATTTATTTACATTATTTACGTCATTTATTTCCGTTATTTATTTTATTATTTATTTATTTGCGCTATTTAGTGTGTAGCGTGAATGATGAATGTTTGAATGATTTAACTTGAAATTTTCTCTAATAACATTCCATTTTAAGCGTGAATGGTGAATGCTTCTCTCGATTAATTTAGCTTACATCTCTCTCTCTCTCTCTCTCTCTCCAGCTTTTTTTCTTCCAATTTTCTTTTCTATATTCCTTTCCTCCTGATTCTGTGATTGTGAGATTATCCTTGTTCCTTAATTCTTCGTTCTTTTCTTTATTATATATATATATATATATATATATATATATATATATATATATATATATATATATATATATATATATATATATTAATTTTAAGACCACTTTATTTCACTCAACAGCTTTATCTTTTTTGCTTCGTTTATCTTCTTTACTTTTCATATACCTGTTTTTATCACTTTAAGATCAGACAAAAGTACAGCGTAATGAACGAACGAAAATGGTACAGAATGTACAAATGAGGAAAAGAACGGCCGACAGAACCAGTGATGGGAACGAACGATAAGGGAAAAAAGAATGGATGAAAGGTAAAAAAAAAAAAAAAATGAACCAAACTGGAAAAGAATGAACGAAAGGAAAAGCAATTAGAACTGACGAAAAAAAGGAGAAAAAGAAGAGAATAACAAATAAACAAAGGGACAAATAAAAATGCTTGAACGACACAAAAATTGAGAGAGAGAGAGAGAGAGAGAGAGAGAGAGATAGAGAGAGAAGGAGGGGTGGGGGTGACGAAGCAAGCAAAATGGACGGACAGCCCTGGACGGAGTGACTAGAATTACTCATGTGACAAGACCTCCAGGAATTCCCCCTACCTCCCCCCCTCCCCTCTTCCCCTTCATTCTTTCCTTCTCCCGTCTCTTCCTCTCCCTCTTCTTTTTTCACTTCCACTTATCTCTCATTCTCTCTCTATTTTTCTCCTACTTTCATTCCCTTTCTCACCCACTCCTCCCACTTCTTTTTCTCCCCTCTCATTTATCTTCAATCCCCTCTCATCCCCTCATCTCTCAATATCCCCTCCCCATCCGGCCTCTCTCTCTCTCTCTCTCTCTTCTCACATTCTACCTTCAATTTCTTCTCATCTCTTTCCCACCCTTCATCTCTCCTAACCTTCCTTTCCTCAATCCCCTCCCCCTTTCTCTTCCTCCCTCTTCCCCATCTCTATCTCCTTATCTCCAGTGTTTCAAGTCTCTACCGTCTCTCCCTTACTTTCCTTCCCATCGAACTCCCCATCCCTTCTCCCTCACTACACAATCCTGTTTCTATCTCCCCCTTCCTCTCCTCTCCCCATTCCCTGTCCTTCTCCCCTCCCCCTCACTCCTTTCTCCCCTCTCCAATCTTCTCATCACTCCTCCTTTCTCCCACCTCCCTTCTTCTCCCCATCCACTCTCCTTTTCCCTCCTTCCCTTCCTATTTCCAATCCCTCGCGTTTTTTCCTTATCTCTTCCTCTCCCCTAACCCCGTCCCCTTTCTCCTTTCCCCTTCCCCTCCTTTTCTTTCTCCCCTTCCCCCTCCTCTCTTCACTCCTTTCCTCTTCCCCCCTCCTGCACTAGCCCTCCCCCCCCTCAACGTTCCCAGTGGGTCCGGAATAAAAAGGCAGCGATATTTTTCCGTCCATTTTCGTGCGTTTCTTGCTGATTTTCAAGCTTCGGGTTGAACTGCACTTAAAAGCCGAAAGTGGTGTTTGCTCCAGGTCGCCTCCCTCTGTCGCGATTAACCCTTTTCACTACGATCACACATTCTCTCTCTCTCTCTCTCTCTCTCTCTCTCTCTCTCTCTCTCTCTATCTATCTCAGTCATCGTCCCACTTGTTTGATGGACACACCCCGCGACTCTTTGTGATTGAGGGAAGTGCACTTTTTATACCAGGAGTACGGCATTACAGGGGGGAAATAAATAATAAAAATATGCAAAAAAGTAAATATAGAAGCTAAAATTATTATATAAGCCAAAATAAATATAAATGCCAAAATAAATAAAAATAAATGCTAAAATAAATACATACACAAAATAAAGGCCACAAGAAATAAGCGTCAAATAAATGTCTCTTTGGAGCTGCACACAAACGTTTAGTGTTAGCCTCTATGAAATAAAAAGTACGGCACAGTAGTGAAGAGGTTACATTATAAAGTATCCAAGGGACACTATAATGCAAGTGCTGGAAACTGATACTGCACCGTAACACATTTTCCTAAGCAATTTATTTCGTTTATTACGCATTACTGTCCTATTCTGCATTACACAAATTCCTCTACTATCGCCATACTCTGCATAAAGTGACATACAAAAGCATATTCACGATTCATATTCAAAGATAAACTGCTAATGATGAGGTGTCAAGAAGCTCCTTACCCAATACGTATACCTGTCTGCATTCAAAATCTACCATACGGTATTTTAGTATGCTAATATCCTCTATGAAGCATTTGATAAACGAAATACAAAGTTGGATCATATTAAATTGCATTATAAAGCATCCGGGCATAGTATATGGCGTCGGAATCTACAATATGGTATAGGAGACTGCTACTGTCCTCTATGAAGTGTTTAATATACGAAATACGGTGTTGGAGTATATTAAATTGCACTATAAGGTATCTGAGCGCATTATAAGGCATTGGAATCCATTAAAATGCATCATAAAGTGTGGGAGATGCATAATAAGGTGTTGGACCCTATGAAACTGCACGGGCTGGGGTGGACAGAGCAGAGGTGGCCTCTAGTTTAACAAATGGGGGCCCGGGAATTAAATCTGGCCAAACTCATGCATACCAACCATTGTCTTCTTCCCTGCCCCCTTCCCCTTCTTCTTTCCCTCCCCTCCCCTCTTCCTTCCCTCTCATCATCCACCCGAAACCATCTTTCTCCCCTCTCCTTCCCATTCTTCTCCCCCTTCCAACACTCTCTTCCCCTTCCTTCCTTCTTTTCCCCATCCCCAAACCCCTTCCTCCCCTCTCATCATTCACTCAACACGCCTCTCTCCCCACTCCATTCCCATTCTCTCCCTCCTCTATTAGGACGCTTCCTCTTCACTTTCCTCCCTTGTCTACATTATACATCCCCTAAGTTCCTCTTCCCTCCCCTCCAACCTACCTCACACCCACCCCACTCCACTCTTCTCATCCCAGCCCTACACCTCCCCTCTCCTCCTCTCTTCTCTTTGACTCTCCATTCTTCTCCTCCCCCCCCCTCCCTCTCTATAAAACAGGGGTGACAGTGCCTGGGGGTTGTGTGTGTGTGTGTGTGTGTGTGTGTGTGTGTGTGTGTGTGTGTGTGTGTGTGTGTGCAGTGGGGAAGGGGGGCTATCCAAATGTTACATAAATTTCCACGCTACGCAACGTTTTTTACGCCTTTTAACATCTAAGCTTTCTTTCTCTCTCTCTCTCTCTCAAGCAGGGTCGACAAGGGCCTCGGGGTAGTGGAAGGGAGGGGGGGGTCACAAAAGCTTACCCAAATACTACAATATCCCTGCGACTCAAACCATTTATTTTCTTAGCTACAGGTGCCTAAAGCCTCTCTCTCTCCTTTCAGCACCTCAAATTCTATCTCTTCTTCTCTATTCTACTTCTCTCCTCCTCTTCTCTTTCCTCCTCTAAGCTCTCCTTTTCTTCTCTTTCCTCCTCTATTCTCTCCTCTTCTTCTCTTTCCTCCTCTTTTCGTTTCTCCTCTTTCCTCCTCAAGTTTCTCCTCCCCTCTTTCCTCCTCTATTATCTCCTCCACATCTCTTTCCTTCTCTCTTCTCTTCTCTTCTCCTCTTTCACTCTCTACTTTCTCATCTCCTCTTTCCTCTTCTATTCTTTCCCTCTCTTTCCACCTCGGTTTTCTCCAGTTCTTCCTCCTTGTTTCTCTGCTCTCCTCTTCCCTTCTCTATCCTCTCCTCTCCTTCCCTTTCCTTTTCTATCCTCTCCTCTCCTTCCCTTTCCTTTTCTATCCTCTCCTCTCCTTCCCTTTCCTTTTCTATCCTCTCCTCTCCTTCCCTTTCCTTTTCTATCCTCTCCTCTCCTTCCTTTTCCTTTCCTTCTCTATTCTCTTCTCTCCTCCTCCTCTGTCCTCGACTCTCCTTCGCTTTCCTTCTGCACTTCTCTTCTCTCCTTTTTTTCCTGTTACCTATCTATTTTCTTCTCTTCTCTCCATCGATCTCTCCACTCCTCCCCTCTCCCCCCCATCCCTCTCCACTTCTCTTATAAAAACACAAGCGACGGTACACACTCTCTCTTACGCCCTTCTTAATCGGCTCTCCATATGTTAAAATCCCAGTTATGGCAATTGGAAAGTAAAAATAATTCTTATCTAGTAGTTTTCACTCACAACTCCCTAATATACCCACCCTCCAACCCCACACTCATTTATATTCAACCGACAAAATTGCTTTATCGTGTTACCCCGTCTGGCCATAACCGCAACAATTCCTCAGCATTTAAATACGAAATATGAGAGTGCAAAAGAACCTTACCTTGCCTGAATGGCAAAAATGCGGAGGCAAATAAAGAGCACCGAGATATACGTTATCGTGTATTTCGCAACACCCGTACGATAACTGTGCATGGCTTGTACGAGTTCTGTGAATGTAAACACTGGGATACAAACGCAAATATTAACGAAAAAAAATCAGTGCAGAACATTCATAAGTATATGCAAATATATAAATAAGAGTACAAAGACATATGAAAATCAGTATAATCCTAAAAATACATGAAATACAGTGCGCTGTTGCTATATAATCATAAAAATACATGAAATACATTCCGTAGAGGGTTGTGTGGGGTGGTTGACGGCAACTTACCTTACTCCAGTTGATCCCCAACCACAACATTTATTGAAAAATACCAACTTATTTCCAACTTGTGCAAAACATAAATAAAATGTGAAGTGCGTTTGGAGTCAGTAACACAAACACAACAACAAACAACAAACCCAAGCCAGAAGAAATCTAGTTACTGGGAAAGGAAATTTACCCCCAGAAGGATAAACAAGAAAAACACACAAACACAACAAAAACACTAGAATATACATAACAAAAACTATATACAGTATACCCAAAGAAACAGGTACCAGAAGTGCACAAACACGAGTATTTACAAAGTAGCAGTAAAGAGATCAGACTAAAAACCACAGAAAAAAAAGGCATAATATTTACATGAAACACCAAAGAGAGAAAGTATAAGCACCCTGAGAGTGTAAACGCTAAAAGAAACCCCGAGAAACCCTCTAGTGGACGCGACAAGCAACACTCTACACGAGGCTTGAGAAAGGCGTTAAGAAATACACACTTACTTGAATTTCCACCGCTGACTGTGACAGGCGGACAGGGGGTAAAAAAACAAAAAGAGACGGGTTAGTAGGTTAGACGAGGAGTGTTCGTGAAGACTCCTACCTAAGGCGGGCAGACTATAGGAGAAGCAAAACACTATCACACCATCATTTAGAAAGGTGTTGGATTGCCCTGACGAAGGATTACGTGAATGATACGGTGTTAGATCGCTTAACCAACATGATAAATTACGTGAACAGGTGTTAGATCGCTCAAAGAACATTATATTATCGCGGTCAGACTAGGAGGTGCCAAACACTATCACACCATCTAAAAAGAGTCAAATCGCCCTGACAATGGAAAAGTTAATTATATGGTGTTAGAGAGCTTACCCAATATTAATTAAAGTTCTTCATTATTATACAATTATGCACTTCAATGAAATACCCATCATAGTGCAGGGGTGTAAAACAATAGTCTTCAAATATACCCTGTTTACATTAGCTTGGCACAAATTTTCGTCTTCTTGCAGTTTACTGTACAATACCACGGCTCTACATCATTCCCATTAAACTTCTTCGTGACTAGCATCATATTCTAGTATTAATCTATTGTTTCAAGTCGAAATTTAAGATGTCAAATTTAGGCCAAGTTAAGAGTAAAATTGGGTATAACGGATCTTGAATTTGGATCTTGTTATCTTGTTTTAAAGTTTTCTTGGAGGGAACAATCTTGTGGACTTTTGGCCTTTGGTTCCTTCTTCCTTGCATAAAAATAACTACCAACCGACCATTATGCTGAGTAAAGTTACACGCTGGTAAGTAGAACACAAGGCATCAACGTACTGAATGGGTTAATGAGAGGGCCGGAAATGATGTCCTTTCCGTCCCCATGGCGACAGAAACATTTACCTTATAATCCTTCCTAAGGGGGATCCAACACCTTATATAGCGGTATTGCAGCACCAAACACACGTAAAAGAGATGCTCACATACACACACACTTTAGACAAGAATACATCATTAATTTTGTACACAGGACACATTAGTATCAATCATTAATCTAATAAATTGGTTATCATTAATATATTTATAAGAGGAATTAGACTACAATATATACACATACACCAATATTAAAATAATCATGGTTAAGTAATTACAAACAGTTATATATATAGGAAAGATGATGGTTAAACTGTTCAGTCATACAGTCTCTCTCTCTCTCTCTCTCTCTCTCTCTCTCTCTCTCTCTCTCTCTCTCCAATTTCTTTCTCCCACTCTTTCTCTCCTCAGCATAGCGCAAGCGAAAAGAAAGTGTGAAGGAGAGAATATGAAAGACGAGTGATGCGCTGAGCCACGGAAGACATACGAAGAAAATGAAAGATAAACGGTGAAAAATAAAGGATAAATGAAGAAAAATGAAGGATAAATGAAGAAAAATGAAGGATAAACGAAGAAAAATGAAGGATAAATGAAAATGAAGGATAAACGAAGAAAAATCAAGGATAAACGAAGAAAAATGAAGGATAAACAAAGAAAAATGAAGGATAAACGGAGAAAAATGAAGGATAAATGAAAATGAAGGATAAACGAAGAAAAATGAAGGATAAACGCAGTAAAATGAAGGATAAACGAAGAAAAAAGAAGGATAAACGAAGAAAAAAGAAGGATAAACGAAGAAAAAAGAAGGATACACGAAGAAAAATGAAGGATAAACGAAGTAAAATGAAGGATAAACGGATAAAAAATGAAGGATAAACGGATAAAAAATGAGGACAGGCCGGGAGGGGAAACGATGAGGAGTATTATGAAATAATGGAGAGAAAAGTAGGAGGGGGAAATGGAGGTGGAGAGCCAGAGACAAAGCAGGAAAAGGAAACTACTGTACTACTACTACTACTACTAATAATAATAATAACAGTAGTAGTTGTCGTAGTAGTGGTAATAGTAGTGGTGGTGGTGGTGGTGGTAGTAGAAGTAGTAGTAATAATAATAATAAATAATAATAATAATAATAATAAACTGAAATACTTTAAAAAATGGAAACAAGAAAAGAAAAAAAAAATACAGAAACTGGAATAAGAATGGACGAAAATCTGGAAAAGGAAAGAAACTGGAAAACGAAGACAAAAAACTGGAACCAAAACAAAGGGATGAGCTGGAAAAGACGAGAGAAAAGCAGCAAGGAAAAGAGGCAGGAAATGAAGCAGGAAAAGGAGCAAGGAAAAGGAGCAAGAAAAAAGAAGCAAGGAAAAGGAGCAAGGAAAAGGAATAGGGAAAAGGGGCAGGGAAATTGAGCATGGAAAAGGAGCAAGGAAAAGCTATAGAAAAAAACGAAAATGAACTGGGGAGAAAATACGAAAAATCAGTGAAAGAACTGGAAGATAATGGAACACAAAACTGAATGAAGAAAGAGGACGAAAAAACTGAACAGAAACTTGGGATGACGCTGGAAACGAAAGAAAAAAAGAAACTGTCGAAAGATATTGGGAAAAGAAAATGGAGAGGAACTTGGAAGAACTCGAAAAAAAAAAACTTGAAACTGATGAAAAAAAATGAAGGAAAACTGAATAAGGAATGACAGGAGAATCGGAATATTGTATAAACTGAGAAAGAAAGTGGATTACAAAGCACAGAGAGAGAGAGAGAGAGAGAGAGAGAGAGAGAGAGAGAGAGAGAAAGGCGCTGCGGGTGGGTACTGGGTAGGTGATTACCGCACCCTGGTGGCTAATGCACGAGCTACCTCACCGACATGGGGGGGTATCTCTCTCTCTCTCTCTCTCTCTCTCTCTCACACACACACACACACACACACACACACACACACACATACACTTCACCCTAACCTGGCCTAAAAGTGCCACCGCTTCGTCCTGAACGCAGTGTTATGGCATTAGATTACTTTTAGATTATTTTAACAAACATCCAATTAATTACTAGGGAATTAGCGGAAACTGAACGATAAATAATGAAAAAAAAAACTGGAACTATTATTTTCATCTTATGCATTCAAGATTTTAAAAAGGAAATTATATACTACGAGAGAGAGAGAGAGAGAGAGAGAGAGAGAGAGAGAGACAGAGACAGAGAGAGTCTTTGTGAAGGGGTTTAGGAAAGCTTTATCTAATCCTTCCATCTTGTAATGCCTCTCCTTAGCTGAATAAAATCATCTGCAGGCCACACACACACACACACACACACACACACACACACACACACACACACACACACACACACACACACACACCTTGCACAACCACTCTAATTACTCACATACATATAGGGACCTCAAGTAATTATAATACAAAGGGCTCTAATGTACATAAGCGATTATACAATATTTCTGGCAGCTAATTACAGAGGCTCTAGGCAATTAGGAATATTAATGAGTAATTAACCCTTTCCTAACGATGACGTGTGTTTATTTTATTCATGGTAACCACTTTTTAAAATTTTGGAATGCCATCGAAATTAACCCCTCCAGTTCGAAAAGTAAAAATAAATATATAAATAAAAAGGCAGAGACAGTATGACTGAAAATAAAAACAGCGTCATCGTATTGAAAGTCTTTAAGGAAATTATGGTATAGGTCTTAATTATACAGGAAATTAATCAGGTCTGCATGAGAGAGGAAATAATAGAACTGTAGGTCAAGGATAAGGTATAGGCTTAGAGTGCCATGGAAATTGTGCAAAAAAAAAAGTGTATCAAGGAAATTATTTATAAAGTTATGGAGAAAATTATAGAGAATCAGAGACTCTAAATTACATGATTGTACACTGTGAATTATGAGGCAATACTACTGTTTTTAAGATGTCAGAGGCAATAATAATAATAATAATTTTTAAGCTGAACTGTTTTTAAATTCCGATTCCCTGAAGCCCTTGGAGTAAGCGGCAATTTTGAAAAAAAAAAAATAAAACAGAGACAAAGAGGAATTATTCATTACTAATAATTAACTTAATAAATTGTTTGCACTGGAATAATTTATGTTTATTAGAGTAACGTTAAAATTTGGTTAATTGTGGTTGATTGTGGTTGGGTATTGGTAGCTGTGGTAGTAAAGGGTTGTAGTAATAGTTGTGGGGTGGGTAGTGATGGTGACAGTGGTAGATAGAGGAGAGATGGTCAGAAAATTAATCATTAATGTGGGAGCAGAAGTAGTAGGAATATAGCAATAGTAACAGAAAGTAGTATTAACTGCAGTAGTAGCAGTAGTAGTAATAGCAGTGGTAGAGCAAGTGGCAGTAGCAGCAGTAATAGTAACTATAGCAGCAGTGGCAATAACCGAGTACAGCAGTAATGTTAGAAGTAACAGTTTCAGCAGTCTAATAGTAATACAGTAGTAACAGCAGCATTTGAAGTAGTAACAGCAGCAGTAAGAGAGAGAAAGAGAGCAGTAACCTAGCATTTTAAAGTTGATAGTCATCGAAGACGCCTACAACAGTGACGTAAGAATACATCACACTAGGAGGAGGAGGAGGAGGAGAAGGAGCAGGAGGAGGAGGGGGAAAGAGTGCCATTAATAGGAGTAGTATTAGTTAAGAATAGTAACAGTAACAGCTATCAATAAAGCTGTATAATAGTGATAGTAGTAGCATCATTAAGAGCGATGGTATAATAACAGTACTCGAGTTCCTAAGCAGAGACAAGATGAATAGACAACAGAAAGGAGTCAAGGTACAGAAGGAGCTAAGAGAATAGTATTAATGAGAGAAGACATCACAGGTAACACTAACAGCAGTAACAAGGAGCATTCCAAGACAGTAACACCTGTACCCTACAATCATTTTATGGCCGAACATTTCATCCTACTATATGCCTTTAATCTCTGACTGATTGCTCTCAACATCGATTTAATTTAGCCACACTGATCCTCAATCCATCGGCCAAGTTTGGTCTAAATCTGAACAAAAGTTAAGATGACCTCGCCCTGTTACCTTGACCTTTGACTTAGTTCTCAACAAATATCCATCTCTGGCTAACCTTCAACCATTCCATCAAGTCTGAGCCAAATCGAGAAAAGCTGAGTTAAACAGCCAAACTTCGACCTCGACCTGTGACCTTTACCTCAGATTGATTCTTAAAATGACGTCACTTCATCTTTGCCTGTCCCTCAACCCTTCCATCAAAACTGGTCAAAATCGGATCAAAACTGAACTGATCTTGCCCTTGACTACGACTTGAGATTTTTTTTTTTTTTTTTTTTTTTTACACATCAATCAGCTGGCCCACTGATGATCCTTAACCACTATGATAAGTTTGGCGAAATTCCATGTAGTGTCATTTTCCCATAATTTTCATGACACAAGACAGACAGAAAGACACACACGAGCCAAGTCACAGACAGACACAAACAGACAAACAGAGAGACAGACAAACCAGAATCAACATCAGACATAGACAGAAACTGACAGATAGACAGACAAACGAGCCGAAAAACACAACTCTTTCGCCCTGTCCTGCGCGGGT
>NC_136958.1:6761659-6859159 GCF_032717465.1 Coenobita brevimanus | reverse complement strand
CCGGACGATTTTATTCAGAAGGAAACAGTTTAAACTGGAGAGGTCGTATGTTAACTTTTATAAAATCCCAAAACGAAAGAACTTTATCTTACTGAATATAATCATCGACACACACACACACACACACACACACACACACACACAAAATAAAGACTAACCCCTCTTTGCTATGGAACAAAACAGCTAAGTAAACAAAAAAGCTAAAAAAGTTAAAAAAAACTAAAAGTAAAAACACCAAAAAAAGCTAAACGTACAAAACCAAAAAGCTAAATAAACAAAAAGCTAAAAACGCAAAAAAATAAAAACAAAAAATCTAAAAGTAAAAAATAAAAAAGCTCAAATAAAAAAAAAACAGCTAAAAACGGTAAAAAATAAAAACTCAAAAAAGTATCGCGAAGCTATAAAAGAAAAATAAAGCTAAAAAAACATCCAAAAAGCTAAAAAGGTAAAATAAAACAAAAGTAAAAACATCAAAAAGCTAAAAAGGTGAAAAAAAAGCTAACAGTAAAAAACACAGCTAAAAACAAAAACACAAAAGCCTAAAAGTAAAAAAGGTAAATAAACATAAAAAAGCCAAGTGGATCTCTATACTCCGGCCGATGGGGGATATTTAATCAAGGAAATTGAAAAAGCTCATTCCATTCAACAGGTGCTAATGGTGCTTGAATAAAAGGCTACAATTAGGCGTATTGGTGCGGGGACTAGCAGGCCAGAGTGACGTTATCCCCATTTTAATCCCTACTAACCCCTACTTCATCCCTATTACTCTTACTCCCCCTATATCTCATTTTTTATCCCTACTACCCCCTATTTGACCCTAATCTGATCCCCACTACTTTTAATCCCACCCCCCTACATCTTCTTGAACCCTATCTAATTCCTATTAATTTTAATCCCTATCTTCTATTGCAATCCCTTAATCTTCCTACTATCCTGTTAATCCTTAGTTTCCCCTACTTCAGTCCCTCTCAACTCTCCTACTATCCTATTAACCCCCCCTCTACCTCTTATCCCCAATCCCCCTAATCCCCCATTACTATCCAATCAATCCCCACTACCCGCAATTTCAATCCCTCAATCCTCCTACTATCTTATCAATCCCCCTCTACCATCTACCCCAGTCCCTCTCACCTCCACTATCCTATCAATTCCCCAACTATTCCCCAACCTCAATCCCTCTTCCCCCAACCTCCCAATATCCTTATCAATGCCCTATCTTCCCCAACACTGCTCCCCTCCAATCCCGTAAAATCTCAACCCCAACCAACCTCCCCATCCCAACCCTACCCCCTCCCCAACACTGCCCCAATCAATCTCCCTACCATTTCCCAACCCCACCCTCTCCCCAACACTGCTCCCTATCCCCTAAACTCTCAACCCCAATCAACCTCCCCATCAACTCCCAACCCCATCTTCACCTCCACCAACCTCTCAACCCCTCATTATCCTCTTAACTCTCAATCGACACCCACACAGCATACAAACAGACAGACAGATATAGATAGATAGATAGATAGATAGACAGATAGAAGCAGATGGATCGATAGTTACATAGACACAGGTATTCTCCCCCTCTTCTCTCTCTCTCTCTCTCTCTCTCTCTCTCTCTCTCTCTCTCTCTATCAATTTTCCCGAGTCACAGGGATACCTTCATTATCTTAGGCAATAATTCCAGGCATCCAGGGTGTTAATTACCCCTGATTCCCGGATAATGAGATGCACCAGACCTAAGGCAATTAAAAGCCACTCAAGGACGCTAATTACTCCTGACCTCATTAATCACCTCATTAACCCCTTCAGGACGATAACACTATTTTCATTACCTACTCGCTAAACGAATATATTCAATTTTTATTCATCTTAGTATAGACGAAAAAAAAGAAAAAAGAAAAGGGTTAACGAAGGCTGAATCTAACCCCCCCCCAGTTCCAAAAATTCTCTAAGGTGAATAAATGGCTGTACGAATCTAACAAAATAAATAATAATAAAATAAATAACGGCAAATAACAGAATAAAAAGCAAATAATAGAATGAAATAGTGAAACAATTAAAAAATAAACAAAAAATAATAGAACACATCACAGAAAATAACAAAATATTAGAAAAAATAGAAGAAATCATAAAAAAGAAATAACTGGCGACTGAGTGAAGGAAATAAGTGAATTCTGGGTGTTTCATCCTGCATCATGGCTGGACTGGGCACGATTCTCTCTCTCTCTCTCTCTCTTTCTCTCTCTCTCACACACACATACACACACACACACACACACACACACATCTGAGTGACAGTAATAGGGCCGAAATTACAAACGAACCTTTGGAATTTTATTAAATATAGAAAAGTTATCTCCCAGACAGACAGTGACGAGAGAGAGAGAGAGAGAGAGAGAGAGAGAGAGAGAATTCATCCACTCATCTATTAATCTACTTATACAGCTTCCTACCACCCTATGTAACTATTACCTATATTATCAATTACTATCTATCTATCTATCTATCTAAAGCCAGACGCCTTAATCCTGTAAGGGGTGGCCATAAACAAATCGCCTCCGTGTCGTCCTGTCCCCTGCCATTTCGCTGCCCTCCCCCCGACTTAAACCTCCCTCTCTCATAAACGACACTATTCCACCCCTCCACCTCATCCCCGGTCTCCCTCCTCACCCCCTCCACCTCACTAACATACACTCTCCTAGTTAGTCTCTCACTATTTAAAACTCACTCTCACTTCTCGGATCTCTCTTCGGAAACACACACAGAAAAGGAACAAGAAAAACTGCCTATACACAAGTCCATACAGGTGAGAAGGACGATAAAACGAAACGAACTGAAGAAAAACGGAGGTAAAGCCAATGGAAATGGAAACACACACACACACACACACACACACACACACACACACACACACACACACACACACACACAACAATGAAAACCAGTGGAGGAAAAACATAAAAATAAAAGAACTAGGTAAAGACGAAGGGCGTGCCGAAGAAAAGGGCAAACACCGAATAAAAACAAATAACTGCAGCGCCAAAAACATACGAATTAGAAATAAAAATGGCGCAGAAAAGACTTCCACAGAATAATGGCTTGGAAAAAAAAAAAAAAAAGAACGAAAAGTAGTGCGCAGAAGGGAACATGGAATGCAAAAATAAGCTAAAAAAAATAATAAAAAGTCGGAAGGGAAGAAAGGCAGAACCGGAGCGTAAATTCAAGATGGTTCCCCTGAGAACTGGCGGGAAACACCAAAATCCCGAAGAATAAAGTTGGGGACAGAGAGAAGGCGGCGTCATATGGAGCGGAGAGCCGAGATATATAATGGCCGAAGATTGCGGACCAGGTTCTGCCGCCGCGCGAAGAAGCTGCAATAAGAGTGGAAAGTGGGGGCGAGTCAGCGGGAAATGACGGAGAGGGTCAATAGATGGCGTTGTGGGGAGTTTGTCTCTGAGCTGCCCACCGGTCCCACCTCCCTCCCTCCCTGCCTGCCTGCCTGCCTGCTTGCTTGCCTTCGTACCTTATTGCTGCTTTATCACTACCTTCCTGCTTTATCACTGCATTCTCTGTCTTACTGTCTACCGTCAGCAGAAAATGACAAATGCGTCTAACAGATGGCGTTGTGGGGAGTTTGTCTCTGCCGTACCCACCCGTTCTACATCTCTCCCTGTTGTCTGCCAGCCCTTCCACCGTTTTATAACTGCCTTCATATTAATTAGTACCTTTCCTGTCTCACTGCCGGTATTTTTATTTAACAACAAAAAAAATATCAACGCCACCTAACACTAGAAAAGGCCACTTAACACATGAGAACCCTACTTAACAGTACAAAGGCCACTTAACACAAGAGAAAGCCACTTAAACACTCACTTTTGACGATGCAGAGCTTAGTGACGAGGCCAGACCAACCCACTTAAAACGAAGCCCACTTAACACTACTAGGGTCACTTAAACAATTAAGACGGTGTAGAAATTAGTAACGAGCCCATATATCAAGCCCACTAAGCATTTAAGAACACCACTTAACAGAAAAGAACCCCACTTAACAAGGCCACTTAAACACTCACTTATGACGGTGTAAAACTTCGTGACGAGGCCAGATATCTCGGTGTACTCCCTGTCAGCGTGACGGGGCTTGTACTGCAGCACATAGTACGACACATCGCCGGGGTTCGCGTCATAGCTCCACTTGACGCGAACCGACGTACTCTCAACGTCAGTGATGTGTACTGTGTCGGGGGGCCGGGGCAGGGCTGGTGGGAATAAAGGAAAACAAAGGTAAATCAGAAACAGTAATGGGGAAATAAAGGACATGTATAAAGGAAAACGGTGGAGTAAAGGATATCTAGAAAGAACTAAAGGGAAATAAAGGCCACCTCAAGAAATACATGGAAATAGAGGACATGTCGGGAAATGGGTAGGCAAGACGGAATGGTTGACGGAGGGTAGTATAATGGAGATTAAGAGTTGGACAGAACTAGAAATAGGAAACATACATAGGGCAGGGACGTGATAAGAGCAAATGCTGATATACAGCGATAAAAGGATGTGTTGGAATTAATGAGGAGAGAACAAGATAGGAGGATATATCAGGTAAGGGTATATTAGGAAGATTATGATAGAGGAAGATTTTGAGAAGGGTAGGTATTGAAGTATGTTGATCTTGATACCGCTAAAAAAAAGATGATGGTAAACACACACACACACACACACACACACACACACACACACACACACACACACACACACACACAGAGGGGGGGGAAGGATTATTAAAATTTCATTCATCCTCATTCATTAGGTTACCCAGAGCTCTTGATTCCATCTTCATCCTCTCTCTCTCTCTCTCTCTCTCTCTCTCTCTCTCTCTCTCTCTCTCTCTCTCTCTCTCTCTCTCTTTCTGCCACCAGACGACCTCCATCATTTTGATGCCATACAAGACGAAAGCTCACGTCATCAACTTTAATACCCGTAAAGCGAACTACATTATTCCTGCTCTCTCTCTCTCTCTCTCTCTCTCTCTCTCTCTCTCTCTCTCTCTCTGACATCATTAGTCGTATGTGAGGGCCTGTGTGGGAGGGAGGGGGGACATTGGATTAATTTAAAAGCTGAATAGTGGGGGCAAAACAGAGTCAACCCTCCTTTTCGACTTTTCCCTCCTCTTTTTTTCTTCTCCCCCCTCCCTCTTCCCCCCCACCCCTTTTTCCTTCGTTAACCCCACTCCTCTTCCACTAAGGACAGACCCCCCTTCACCTCGACCTATCCACTCCCTCACTCATCATCATCCCCTTTCCTCCTTTTCCTGGACTCCTTCTCTCCTTCAGCCTCTCCCCCTCTTCCTTGAACTCCTCCCCACCTCCTCAAACCTCCCCTCTATCCTCTTCCTTCTACCATCCTCCTATCTTTCATCGCCGTTCTTGACTCACTCTTCTCATCCTCACTCTTCATCCCTCTCCCTCCTACTCCTTCATCCCCTCCCCTCTATTTCTCCTTGATATACACTCCTTCCAACTCCCGCTCAATCCTCATCCTTCAACCTCTTTCCTCCTACTCGACCCCCATCCTCATCCCCTTCCTACTCCACCCCATCCCCTTCCCTCCTCCTCCACTCTTATTCCCTTCCCTCCTTCCCTATCTCCTTCCCTTCTCTACCGTTCCCCCCTCTCCTACACCCTTCTTTCCTCCTCACTACCCTCATTCTCGACTCCCTTACCTACTCAAGACCCCCTCCTCCCTATCTCCTGGACATATATAGAAAAAAGACATTATTTACATCTCTCTCTCTCTCTCTCTCTCCTTTCCATCCTCCCCCTTCCTCCTCTCCCACTCTTGCCCTTCTCCTATTCCCACTTCGAGCCTCCGTTCCACCTTCCCTCCTTCATTTTCCTTCCCTCTCTTCTACTATTTTCTCTCCTTCCCATACTTCCCTTCCTCTCTCTCTCATCCATCCTTCACTATATGGCAGACCCAATCTAAGCACCCCACCCCTTCCCTTCCCCCCTCCCTAACCCTTCTGTGGGGGAGGGAGGGATGGGAGTGAGGGAGATCATGGATGGTTAGATAGGGATGGAGAAAAACAAGTGAAGGAGGGAGGGAAGTGGGTGAGGGAGAGAGTAATAAAACGAGAGGGAAAGTGGAGGAGAGAAAAAGAGGGGAGTGGGAGGAGAAAGCTGAAGGAGGGAAGACGGGAACGCAGAGAGGGAAGAGAAGGAGCGAGAAAATGAGGAAAATGAGGCAGAAGTGTGTGGAGGTGAGGATGAGTAAATACATATAATCCGCGCAGGTGAATGGGAGCGATTATGGGGTGAAACACGGGATTATGGCGCTGAAGAAACTTGGGAGGGAGACAAAAGATGGTGGAAGGAAAGGAAGGAGAAAGGAGGTAAGAAGGGAAGGAAGGAGGTAAGAAGGGAAGGACGGAGACAAGAGGGAGGGAGGGAGGAGAGGAAGGAAAGAAGAGGGTGTGAGGAAAGGAAGGAGAGAGGGAGGGAGGGAGAGAACAAAGGAAGGAGAGAGGAGGAAGAGAAGGAAAGAAGAGCACGAGGAGAAGGGTGAAATGGAGAGGGAATGAGGGAATGCAGTGTGAGTGATGGAAGCAATACTCCATCAAACCAATCAGTCAATCAAAATCACCATCAATCAACCTATCGTAAAAAAATCAACTAACCAACCAATCAACCACGAACCACAAAAATTCACCATACCCTCAATCAACTCAATCAACCAGCCATCCAAACAACCAACCAGCAACCAATACATACAATAATTCGTTTGCAAATTACCTACGAAATCAACCAACCATTCAACCACCCAACCAATCAACCAATGAACAAATTACTTCCTAGCCAATCAACCAATCAACCAACTAACCACACAACCAGTCAATCAATCAACCATCCAACCAATTACTTGTTAAATAGCATCGTCAAGTGGATTCATTTAAACGTAATACGGTATTGTATAGGATTATGATTCTCTCTCTCTCTCTCTCTCTCTCTCTCTCTCTCTCTCTCTCTCTCTCTCTCAGGCAACTCCATCCCCTTCAATTGACAGCATATCCAAGGACGGTAAAAATGCCCACACCAGTTATTGAAGCCTGAATAATCGCTCACAGAATGGCTGAATAATCGCTGGCAGGGAGACAAAATAATCGCTAGCAGGGAGACGGAATAATCGCTAGCAGGGAGACAGAATCATCGCTAGCAGGGAGAAAGGGTAATCGCTAGCAGGGAGACATAATAATCGCCATCAGGGGGACAGAATAATCGCTGGCAGGGAGAAAGAATAATCGCTAGCAGGGAGACAAAATAATCGCTAGCAGGGAGGTTGAATAATCGCTAGCAGGGAGACAGAATAATCGCTAGCAGGAAGACAGAATAATCGCTGGCAGGGAGACAGAATAATCGCTAGCAGGAAGAGAGAATAATCGCTAGCAGGGAGACAATAATCGCTAGCAGGGAGACAATAATCGCTAGCAGGGAGACAATACTATCGCTAGCAGGGAGAAAAACAGCAGGGAGACAGAATAAGCGCAAGCAGGGAGGCCGAAATAATCCCTCTCGTTTAAATAACACCTGCTAAAGTGGCTACAATAATTTCTCAAAACTGAATAATCGCTTCTGACTTGGAGGGAATAATTCATGAGTGGTACTGGGAGCGGGGATGGAAATGGAGAAGAAAGGAGGGAGGGAAAGAAGCAAGGAAGGAAGAAAAGAAGAATGAAGTGACAGGAAGAACGGGGGAGGAAAGAATGAAGTGACAGAAGGAAGGAGGAAAGAAAGAAGGAAAGAATGAAGTAAAAAATAGAAGAGAGAGAGAGAATGATGTGAAAGAAATGGTGAAAGGAAGAAGGAGGGAGGAAAGAATGAGGTGAAAAATGAAAGGAAGGAGGAAAAAAAGAAGGAAAGAATGAAGTAAAAGAAAGAACAGAGAGAGAATGAAGTGAAGGAAAGAAGGAAGGATGAAAGGAAGGAAGAATGAAGTGAAAGAAAAAGGAAGGAAGAAGAGGAAGAATGGGGAATGAAAGAATGATATAGAAAGAGAGAAGAAAGGAGAAGAGAACGAAGTAGTGAATTACATAAGGTGAAGTACAACAGCAGGAACAAGGGGCGGAGAGTAAAAACGGAAGAGAGGAGAAGGAAGGAAGGAAGGAAGGAAGGAGGAACACATGGAAGAAAAGAAAGTAAACAGAGAAATAAAGGAACGGAGGGGACGGACGAAGGAATGCAAGGAACATGAAGGGGAAAGGAGGGAAAAGGAAGAAGGGAAGGAAGGCAGAGTTGGAAGAGGAAATAATGGACAGAAGAAAAGTCTGGTAAGAAGCATAAAATGAAATAGAACATGCTTTTCCAAACACGCTAATGCAAGAGTGATGGTGTGGAAAAAAGAAAAACATGAAAAAAAGGAGGTTTATCGCTTCTCTCTCTCTCTCTCTCTCTCTCTCTTTTATGGCGCGTTGTTTTGGGTAGCCTATTATATATATATATATATATATATATATATATATATATATATATATATATATATATATATATATATATATATCGGGTACATATTTATTTTTTATATATACGGTACATATAAATCCAATTGCGGGTCCATTTGGCAGACACAACTTAATTAAATCTGTGTGTACTTTCCCGTAGAGCTTCCATTGCTGTAATGGTTAAAATTCTCTCTCTCTCTCTCTCTCTCTCTCTCTCTCTCTCACACACACACACACACACACACACACACACACACACACACACACACACACACACACACACACCACCACCACCACCAAAGCTTCTATCTTCTATACCCCACCACCGCATTCCACCACACACCACCACACCCGACTCACCTTGCACTTTGACGGCCACATCCTCAGTGACGATGCCAAGGGTGGACTGGGCCTGGCAGGTGTAGTTGGCGGATTCCTGTATGTTCTCCAGCACCAGCACGTTCTTCGTTATCAGGTTCTCCGTCATCTCTATAGCGGGGCCCTGGAGAGAGAGGAGAAGGGGTGCTGAGATGGGAGGGGAGGGAAAGTGGGAAGGGAAAACGAAGGAGAGGAGGGAAAGTGGGTAGGGAAAAGGAAGGATAGGAGGGAATGTGGGAAGGGAAAAGGAAGGACAGGAGGGAATGTGGGGAGGCAAGATGGGAGACGAAAGAGAGGGAGAAGAGGTGGGAAAAAAATGGGAGGGAGTCAGAAGGGCTGGTGAGAACTAATAGGGAAACTGGACAAAGAATATGGGAGAAGAGAGGGAGGAGAAAAGGGAATACTGATGGGAGAGAAGAGGAAGATAGTGAGAGAGTGAAGGATAAGAAGGGAGAAGGAAGAAGCGAGGGAAGGAAGAGGGATAAAGTTGAAATGGATGATGGGAAAAACACAGGGAACATAAAGTGAGGGGGGGAGGAAAGACAGACAAATCAGGAAGAAAGGAAAGAGACAAAAGCGTAAGAAAGGGAGGCAAAATCGAAGAGAAAATGGGGAGTGGGAAGAACGAAGAGACGGATAAGGGATGAGGGAGAGAGAGAACACTAACATTCCATAATACCCACAAAAAAGATGCCGTGTATGCATAAATTAACCCTGTAAACAAAACTAAGCACACAATGTATTAAGAACTGAACAGTGTGACTAAAAACAATTATGACAAGTATGAACGTAGGAATGACTTGGTCAAAACTGGGCATGATGTATGAGTAGACAGTGCGTGAAAAACTAAGCATGTCACGTATAAAAACACAAATGACCAAGAACAAGAAGCTCTGCCATTTCTTTTAACAGAAGACAAACACAGGAAGGAAAAACATATTAAATAAAAATATATATAAATAATAAAGTCTGGACAAAAAATATTTAAACTATGGATGAACAAAGGAGCAGAGTGACAATTTAAGTATCTGGACAATTCTATGTACATGTATATATAAACTAAGAAAATAAAGGAATAGTGTCAATCTAAGTATGCCAAGCCTAACACACCAACAGGACCACATATAACCATGCCGTACACAGACAGACTAACATACCTTTATGGAATGGGAGGAAAGAAGTAATTGTGTGGGGAAAATGAAGACTGGTAATCACGCATGGAAAGTGAACAGAGTGGTAAATAAGAATGGACACTGAAGAGCGGTAATTATGTATGTAGCAGTAATTAAATAGGTTAATATAATACCACAGTATGACCACATCTAAGCATGCGGTACACACACAGACATACACACTGAGACATACACACAGACTCACATAAACCTCAAGGGAAGTAAACCTTACATGCCCCACCTTCTTCCACTGGACATAGGGCATGGGTGAGCCTACTGCCACACAGGGTATGCTGAGGGAGGCGCCGGGCATCACCTCATACACGGAGTCCGGGGCTTTGCTGAACCGAGGAGGCACACGACGAACTGAAACAAGAGAGAAAAGAGAGGATTAGAAGTTATAGATACTGACTAGGATAGACAAAAGATGCATTTGTTAGATACGGAACACAAGAGAGAGTTTGGTTAGAAGTATGGCTAAGTTAGAGATAAGGATTAGGGAAGATAAGGAGACTAGAGATGTGGGTGTTAGATAAGATACCAAGTGCGTGGCTAAGTTACAGACATTCCCTGGATCAGCCATTAAGACATAAATAAAAAATACCTGGTAAATACCTATACAAATACAAACATGGATACACACAGACATAAGAAAAAAAAAAAAAAAACAGATTCATAAATACAGTAGAGTGGAAGGCGGATGGAAAAAGCCGAGATGGATGGACATTAGTTTGGAGATTATTTTTCCTTGGTTTACACATTTTTTTTTTCTTCTGATTAGTTTCTCGGGTCTTTTTCATGCCTGGGAGAGTTGAGAAGTCGGTGGGTTGAATGTGCTGAGGAAAAAAAAAAGGTGTGTGTGTGTGTGTGTGTGTGTGTGTGTGTGTGTGTGTGTGTGTGTGTGTGTGTGTGTGTGTGTGTGTGTGTGTGTGTGTGTGTGTGTGTGTGTGTGTGTGTGTGTGTGTGTGTGTGTGTGTGTGTGTGTGTACAATAATCTCAAAACCCACCACACACACACACACGCCTCCACTCTGATCAAGAATGCCCTCAGAAAGTCCAGTCAGGCATAAGTGTGCG
The DNA here is from genome assembly GCF_032717465.1 of Coenobita brevimanus. Taxonomy (NCBI): domain Eukaryota; kingdom Metazoa; phylum Arthropoda; class Malacostraca; order Decapoda; family Coenobitidae; genus Coenobita; species Coenobita brevimanus. Next base: position 6,848,053 of record NC_136958.1, on the reverse strand, counting down.
ATGCTCTCCCCATCTTCATTACCCCACCTCTCTCCCCACTCACAAAAACCCCCACTCCCCCCATTCTTTTTTTCCAAGTTCCTTTTTTTTTTTCGTAACTGGTCGAGAGGAACTTCCAAGCGACTCTTAAAGGGGAAGTTGGAGAAGGGAACTCGAGGTGGATCTTTTGCCATCCCTCCGCCTAGTCGTGCCATCAGCTGCCTCAGGGGACGACGAATTATTCAGAAAGAGAGGGGGAGAGGGACTGCACTGGCAAGGCGGGACAGGGCGGGACGGGGTGGAGCAGAAGGGAAGGGAAGGGAAGGGAAGGGAAAGGAAAGGAAAGGAAAGGAAGGGAAGGGAAGGGAAGGGAAGGGAAGGGAAAGGAAAGGAAAGGAAAGGAAAGGAAAGGATAGGGAAGGGAAGGGAAGGGAAGGGAAAGGAAAGGAAGGGAAGGGAAGGGAAGGGAAGGGAAGGGTAGGGAAGACAGACCGTGATAAACACACTGGAACAGGGCCTTCTGGACAAGAGAGGAAAGAGGAGTGAAGGAGACGATGGAACGGTAATGGTCGGGATGAGAAGAAAGGAGAAGATGGACTGCACTGGGAAGGGATGGTTAAGAGAAAAGATGGGCTGATTAGAGAAGGGCAGGGCGGGGCAGCGTAGGATGGAAGAACACAAGCCAGGAGACGGCAGAATGGCGTTATGTATGCCAGGACCCGAGAGGATAAGAGGAGGAAAGGCAGAGTAGGTCAGGTCATTTGGGTGATCTTCACTGTATCCCCACAGCACAGCCTAATCGTAAAGAATTTCTGTAATCATGGAAGTGTACCGAATTGTTGGGTTACTCTCTTCTACAAGGGTAAGGGACACATTACGTAATTTCCACTTTTTAAACATGTACCACTCAAACACTACACATTACAAACATCCACCATTAGAACACCACAACGACACACCATACAACACCACTCAAACATACACCACACAATACCACACAATCATCAGCTCACCACCTCAACATAAAGAACAAGGAACTCCGTGGTCACCAGCCATTTTTCCCAACCTTCTAGTCAGTCAGTCAGTCAGAGGAAGGGGTGGGTATAACGGTATAGCCAGTCACTTTCAACAGATATCAGTAACCTCTTAGTCATCTCACATGCCACTGTACAATCACCAATCACCGTGTCACTCTACAATCACCAATCACCTTGCATTCACCAGCCACCCCTCACGGCCATCAGTTAACACCCACTACAGTCAGACAGTAAGACGGTTGGGCAGATACAATCAAGCAGTTAACTCAATGATAAGGTGAGAGGAAACCGTACGTATAATCAGTCATACTACAGTCATTAATCAGCCTTCAGTCACCAGTCACCCAGTACAGTCACAAGTAATCCAGTCAGTGAGGGAGTAAGTGAGGGAGTGGCAAGCTTCAAGCACCGGCCTGGCCCAGTGATTGCAGACCAACTTTTTCTCGACTTCTTAGAGGTCATTTTTCAATCTCGAGAGGCCGGCACAAACAAAGAGTAAATGTGTGTGTGTGTGTGTGTGTGTGTGTGTGTGTGTGTGTGTGTGTGTGTGTGTGTGTGTGTGTGTGTGTGTGTGTGTGTGTGTGTGTGTGTGATGTACTGTGTATGTGGCGTATAAGCATTGTTGGCGCCTGCATTTGTGTGGGTATATACAGTATGTGCATCCATGTCTATGTGCTAAAATAACAGACCAAAATCCTGCCCAGCTCATTATTATCTGCCACTGAAAATACAGACATAGGAACAGACGAATATTATGCATACTGTTTCCTACTATGCATCTTCTATCCATGAGTATGACCAAATTACAAAAATAAGACAAGGATAGTAAAGAAAATGACTGATCGACAGAATCTGGTCTCAAAGTGAAGGAGAAACAGAATGCTCGTGATATTGCGAGACAGTGTAGATAAAACATTCATAGATTAATAAAGAGAACGATAAAGACACTCATGATTTATATATTGAGAGAGAGAGAGAGAGAGAGAGAGAGAGAGAGAGAGAGAGAGAGAGAGAGAGAGAGAGAGAGAGAGAGAGAGAGAGAGAGAGAGAGAGTCTAAATACGTACTTAACAGCTTCATTTTGCAACTAGATACACCACCACCACCACCACTACATTCATCATTCATTCCACTAGTTTTCATTCACCACCGCAACAGCCTCCCATCCCCACCACAATCACCACCCACTCCACCATAGTCCTCTCTCTCTCTCTCTCTCTCTCCCTCCAACAACGTCGCATCCACAAACGCACCACCACAGTCCCCCTTGCCGTCCTCCACCACCAGAACCACACTCACCCCCACCTCATCACCACCACCACCGCACTCCCCCCACCTCATCACCACCACCACCGCACTCCTCCCACCCGTACACCACCACCACCACACTCCCCCCACCCTTTCTCCACCACCATCACACTTCCACTCCACCACCACTACAACCCCTTAACAGCAACCACCACCACCACCACTAACACTCCCACCTCTTCTCCACCACCACATTCCCACGCCTCCACCACCACTCTCCCTCTTCTCCACCACCACCTCCACCACACTGCAGCCGTCCAAGTCAATCTGTGAGGCGAGGAAGCAGAAATATAGCGACAAAGTTTCCTTATTCCGCCGCGGAGCATAAACGTCCAGATCTTTTTCCATTTTAGAGGATGTGTCGCGAGGGAGGCAGTGAGGTTGACTTTATGAGAGGTGTGAGGAGCCGGGCATGGAAGGGAGAGGCAGGGGGGAGGCAAGGGGAAGCAGGGGGAAGGCAGAGAAAGGCAACGGGATGGCAGAGGAGCGGCAGGGGGAAGGCAGAAGAGGGAAGAGGCAAGAGGGAGCAGAGGGAAGGCAGAGAAAGGCAGAGAGAGGCAGGGGGTAAGGGGAAGGCAGAGGCGAGGAAACTGAGTGACAGGAAAAAGCAAAGGAGATACAGATGAGGTAAAGGGAGTGAGACAGACTTTATGAGGGGTGTGGGGAGACAGGCATGGGAGGGGGAGGAAGGGGGTAGACAGGGGGGGCAGGGAGAAGGCAGAGGGGAGGAGGGAGGAGGCAACAGAGACACACCGGAAGAAACAAAGGAGAGATAGATGAGCCAAAGGACACAAGGCAGAGGAAGGAAAGTTAGTGGGATGGATTATAAGAGAGAAGTGGGGAGGCAGGAAGAGGGAGACGGAAAGACGGGGAGGAAATGGATAGACAGAGAGGCAGGGGAGACACAAGACAAGAGCACGTGAGCTTGATAAGAGAGGTGAGGAAAGAGGAAGTAGGGAGAAGCAGAAGGTAAATGGGATGAAGGGAGAGACAGCAGGGAGGCAATGGAGAGGCTGGGGATAAGTAAGGGGAGAACAGGGGAAAGCAGAGGAGCGGCAGGGGAGGCAGGGGGGAGGAAAAGGAGATTAAAAGGATAGGCAGATGACACGCAAGGTAAGGTTAAGGATGGTAGTGAGGTTGGTTTATGAGGGATGTGGGGAGTTAGGCAGGGATGTGTGTGTGTGTGTGTGTGTGTGTGTGTGTGTGTGTGTGTGTGTGTGTGTGTGTGTGTGTGTGTGTGTGTGTGTGTGTGTGTGTGTGTGTGTGTGTGTGTGTGTGTGTGTGTGTGTGTGTGTGAGAGAGAGAGAGAGAGAGAGAGAGAGAGAGAGAGAGAGAGAGAGAGAGAGAGAGAGAGAGACTGAACAATCGCAAGGTTTTTCACTCGACTTATTATTGGGTTTGCGTGCGAGGGGGGACGGGAGGAGAGGGGTTGAGAGAGGAGGTTGGGGCGGAAAGAGGAGGGGGAGAGGGCCGAACGGAAAAGAAAGAGAGGAAAAAGGGGGAAGAAAAAGAGGGATAGGGAGTTGGGAGAGGAAATGAGGGATGGTGAGAAAGGAGAAGTAAGGGGGGAGTGAAGAAATGGGAGGAGGAACAGGGTGGAGGGGAAAGAAGGAGGAGGGGAAAAAGAGAGAGAAAATGAAGAGGGGAAAAGAGAAAAGAAGGGAAGAGAAGGGCAAGGGAAGGGGAGGGTGAATAGGGGAAAGGGGGGGGTCGCCAAGACGGAAGAGGAAGAGTATGGTATTGGGAAGATGACTTCAGAGGGAAACAGAAGAATGGGTGAAGGGAAAGAGAAGGGAGAGGTGAAGATGGGAAGAGGACAGGAGGGTAGTGACAAGGGAAAGGAGGAGGATGGAAATGAGGTGTAAATATGAGTGAACGAACACAAGAAGAAAAAGAAAGAAAGGGAAGGATGAAAGAGAGGGGCAAATGAGAGTGAGAAAAAGACAGAAACCAGATGAGGGGGAAGAGAGGGAAGGAAGAACAATCAGGGATATGAATGGAAAAGGAGAATGAAGGAAAAAAAAAAAAAGATTTATTGACAAACAGCGAAGAGGAAGGATGGGCTAAGAAAGAGGAATAAGCGGAAAAAATACACCTCTTCCTCCCACTTACCAAGAGGAAAAGTGGACAACGGAAGAGGAAAAAGTGCAATACACCTCTTTCTCCCACTACCCCATCGACTCCTCCCTTCCACTCACCGACTCACCCTCGCCACCATCTTGCATGCGAAGAAGTCAATTTCACAGACACAGCTCTACTCCTTCCAAGACTTCCTGAGACTTTGTTGGGTGACCAATCTCTCTCTCTCTCTCTCTCTCTCTCTCTCTCTCTCTCTCTCTCTCTCTCAAAGGAAAAAAAAGTCCTGGCTACCAACCTCACACTCCGCCGAGCAGAAAACTTTGCAAATTAATTGGAAGTTTAGTTTAATTCTGAGAGAGAGAGAGAGAGAGAGAGAGAGAGAGAGAAATTAAAAAAGGGAATTCACTGAGGAGGAGGAGGAGGAGGAGGAATGAATGAATGAATGAAGGTTTGAAGGAAGGAAGAAAGAAGTATAATTACTGACACTATTAAATAATTTAATCTTCTAAATTCAAAACCCTCTCTCTCTCTCTCTCTCTCTCTCTCTCATTTACATCCCCGGCTGCCTCATCTCCATTTAATGCCTCCTTGTGGGGGGGTGAATGCGTCACTGAACACTACTCAAGCTACTCGTATTATTATTATTATTATTATTATTATTATTATTATTATTTGCCGCGAACTATGATAATGATGATGATGATGATGATGATGATGATGACGATAGCAAATAATAATGGTGATGACTATCATAAACACATTTTTAGTTGATATGGAGTCAATTAAGTACAAGTAAATATTAAAATCATTATCACCCGTTCAACCAATAAAGAATACTTGATCAAAACATGACATGGTTAAACACACACACACACGCACACACACACACACACACACACACACACACACACACACACACACACACACACAATCAACACCGAACGATGCCTATGGTAAAATGCAGTACAAAATTCCCACACAATCTCGCCCGCCAGCTCTCTCTCTCTCTCTCTCTCTCTCTCTCACACACACACACACACACACACACACACACACACACACATACACACATCATCAACGCCACTGGGGATATACAACAAACATCTCTCACTAAATATACCTGTCTGTGAGTGATGTTTGCGTGCTTGCGTGCGTGTGCGTGTTGGCGTGCTTGCGTGAGTGCGTGTGCGTCCGGGTTCTCAGCTTGTTTATGCAAATCCTCCGGGCGAGCGAGGCGTCCCAGCACCTGCCTCCTAATATTTGCAAGACAGGAGGACATTTGCATACGACCTAATCTCCATGTCTCGCCAAGATAAACCACAAGTTAAATATAAACCCGCGCTCTTCACATCCCAATCTGGCTTTCCCTGGATCGCGTTACGGGATCCACTCGCCGCGAAATGAATGCCGGTGGAGAGTTTGTTAGTTTAAATAAGCGTGGGGCGGGTGTACGTATGTGTGTGTGCATGAATGTGTATATTTTGCCCTTCAAATTTTAAGCGTGGGTTGATTTTCTGTTGGGACTGGGAGGGTATTCACAGCGCCATTATTACGTTTCCAGTCTCCCTGTTTTGCTGTGCTGTTTAATGTACCCTATATCGTTATTTTGATTTGATGTTTGTAATACACTGTTCCATACGAGTTACCGGTATTTTTGAGATATTACCTTCATTACAGCAAATTAATTCATACAGTACATTGTAACCCAAGAGCTCTTTCGTTTAAATTTTCGTCATTGCGTTATTTACAGCTGTTGGGATATACTATTAGAGAATACGAGTACGTGCTTTTACCGATATAAAACACAAGTCACATTATTAATCCACTGCTACAAAGGTCCCTCCATCAGAATTTTGAGCTTGTTTTAAAGTTGCAATGTGTTGTTGTAGAAGTTATTTGAGAGGAATTACTGTGAACAGAACTGAAGCTGTTTTATCTGTCAATGCTATCTACAGCCAGACGCCTTAATCCCGCAATGGGTGGCCACAAACAATTTACCTCCATGTCGCCCTGTCCCCTGCCATTTCGTTGCCCTCCTCCCCATTTAGCTACACCCTCCTCTCTCATATACTCGTACCTCTCTACTCCAAACGTAGTAAAGTATAGTCCTGCTCCACACAAGGCACGCAAAGAGTAAATAAAATACATCACTGTTCGACGCAAGTTACTGGAAATTTATCGTCATTACAAGTTACTGACGTGAGCTGCAATACACTGTCAACAAAAGTCATTATTTAAGAACACGCAATGACCTCTGAGTTGAAACAATCTCTCATATTATTCCACAACACGGTACTATAATCGACAGCATCAAGACAGTTTACAGTATAATTCTGCACCATTTTTACTTCAACTTTGCCTAGAACTGCCTTGTCTCTATCTTGAACGCAGAGCTGTAGCAAGAGATTAATAATAAAATATGATGCTAGTCACCAATGGAGTGCAATGGAGAGGATGCAGAACAGTAGCATGGTCTTTCTCTGCCACTGAGCTACGTGAAATAAGCTGCAAAGGAACGAAAATCTGGGCCAAGTTAGAGTAAAAAAAAACAAAACAAAAAGCACATGACACGCTTTCTTATGAAGGGTCCTGTGTGTTATTAGAATCACAAATTATTCAAGTTGTTCTGGTATGTTGTTCCAAACGAGTTATTTTAACGCGGAAAGTTTGGTCATTTCAGAGCTGGCAATTGTAAGAAAAGTCCTTCGTATGTTGTGGGAAGCAAGTTAACAGTCCGCCTGAGTGACATTGTATTTCTCTCTCTCTCTCTCTCTCTCTCTGGACCAGGAATAATAACTAGAAACCAACTTTTACCACACATTTTCTTGAAACAAAAGTAGTGTTCTATATATCGTCACTAGAGTTAGGAACTATTTGAAAGGAACACAGGGTCTGAGTGGGATGCAGTTGACCTGGAGAAAAGCTGTGACTTAACCTGACCCGACCTGCCCTGGCTCGGGATGGACGGCCAATATACAAGTTAAATTAGTTAGGGAAAGAGTGAGGGTCCGCCGCTTAACTGAACGACGCTATCACCAGCACCACCCCCTCTCTCCTTCTCCGCCACACTAAGCCACCCTAGCCACGGTAAGCCACTTTAAGCCACCCCAAACGAAGACATCTCTCCTTGCTACACAGCGCTAAGCTACCCTACACTAGCCCAAATCTCTTGTTCGCCACTGTCTTAAGCCACCCCATCCCACACCGAACTAAGCCACCCCACCCCATGCCACACTAAGCCACCCCATCCTACAACACAGTAAGCCACCCAACTCCATGTCACACTAAGCCATCTCATCCCATCCCACACCACACTAAGGCACCCCACATCACGTCACACTAAGCCACCCCACACCATGTCACACTAAGCCAGCCCACACCACGTCATACTAAGCCACCCCACACCATGTCACACTAAGCCAGCCCATACCACGTCATACTAAGCCACCCCACACCATGTCACACTAAGCCAGACCATACCACGTCACACTAAGCCACCCCACACCGTGTCACACTAAGCCAGACCATACCACGTCACACTAAGCCACCCCACACCGTGTCACACTAAGCCACCCCCACCCCATCCCACGCCACGCTAAGCTATCCCACCACACGTCACACTAATTCACCCCACTCCACCCACACTAACCTATCTGGATTTATCACCACGCTAAATTACACATCATGTCTTTACTGCACATCACTCCAAAAAACACACCACACTCACAGTTGCAGTGCAAAGATCAGTAAGAGAGCCATCTCAACTTCCAACTGTGTGTGTGTGTGTGTGTGTGTGTGTGTGTGTGTGTGTGTGTGTGTGTGTGTGTGTGTGTGTGTGTGTGTGTGTGTGTGTAGGCAATATACATGTTTAACTGAATAACTGAATATGCTAAGCGGGTGAGTTTACCTTACAGAAGTAAAGTAGTAGTAGTAGTAGTACGATAGTAGTAGTAGTAGTAGTAGTAGTAGTAGTAGTAGGAGGAGGAGGAGGAGAAGGAGGAGGAGGAGGAGTTAAGAGTAGCAGCATCCCCCGAATCATTGAAACGTGAACCGAGTGGACTGCAGACTGAAGCTGCCTTTCTGCAGGATACCATCCACCCTTCGGAGGATTGGGAGGGAGTTTAGAGATGTTCGTATAACCAGAAAGGGGACCCAACCGATTACACCTGTGTCACCACAAGATGGCGTCCTTCTTCAGGTGTGTAATGGGTAAATGTGGAGGTACAGGTGAAGCACAGAATGATAAGCAGGTGTATGATGAAAGAACATTGATATAACAGTGCAGCTGGGGTACAGGAAATAGAAATGAGCGTTGCAGTGGTGATGATAATGATGATAATGTAATAGTGGTGTGTGAAGATGATAAATGTGATGATGATGCAAACAGCCAAACTGCAATGTGCCAGAGATGACTTTAACTGTCATGATAGACTTTCAATGTGGTAACGTGATGTGATGTAATGTGATATGATGTGATAATATGATGCGATGTGACGTGATGTGATGAGGAGAGACGAATTAGTGACAGAAAATATAGTAAAATTAACATATGATAAAGTTAACAAGCCTAAACCACAGGCACACAAAATGGATAAACTATGAAGGGGTGAGGTTGTCAGCACCGCCCTATCACCTCCACCGAAAAAAAAAAAAAAAAAAAAAAAAAAAATCGTCGTGGCGAACTGATGAAATGGTGAAATACTGAGGCTAGCTGCACCATCACCACCACACCATCATTACCACCACCACCACCAAAAAAAATAAATAAATAAACAAAAAATAGAATCCACCCAACCCTTTGCATTCACCCGACTTTCGCAACACCAGACACCTATCCAACAGAGCCTACGCCCCCTCCTCATCCCCACCTCCCCACACATCCCTACTCTTCCCTTCATCCTTCATCCTCACATCTCTTAAATCCACAACACCCACATCAACTCCCCACCCTATCCCCCATCCCTACTTCCAATTCTCTCATTACCGTACTCTCACTCCCAAATCCTTACTCCTTCCCTCACCCCTCATATCTCTCATTTCCACCCCCATTATTTTAAATCCTTACCCTCATTAATACTCCTTCCCTCACCCCTATTCATAAGACTCTCATTCCTCCATCCCACCCCAAACCCTCTACCTAACACAGCACCCCAACCTCCACTCATTTCCACCTCCCCACCCAAACCCCAACCCTTGCTCACACTCCTCCCCAACATCTTTCACTTGTACAATCCACTCCCACAGCTCTCATAACCCCACCACCACCCTCTCCCCTCCCACACATCCCTCATACCCCCACGCCCACCCTGTCCCCTCCCCCACATCTCTCATCCCACCAACCCACCCCAATCCCAACGCCCTACCTTCATTCTCACCTCTACACTCTTCCTCACCCTTTAATTTACCCCTACCCCCAAGTCTCTTATCCCTACCCTCCACCACATCCCTCATCTCACCACGCCCACCCACACTTCCACTCCTACCTCCACCCCCACCCCCACAGCCATAGCCACTGCACTGCATCTGACAGCCTATGATAAAATCTAATCAGTATTAATTCCCTGATCGTAATATTACACGCCAGGTATATATATATATAAAAAAAAAAGAGAAAAAAAGAATACCATATTAAAAAAAAAAAGACCAAAGAAAAAAAGAAATTGCCTAAAATATCACCCCCCGTCCCGGCCATCTAGCGAGTGGAAAAAATAATTACTTCCAAATTCATTAAATATTCAACATGCGTAAGAGGGGATATGCTCTCACGTCCGGCGATTATCACAGGTAATATCTGACTACCTGGGCCGTCCTTGCGATCTGCTACGCCTGGCCAATCGCTCAGAGGGGATTATGCAAGGATATACTGATGCTGCGGGAGGGGGGGTGGGAAAAAGAAGGGAGGGGGGGAGAAGACAGGAAAGGAAAGGAAAGGAAAGAGAGAGAGAGAGAGAGAGAGAGAGAGAGAGAGAGAGAGAGAGAGAGAGAGAGAGAGAGGATTATTAGAGTAGGTGGCTAATGTAACAGCATACTTTTCTACATCTAATACATCTAGTCCCCCTTTCGCTGCTTCTGGGGTGGGGGTAATATGAGGGTGAGGGGTGAGACTGGGTGGGTGGGGGGTTTCTGCATCCAAGAACCTCCCCTTCCCCTTACATGAAGCGCAGTCTGGCTAACACGCCTGCTTGCTTGCTGGCGGTAAGGAAATGGAGGTAACTTTTGAGGTAAGGTGTGTGTGTGTGTGTGTGTGTGTGTGTGTGTGTGTGTGTGTGTGTGTGTGTGTGTGTGTGTGTGTGTAAGGGGTGTTGGTATTGTATTACTGATTCTATTTCCAAGTTTACATTATGGTGTGGTGCATCATTAAAGAGAGTTTGGAGGTTTGAAAGAGAGGAACTTTTAGAGAGAGTTTGGAGCTTTCAGTGAGTTTAAGGTTTTTAAAGAGAATATGGAGCTTTTAAAGAGAGTTTGGAGCTTTTAAAGAGAGTCTGGATATTTTAAAGGGAGTCTGGAGCTTTTTACAGACTGGGTGAGTATGTGTATATCGCAAATAGTTCCTAATGCAACGTAAGCCTGGGATTACCCTTAATAATGGACAACGGGTATTCATTCTGTGTGTCTGACTATGACCCGTCCTCTTAGTGTCGTTGGAAGCTCATTAACACCTCTTCCTTAGCGATTTATTTACCTTACCCTATTACGCATTAACATTCTATTGCATGTTATTTAGCAGCATTTCTTCCTTAACTATTTATTTACCCAATTACACATTATGTCAAATAATTTTAAAATCGACATAATTAGCATCAGTTGCCATAAAAGAGGATGGTAAGGCAGAACTGAAAAATAAGTCGCTCAGGAAGAAGTGTTACGAAGCCTCCTATCATCATACGACCTTTTCCCCCAGCCAAGGGTGAGATAAGACGGTGAGGAAAAAATTAGGGCTCATGACTATACTACTTCGGCATGTCAAACTAACCACGTTACTCCTGCGACTCTTCTATGAAATAATGCAGGCTTTTTTTATGTACAAACTGCGTGTATTTTTAAAGATGCATGACAAGCGCTTTGCTATATATACAGTGTGCGTTATTAGTTGGACAGCTATCTTTCATTTAAATACAGTATGCATGTTTAAAGGTACTGGCAGCGATCTTCCATTTAAATATAGTATGCATGTGTATGTATGACAGCGATCTTCCATTTAAATATAGTGTGCATGTTTAAAGGTATGATGACTGCGATCTTCCATTTAAATACTGTACAGGGAGTTTAGGGTTTTCTGACAGCGATCTTCCATTTAAATATAATATGCATGTTTAGGGTATTGTGAGAGCGATCTTTTCTTTAATCTTCCATTTACATAAACTGTGCATCTCAGTACCTGCCTTGCTATATTGTTATTTTTTTTTTTTAAGGCAAGGAAGAAGGAACCAAAGGCCAGAAGCCCACAATATAAACCAATTTGATTACAGATATGCCGTCAGTATACAAATAGTGTGCGTGTTTATGGATATTTATTTTACTAATGGAAAAAGTACCTCTTGGCAATTTCCTTCCTGTACTGACCGATAGTGTGTGTGTGTGTGTGTGTGTGTGTGTGTGTGTGTGTGTGTGTGTGTGTGTGTGTGTGTGTGTGTGTGTGTGTGTGTGTGTGTGTGTGTGTGTGTGTGTGTGTGGTACAGAGAGCAGAATATCTTTGCAAACTACGCATTTTGTTTAATATCTTCCAGTATACATTGTCTTTAACGTGCGATATGGCCAAAAAAGCTAATTATCTTTTAATGCACTTAGTTATGTTATTACTACAAGCAAAATGTCTTCCTGTTAATAACTGTGCGTCCGTGAAAGCAGCAGGAGCAGTAAGTAGAGCAAGCAAGCACACGTAGCTGCCACAGACTGCGCTGAAGAAGGCTGTGGTAGTGGTGGTGGTGGTGGTGGTGGTGATGGTGGTGGAGATGGTGGTGGTGCAAAGGGTGTGGAAGAAAAAGTATAAAGAAATATTGGTAAAAATCGTCTAGCACCTTGGCTGGTGGAGGAGGCCTTAAAGGAGAGGGGAGATGGAGGTGGTGGTGGCTGTGGTTCTGTGGGGAGAGAAGAACACATTTCTAGTACACGTGAGGGGCAGCAGCACGGCAGGACAGGGCAGGGCAAGGCAGGGCATGGCAGGGCAAGGTAGGGTAAGGTAAAGTAAGGTAGACAAGGTAGGGTAAGGTAAAGTAAGGCAGGACAAGGTAGGGTACGGTTAAGGTATGGTAGGGTAGGGCATGGCAAGGCAAAGTAAGGTAAGACAGGAAATGGCAGTGAAAGGTAGGGTAAGGTAAGGCGAGGTACGGCAAGGTAAGGCAACGTAGGGCAAGGTAGGGTAAGGCAGGGCAAGGTAGGGTAAGGCAGGGAAAGGTAGGGTAGCAGGGGAGGGAGCAGACCACAATGTGACATTCTTGCACTTCACTGCAATTTAATTATTAACGATAATAAAATGATGCTTTAGTTCAACCAACTCTGATTACTCCCCGCATATAAAAATAAATAAATAAATAAATAAATAAATAAATATCCATTAAAATGTCAACTTCACCTCAATTTGATTGTTCCCCGTAAAAAAAAAAAAATAATAATAATAATAACGTAATCCAATAAATTTCGATCGCTTCCACTAACAAAATGCGTAATCCATCGGCGAACAAGGAAGGATAATTAATAATAAATAAAACTTCCCCGTATACAATCACTCACCCTCATTCTCACAGTAGAAAATTAAGAAATAATTTTTTTTCCCTTCAGTTTGCCAAGCTCGGTTCATAGCCAGCAAGAGAGAGAGAGAGAGAGAGAGAGAGAGTAGAAATAAAAGAATTACTGAACAATACTCGTCTGCTCCACCTCTTTTACCACCCCATAAAATATACAATAATCCAATTCACTCCATTTTAACTTCTCCCACTGATGTATGAAAAAATTACGTAAAAATTAAGAGGTTAAAATTCATACACCCATTTGTGCTAATCCTGTAAAAAAATAAAATAAAATAAAATCCACTGTCGGGCCATTGTAACTGTTCGTGGTGCAGAAAATAAAGGAATGATGAATGGCCGACATATCGCATCACTTCACTAATTTCATCACCTCACTCATCATCATTTCTTGTGCAGTAAGCAATAAATGAAAGAGTAATCAATCATCATCAATCATCATCAAATCATAATCCTCCTCCTCCTCATCCTCATCATCATATCATCATCACTACATTAGTTTCTTCTGCTTCATCCATTTATCATCATTCCTTATGCAGTAAAGAATAAATGAACGAATAATTAGGGGAATATGTATAAATTACTTCACCCAATTATCATCATTCATGGTACGGTGAAAAATTATTGAATGTATAATTACCAAACCATGTGCATAATTAAACAAGTCATTAAATAGCCATATACCTTCTCAGATTATTTACTGTCTACCGGTACTGTCGGTGATTAAGGGTCGCTTGCACAGGTGTATATGTTTACGTTACAGCAAAAAGAATCCCTAAGCTTCAATGGATAGGTATGGAGCTCACTAAAGACTGCTCACTAAGAATTTCACGGTATCTGGCTTAATAATTTTCATCTGGTCCATTCGCTCACCACTATGACAGCCAAAGGTGACTGTGGTAACGTGGACAGAGTGGTTTTCTTAGCAAGCCTCCTTTATGTTTTTTTTTTTTTTCAGGAAGATAAACAGAGGAAGGAAAAAATCATACACCAGATAACAGTTCAGTGGAAACGCGAATAAAAGTGTATGAGAATGAGGTGGTTGGAAGCAGAAGAGACAGACCAAGATTCAAGTGAAGGGGCACGAAAAGAGAGTTGTAAAAAGCTGGAAGGAATAGGAGTAGATTAAGAACACAGTGGAAGGAGAGGAGAGTTTTAAAAAGGTGGAAGAGGTACCTCAAGAACATGGTAAAAGGAAAAGCAAGGAGAGTTTCAGAGGGTGGAAGGAAGAGGAGAGAGAGACACTGAACAGAGCAGAGTGGCAAGAAAAGAGAGTTTAATTAAGGGTGTGAGGAGGAGGAGAGGCAAATCATAAACAAGCTGAAGGGAGATGTTAAAGGAAAGATTATGTGGGCCAATGCATGAGTTGAGAGGCTGGATGAAGATAGAGAGATAAAGTAGTAATACCACGATACCACTACATCACATTACACCACCACAACACAAACCCCTAACACCCCACATCAACATAATGAAATTCCAAAACACCACCACAAGGCCTCATAAAATAACCACATCATCTCAGAACACATAACACCATCTTAATAACACCACACCACCACCATACCATAACACCACCACAACATCCCACACCACCACCACACAACACACCACCACCATACCATAACACCACCACAACATCCCACACCACCACCACACAACACACCACCTCCACAACACGCCACCACCACAACACACCACAACAACACACCACCACCACAGCACACCACCACAACATAACACACGTCCACCACAACGCACGGCCACCACACCACCACCACCACAACACACCATACCACTACACCATAACACCTCACAACACCAGCCTTTCTCCCAGGCCTTAAACCAACCTCATTACTGCGATAAACCCGACCTAATTATGTTAAAACAAGCGAGAGTAACACCATAAGAGGTTTTCAGTAAGGCATAAAACACACACACACACACACACACACACACACACACACAAGCCTAGTACACTAATATTTGACTGACACACACACACACACACACACACAAGCCTAGTACACTAATATTTGACTCACACACACACACACACACACACACACACACACACACACACACACACACACACACACAAGCCTAGGACACTAATATTTGACTCACACACACACACACACACACACACACACACACACACAAGCCTAGGACACTAATATTTGACTGACACACACACACACACACACACACACACACACACACACACACACACAAGCCTAGGACACTAATATTTGACTCACACACACACACACACACACACACACACACACACACACACACACACACTAGTTGCTGACACATGAATTAAAAAAAAGAAATATTACGAAACACACTGAAAATTCAAAAAGTATAATTCAGCATCCAGTACCCCCTCCCTCCCTCCCTCCCTCCCTCTCTCTCTCTCTCTCTCTTTCTAGCGTCGAATCCTGCTGGGTGATCTCAACAAAAGGATCTCTAGGCGTTTATGTCCCTATTCAGTAACGACCCCTTTCCCCTATGCCATACCACCCTCTCTTACATCTTGTCTCACCTACTCCTTCCCCTCTGTTATTTCCCCCTCTTTGCTTGTACTCTGTCCTCTTTTCCTCTCTTTTTTTTTCTCTTTCCTCTCTTTCTATTTCAAATTCTTTCCTTCCTCGTTCGTTCCATTCTCTTGTCTTCACTTCTTTTCCTTCCCTTCGACTTTATTTTCAAACACAAAACTATGCATTCTTTTCTGACGCAATTTCTTCTTCTATAAAATACTTCAACAAATCCTTTCACTTCTACAATCATTTTTCCAAGTCTTCCATTTATTTATTTATTTGTTCTATTTATTCTGCTTGGTATTACGCCCGCACAAATCCATTTCATTTTTCACTCCTCACATGCTTTAAATATACACAATTTTAAAGGCATTTACCCTTCCTTCGTTGGAACTGCAAATTATACAAATATTCTCTCCCCCTTTCCTTCATTTTTTTCTCCTTCCCATATACTCTTCCCCTCAATCCTTACCCCCTTTACCCCCTCCCCATCCAATTTCTCCCTCCCTCCCTTTTTCTTCCTCTCCTCCTTCTCCCTCCTTGCTCCTTCCTCCTCTCCCGCGTTCTCCTCTCTTTCCATTAATTATTCCCCTGTTTCTTCTCTCCACTTCAGCCTCGCCCTCATCGTTCCCTCTCTCCCTTCCCCTCCCTTTATTTCACACCCCTTTCTTCCCTCCACTTCTTCCTTCCCCCCTCACCTTCCTCTCTCCTTCCCCGAACATCCTTTCTACTTTCCCTCTCCTCTTTCTTCCTCCAGTCCCCTACCCCTTCTCCACCTTGTTCTTCCCACCCTTCCTCCCTCTCAACTTTCTCTCCTTCCTCGAAAATCCTGCCTAGCCTTCTCCACCCCGTTCTTCCTCCATCTCTTTTCTCTCCCTCTCCTCCGTTTCTTCCCTCCGCCTCACCTTTCCCCCATCCCCTTTCTTTCATTTCTTTCCTCCACCCCGTTCTTCCTCCACTTTTTCCCTCCCCTCCTCTACTTCTTCCCTGCCTCTCCTTCACTTCTTCCCTCCCTCTCCTCCAGTTCTTGCCTCCCCTCACCTCTCCCTCCGTCTACTCTCCGCCATAAATCCGCGCCTTGGGTTCTTGCCTGCTGACCCAAGTGTTGCCTCAGCCCTGGCCGCCATCGATGGTATATTGCGAAGTTGTTTTGTGCGCCACTCCTCGCTCTAAAAGCCCTCGTAAATTTATCTAACCCGGGCGAGATTTATGGCCGGGTGCCGCTCATGGGAAAGAACTGGCTACCTTAATATAAAAATGTGATCCGGAAGACTGCCACGACGCCGCCACCCAGAATCAAAGCCAACTACGAGCCAAGCAAAGGATTGGGTACAGAAAATCTCTCCATATGGGGGATAAATATGGTACGATGAGACTAGGATCGGAAACTGCGGGAGAGAGAATGAGACTAGGACCGGATACTGAGTGATAGAGAATGAGACGATGATCGAAAACTAAAAGATAGAGATGATTTTCTAAGGCTGAATATAAAAATGTGACAGGAAACAAAAAATAGGATCATTGTCTTGGGGGGGAATATGGTACGATGAGACTAGGATTGCCACCTCTGAGTCAAGGCTAGGATACTGAGAAACTGCTTGAGGATTGCCGTCAGTGATTCAAAGGTGGAAAGCTGTGAGACGAACAATACTTTAATGGAATAGATTATTTAAAAAAATATATATGAGCACATATTTCGAAATTTAGATCATCTTTAATTAATCAAGAATCAAACTTCACAATACTCAGTTAAAAATTGCGTGTCCGTGATTTCAATACTGAATAGCTGTTACATAACTCCCGACATGAAGCAACTACATCCCTAAATTCTTGCCGTACCTGCCTGTAATTGATTTGATTTCAGTTGACATGGATCTCTAACCCTTTTCAGCTCAGTTGAGGGCCAAATGTAGTCACACTGAAAGATAAATTTGACTAGTAACCAAGAAGAAATATTCTGCCCTCACAACGAAACCACATCGACTTTCAAGTAAACCTCGGCTGTATTTTCAGCTCAAGAAAGGTTGGCTTCCCGCAGGTGGAAACAACAGTGCATCTCAATAAAGCAGGTAAGAGGAAATCAAAGCGCTGCAATGCCTCACAAACTCAATTTAGTTCATCTTCCTCCTCGCAGTAGCCTTCTATACGTCTTTCTCCTCGCCCTCAACAACACACAACTCGTCTTTTTCTCAGTATTCTCAATAGGCAGGTAAGGAAAGTAAGGCAGGTAAGTTGGTGGGTAAGGCAGGTAGGTAAGGAGAGTAAGGCAGGTAGGTTGGTGGGTAAGGCAGATATATAAGTAAGGCAGGTAGGTAAGGAAAGTACGGCAGGTAGGTTGGTGGGTCGGGCAGGTAGGTAGGTACGGTACGATGACGCAGGTAGTGTGACATGCAGGCAGGTAGGTAAAGCAAGTAAGGCTGGGGTGGGGAAGGCAGGCACCAGATGAGGCAGGTGAGGTCATCAGCAGCCTCACTTCAGCATCACCATGGCAGGTACAAGCACCCCAGCGACTGATTACACCTCTCTCTCTCTCTCTCTCTCTCTCTCTCTCTGGCTTGAAGTGGTTGTCTCTTTTTCCTTCCGACTCTTTCCTCTCTCTCTCTCTCTCTCTCTCTCTGACTTAAAGTGGTTGTCTCTTTTTCCTTCCCACCTTTTTCTCTCCTCTCTCTCTCTCTCTCTCTCTGACTTAAAGTGGTTGTCTCTTTTTCCTTCCCACCTTTTTCTCTCCTCTCTCTCTCTCTCCTCTCTCTCTCTCGCCTTCTTCCATCACGTAAGACTTAAAGCAGCTCTCTCTCTCTCCCTCTCTCCTCTGCCTCATTCTTCTTCTTCTTCTTCTTCTCTCTCTCTCTCTCTCTTTCAAGATTCGTGTTCTGAGTGCCAAACGATGCTACGTAAAATTTCCTCCTTAGCGATTTATTGTGCATATCACACCTTAACCTTCTCCTTACTGTTACTGACATCGACACAGTTTCCATTAGTAACATACAAGTCGATACAGTGGCGCTATGAGTAGAAAAAATCGCTACGAGAAACGTGTTAGGAAGTACCCACAGCGACCTAGGCACACCTCAGTTCACCTCTGTCGTTATTTTTCCGCCTACCGACAAGCGATTTTAGAGAGAATATAAAGAAGGGAGCCACCTCGAGTAAGAAAGGAGCAGTTATAAGAGCAAGTGGAGTGAACTGCAAGATTTCATGTGAGGCGGAAAAAGGTAAAAATGAGCCAGAAGAAGCCAGAGAGAGCCAGAACGAGCCAAAAAATGCCAGAACGAGCCAGAAATAAGGCCAAAAAGAGCAAGAAAAAAACCAAAAGAGCCAGAAAAAGCCCAAAAGAGCCAGAATGGCCAAAAGAAACAAAAAGCCAAAATGAAAAAAAAAAAAAGAAAGGAAAAAAAAAGCCAGGTCTGGGAGTAAGTGGAGTGAATTTCGAGCATTCAGGTGAGGTCACTGTAATAGTTATAGTAAGAAAAGAGCCAAAGAGAGCCAGTCTGAAGAGCAAGAGGAGTGATTTTCGAGATTTTAAGTAAGACCTTTTTAAATCATAAGTAAGAAAGAGGAAGATTTGGGGGAAGGAAGAGAAGTGAATTTCGAGACTTTGAAACTGTTTTAAGAGGCAAGATTAGACGCTTCAGTTGTGGGTGCCAATTCGTATACAGATTAAGGAAGCCAATTTTAGAAGGCAAGACAAGGAGGAAATTACGGGAAAAGGTTTAGAAAGGAGAACCAAGAAACCAATTTTAGGGGAAAGGGAAATCAAATTTAAGGGTGAAATTTTAAGTAACAAATTAAGGGAGAAATTTTAGGAAAGAAATTAAAGGAGAACCTTTAGGGAACACAATACAGGAGAAATTTCAGGGAACAAAATAAGGGAGAAATTTTAGGGGAACATTTTAGGGACCAAGATAAGGGAAGAAATTGCCGGGAGGAAGATAAATGAGGAAATATTAGGAGCCACGTTAAGCAAAGTCATTCTAGGGAGCATGCGGTTGGAAACAGGAAGAAGCAGAGAGGTATTAATCAGGAAGAAGGTTGACGTTATGGAAGATGAGTAGGGATGTGTCTCTTTCCTTCCTCTTCCTTCCCTCCTCCATCCCTATCCTTCCATCCAGTTCTTCGTCCTTCCATCCCTCTTTCTTCCCCTCCCCCTAGCTCTTGATCCATTATACTCTTCCCCTCCCTCCCTTCCTCCCTCCCATCCTTCTTCCTCCACTCGTATTTTCTCTCTCTCCATCCATCTTTCATTCCATATTCTTTTCCTCTTCCCCTCCCTTCTTCCTCCTATCCTTTTCCTCCACCCATTCCTTCCCTCCTCAACTCTCTCTCTCTCTATCTCTCTCTCTCTCTCTCTCTCTCTCTCTCTCTCTCTCTCCACTAAAATAGGCAGTTAAGGCCAAAGTTGCGCCTTCCAACTGTCTTAAACTCAGGCCTTAGGATACACACACACACACACACACACACACACACACACACACACACACACACACACACCACACCACACCACACCACACCACACCACACCACACCACACCACACCACTCCCACCCCCACCACCATCCCTCACTCACCCCCACCTATAGACTTGCATCGGGGCGAGGAGGGGGCCTGATCTTATAATCCTAGGCAATATTAACGACCAGCCTTCATCACTGTAATCACCCTCGCCCTCACCTTCACCCTCACTCTCATATTCCCCTCCACCCTCACCCCTCGTGTAAAATTTCAAGGGACGCGATAGTATGGTAGTTGACAAATCCTCTCATATCGCCCATCAAACTACACTACACCGATACTGGCTATAAAAACAAAGACATGCGTTTCAATACTCTCTTGACACCAACCTAATGTAAACGATGATGTGTAGGTGTACTGGACGGCGATATAATACTGTACTGTTTCTTACTTTACCAGAGTACCAAAAATATCTACCTACAGATCCCAGGCTACCTATGCTCAGTTAAGAATATACCGGTAATTCAAGAAAGAGGTTTTATTCCCACACATATAATCAAATACACAATCATAATCCCAATCCCAGTACTTCTCGAGGCTGAGTGAGCGTGACAAAACACTCCAAGCTGCTCCACCACCACTCATCCCCACTCACTCACACCAATCTTCGCCGCCCTCCTCCACGTATTCCTCTGCGCTCTCTCTCTCTCTCTCTCTCTCTCTCTCTCACACACACACACACACACACACACACACACACACACACACACACACACACACACACAGGGATTAAAAAAAAAAAAAAAGGAAAATTTGGACACAGTTCCTGGCGTCCATGAGGGAGAGTGGCAGGCAAACAGGGGAAACTAGAGACAAGCAGGAGCCGAGATGAACAAACAGGCAACTTTTCAAACTGGGTAACAAGTTGCTTGGAGCCAGAAGCAAACACGGGGGGGGGGGGGAAGGAGGGAGGAGGAAGGAATGAGACGGAGGGGGAGGAGGGAGGAATGAGACGGAGGAGGAGGAAGGGGGAAGAATGAGACGGAAGAGGGACGGGGGGCGAATGAGACAGAAGAGGGAGAGAGGAGGAAGAGGATAGACAAGAGGGTAGGAGGAGGAATGGGACGAAGAGGAAGAAGTCGAAGGGAAAGGGGAGAGATGGACAGAAAGAATGGGGAAGGTGAAAGGAACGAGAAGGTGTGGGGGTGTAAGGGAGGGAAAGGTAGGAGAGGATTTGAACGGGGAAAGAGAGGGTGAGAAAGGTAATGGAAAGGGGGTGGGGGAGAGAAGGGAAATGGGGAGAGAGTAAGAAGGGAAAGAAGGAACGCAAGGGTGAGGAAAAGGACGGGGAGAGGGAGAATGGGAGAAATGGAAGGGAACATGAGTGGAGAGTGGAGGAAGAGAAAGAGCTGGAGATAGACTGGGAGGACGAGGAGAGGGAGAGGGAGAGGAGGGTGGGCGGGGGGGGGGGGGGCTGTAGCAGGACAAGAAGAGGTCCTCGATGTCCATAAAGCAGGGATGACTCTGTGTGTGTGTGTGTGTGTGTGTGTGTGTGTGTGTGTGTGTGTGTGTGTGTGTGTGTGTGTGTGTGTGTGTGTGTGTGTGTGTGTGTGTGTGTGTGTGTGTGTGTGTGTGTGTGTGTGTGTGATTTCCAAAGGGGGAAGGTGTGTGATGCAAACTGTAGAAGGTGGTGACCTAAATTTAAAGCCGGTTCATTATTTCTCTCTCTCTCTCTCTCTCTCTCTTAGCGAGGTAAAAATGCCAGACAATAAGAAGAGGCTGACTAAAATTTTCTCTTCCTTTCTGTCCACCTAAAATTTCCTCTTCCTTTTAGTCCACCTAATATTTCCTCTTCCTCTCTGTCCACTTAATATTTCCTGTTCCTTTCTGTCCACCTAAAATTTTCTCTTCCTCTCTGTCCATCTAATATTTCCTCTTCCTTTCTGTCCACCTAAAATTTCCCCTTCCTCTCTGTCCACCTGAAATTTCCTCCTCCTTTCTGTCCACCCAAAATTTCCTCCTCCCTTCTGTCCACCTAAAATTTCCTCCTCCTTTCTGTCCACCTAAAATTCTCTCTTCCTTTCTGTCCATCTGAAATTTTCTCTTCCTTTCTGTCCACTTAAAATTTCCTCTTCCTTTCTTGGGTGAGACTAATTGTAGCAAACCGAGAGCAAAAGTTATACGCTCCCTTATTTGTCCAACTTGTGTAGGGATGCTATTTTTGGCACTCGCTTTCACCCACTGCCACCTGCTCTCTCTCTCTCTCTCTCTCGTTCTCTAGCACCTGCAACTTCCCATCTTTTCTCTAATGTTTGCAACTAACTCTTATCTCTCTCTCTCTCTCTCTCTCTCTCTTTCTCTATCTCAAGGAACACGCAAAAACAGACCATTCCCTGAGCCACCAATAGCTATCCCACGCGCAACAGATGGCGCTACATTTGTTTCTACACTACACCCCCCCCCCTGCCAATATACAGAAGCCCTTTGTGACGAGATAAAGTGAAATGTACCCACCACCAAGCAGGCAGGGGGGCCAAGATTGCTCTCTCTCTCTCTCTCTCTCTCTCTCTCTCTCTCTCTCTCTCTCACACACACACACACACACACACACACACACACACACACACACGGATGCAAAACAACAGTGATAAAGAAGGACGAGAGATAACGAGAAACGAAAGAAGGATTAGGAGGAAGTTTATAAGCCAGAAAGAAAGAAAGGAAGGAAGGAAGGAAGGAAGGAAGGAAAAGTGGAAAACAGAGGTGAACAAATACACAAAGAAACTAGGAAAGGAAGGAAAGGAAAAAACAAGGTGAAGGAAAGAAGGAAAATAGAGGAGGAAGAAAGAGGAAGAAGGAAGAGAGGAATGTATGAGGGAAGGGGAAGGAAAATGCGGAAGGAAGACAATGGAAGAAGAGAAGAATGACTGCGGGAGGGAGAAGGAAAACAGAGAAGGAAGAAAAAGGAAGAAGTAATGAAGAAAGGTAGGAGGGAGAAGGAAAAAGAAGAAAGATAATGGGAGATGGAAGAAAGGAAGGAAAGACGGAATAAATGAATGAATGAAGGAAGGATGGAAGGAAGGAAGGAGGAAGATAAATGGAAAAGGAAGCACGTGGGTAAAATTCCATACATTCCTCACTCTCCCTCTTGGCATTCACTTCATTGATGCTTCAGGTCACCAGTATTTACCTCTATTTCTATATTGGTGTGTGTGTGTGTGTGTGTGTGTGTGTGTGTGTGTGTGTGTGTGTGTGTGTGTGTGTGTGTGTGTGTGAGAGAGAGAGAGAGAGAGAGAGAGAGAGAGAGAGAATTCTTGAACCCTTCCCCTTTCCCAAAACTACTCAGTAATTTTTGGTCAATCTCCATTTTCAGTTTCCCCACCAAATTTTTATCTTCCTCCATCCTCTTCATCCAGCCAACTCTTCACCTAAGCCATAAATCCTCAAATCCTGTCCTAAGACGATTTTCTGGCCTGACGATTTTTGTCCTAAAACAATTTTTTTGCCTAAAACGATTTTTTGCCAAAGACGATTTTATCCTAAGATGATTTTTTTTTGGCTAAGACGATTTTTTGCCCAAGACGATTTTTTCTGCTTCAAGAGGATTTTTTTCAGCGGGATTTTCGAGGTGTAGAATTTCCATATAATCTTCTGCACCAGGGATCTTTAATGGAATAAATAAATAAAATAAAGAGTATGACAGGGGTAAGAGGGAATATAAAACGGAATTAAATTTTCGAAAATCTTTCACTTTTTTCCCGTCAGTTCTTCTGCTTTTGCCAATCTTTTATTTATTTATTTATTTTTTCAGACTTCTATCTTTTTACATCAACATTCTCTCTCTCTCTCTCTCTCTCTTTCTGTCTCAAAACTCGAGGATAATTGCCCAGATTTTTAACGTCTCGCCTGTTTTCTTTGTGCTTCCATTAACCTGTGACCTTTAGCTGTGTCTGTCTTACTCACACACCTACCTCACCTTTCACACACACACACACACACACACACACACACACACACACACACACACAAACACACAATCTGCACATTTCATTACTTATACTGCCTTACACACCTGCCTACCCCTACACACCTGGCGTGACTTAGACCTATACACTTATTAATTGCACCTGCCTCACACAACTGCTACACTCACCTGTCATCTATGGGGACAGAGAGAGAGAGAGAGAGAGAGAGAGAGTAAAACAGAGGCCTGCTTGGGAATATCTGGGAAGGCTGATCATTTTCAACTTTTCCTTCGGCATACACATTATTATTCCGTGTCAGGCATCCCCGCTTCCCTCTCCCTCCGTCCCTCACTCCCTCCTTCACTCCTCCAACCAGCCTCTCACTCATTCAGTAACTCCCTCACCTCAAGTACAACCTCAAACACATCCAAACCTAACCTAACTTCATCCTAACTTATCCATCTCACTCGCACTCATACTAACTTCTTCCTATCGCTGCCACCTCAAAGTATTCTATCCTATCCCACCATTCCCTATTCTAATTTAGCATTACCTTATCTTTGCCACCTGAAGCCTAATTTATCCTGTCCTAACCTCTACTATCCAACCCCACCGAAACAAAAACACCTCAAAATACACAAATATTACACACCTCGACCAACCCTACCCTACCCTACTATCTACTATCCTATCCCATCATTACCTCAAACACACCCAGACCTACCCTGCCCTATACCGTCCTCTATTATCGACTCACATTTTCACCTACCCTACCCTACCCAATCCATTACTATCACATCTCATAACCACTTCAAAACCACCCAGACCTAACTCATCCTACCTCATCCTCCACTATCCAATTATCGCATCTTCACCTACCTCAAAACAGAGCCAAATGCCAAGCTAACCTCAACCTCATCCATCTTTCCTCACACACCCAGCGAGGCAGAAAAACTCCATATGACAAAAGCGGACGGTGGGCGTGAAGAAAGTGAGGCGTTGGCAGCGGGGTCACGTCGCCATCATTCAATATGTGTGTGGGGGGCGTCACCCCTGATAGCTTCTCACTCCGCCCGACCCAACTATTTCAATCTCCACGCCACCCAGAATACCGCAGTCCCCCCTCCCCCATCCCTTCCCTCATGGTCTCTCTCGTCCTTTCCTCCCCACCCCCCATCACCCTCCACCTCCACTTCCATGATTTCCCTCCTCCCCATTTTTCTCACCCCTCCCTGGTCTACCCTTCCAGTCTTCCACCTCTCTATCCTTCCCTCCTGGTCTTCTCGCTCCCTAACCTCTTCTCCTGGTCTCCTCCCTCCCTGACCTCCCTTCATGGTCTGCCCGTACCACTCCTTGATCTCTCCATATGCCCCCCATCTTCCATTTCAGTTCCCCAGTTCCTTCAAGCCTCTTCTCCATCTTCCCTGATTCGCTTTCTTCCCTCTCCAAGCCCCCTTACCACCTTCCTCCTGGTCCTCCTCCTGCTCCTTGCCTCCTGTCTTAAGTTCCCTCCTCTCTCTTGGTACCCTCCACCTCTTTCTTGCCAATCCCCACTTCCAGCCTTCTGTCTTCCTTTCTCCCAGCCTCCACTCCCTTCTTGCTCCCTTGCCACCGCTCTGTTGGTCCCCGCCCCACTACTGTTTCCTATCTTAGCTCCCACCTCCCCTCTAAGCCCACCCTTCACTGACCCCTTTCCCTTGTGGTTTCTCTCTTGGTTCTCTTCCTCACCATTCCCTTTTAAGTCTCTTCTCCCTCTTCCCTCTCACTGTCCCCCTTAGCACTATCCTGATCCAGCACTCTCAATCTCCAGCCCCCTTAATTTTCCCCAGCCCCACTTTATTATCAAGCACCCATATTCCCCCTCAGAACAATCTTCACATCAATCACTGTTACCTTTTTTGGGTCCATTTCTAACCTCACCAACCCAATTGAATTTCAGACCCTAACTTCGCCAGCCCGTTCATGGTTAGACTCTTCGTAACCTCACCAGCCCCCTTCAAATTTAGACCCTTCCTGACCTCACCAGCCCCCATCAATGTTAAACTCTTCCTCACCTCACCAGTCCCCTTGTAATTCCAGTCCCTTCCTAACCTCACTAGTCTCAAGCAATCTCATATCCTTCCTAACCTCATCACTCAAATATTTCAATCCATTTCTCCCTGTCCTGTCCTATTCACTCACCCTTTCTCTCCCTAAAAGTTCTCTCTCCCTCCATCCCCCCTCCCAGCCTCATCTCCCTATCATCAAACTAACCCCAGCTTTCCCCCCTGCTTTCTTCCTCATACCTCTCCCTCTCTATTTCGCGTTCTTTTCTTCCCTCCTTCCCCCCGTTCCAGTCCCGTAGCATTCTTTCTTCAGCTCTCTCTCTCTCTCTTTCTCTCTCTCTCTCTCACCAGTCAATCTGCTTGCCTTCCGCTTCCCCTCCTCGGCCACCAACCAACATGCTTCAATAAATTCATCACTCATACTCCCTCCCTTCCCGTGTGTGTGTGTGTGTGTGTGTGTGTGTGTGTGTGTGTGTGTGTGTGTGTGTGTGTGTGTGTGTGTGTGTGTGTGTGTGTGTGTGTGTGTGTGTAAAACCCAATTTCTATACTTCTCATTTCCACTTTCAAATTAAGATAAAACCCCCTCTCCCCCCTTCCCTTCCCCCTCATCTCCCTTCACATCTATGCTAATTCCATCTCATCTCCTCCTGTATCATTTCCTTTAAAGTCCACATCCACTCTCATCTCAATTTCATCTTTCTACAGCCTAAGACCCCCTCAAGACTCCCTGCCCCCCGAAACTCTCTCTCTCTCTCTCTAAATAATTCACTACTCCATCACTTCTCATCGCCCGCCATTTCGTAATCCACTCCAATTCACGTTCTCAAACCATCTTCATTACCGGCCTGACCTCATTTCCTCCGCTCTTTTGTGTGTGTGTGTGTGTGTGTGTGTGTGTGTGTGTGTGTGTGTGTGTGTGTGTGTGTGTGTGTGTGTGTGTGTGTGTGTGTGTGTGTGTGTGTGTGTGTGTGTGTGTGTGTGTGTGTGTGTGGTCCACTCTGCATCCTCCATCTTAAGTTCATATAACCTCCTCATCTCTCTCTTCATTTCTTATAATTAATGTGTCTCTTATTATGTCTGGTTAGGCTAGGATGGGATAGGTTAAATTAGGGTTATAATTACGAATGAGGTCAGGTAAGGTGAATGAAAGTTAAATTATCCTCACCTTCCTTACATTCATTATATAAAAACTCATCAACTAGGCTTTACCTGCGTTTCAAATATTTTACTCTTTTCTTATCCTCTCTCTTCTTTTTACTGTGTTCCCTTTATTCTCTCTCTCTCTCTCTTGTCTCCTCCATTCTCTTCCTCCTTCATATTTTGCTTCTCCCATCATTTCCTTCATCAGTTCCATCATCACTCTCTTTACACACTCCTAATACTACACAACGGAGCTATATTTAGGACAACACCATCTACTCATTTTTCCTGTTTCCTTTTTTTTTCCTTTTTTTTTCATTTTTCCATCCTCTCCTCTCACCTTTTTTCCTCGATTCTCTGTCACTTTTTCTGCACCTCCTTTTTCCATACTCTCCACCACCCACCACCACCACCACCATCACCACCACCACCACCACCACCACCATCATCATCATCACCTTCATCATCATCCCGTGTACTCGCATCTTCTTCTCCTTTCGGCTCTCCCCTTAGGGGTCGCCACAGCGGATCACCCGTCTCCATCTTACTCTGTCTTCTGCATCTTCTTCTCTTACACCTACCCCCGCATGTCCTCTTCCACTACATCCATAAACCTTCTCTTTGGCCTTCCTCTCTTTCTCCTGCCTGGTAACTCCAATTCCAGCATCCTCCTCCCGACATACTCTTCATCCCTCCTCCGCACATGTCCAAACCATCTCAGTCTCGTCTCTCTAGCTTTGTCCCCAAACTGGTTTACGTGCGCTGTCCCTTTAATATGTTCATTTCTAATTTTGTCCAACCTCGTCACTCCTACTGAGGATGGAGTGAACTCGCATATTCCTCTTAAAATCAACATTAAGGCGGCTATATCATGAAGTTACGGCTTTCACTTTTTCTTCCTCCTCATCTTTTTCCTTCGTTATTTTTCTCTCTTACTTTTTCCAACTTATCGGTTTTTTTTTCACTCCGTTATTCTGTTTCATTAATTCTCTTCTTATTCAGCCTCCTTCACTTCCCCTACTCTCTCTCTCTCTCTCTC
The DNA here is from genome assembly GCF_032717465.1 of Coenobita brevimanus. NCBI lineage: Eukaryota > Metazoa > Arthropoda > Malacostraca > Decapoda > Coenobitidae > Coenobita > Coenobita brevimanus. Next base: position 6,819,723 of record NC_136958.1, on the reverse strand, counting down.
TCTCTCTCTCTCTCTCTCACACACACACACAGACAGACACACACACACATGTCCACGAAGTCTCCTTTTTTTTTTTTTTGGGGGGGGGGGATTTTAAATTAGGCTAGTGGTAATACGGCAGATGTGGCTCTGAGGGGAGGGGGAGGGGGAGGAGGATCATGATCAAGGGGAGGGCAGGGGGAGGAGAAACATCACATCGGGGAAAGGGAAGGGGAGGAGTGGGTAAAGACGAGTGAAGAAGGAGAGAAATGGGATAGCGTATGGGTGAAGGGGAGGAAGAGGAAAGAGGGGAAGGGGAGAGGAAGAAGGGAGGATGATAAGAAAGGAGGGGGGGAAGAGAGGGAGGGAGGAAGCAGTTTGGACTGGAAGTGGAGGGGGGGGGAAGGAGAGGGGGACAGGAAAGAGAGGGAAAGGGAAGGAGAGGAGTAGGGGAAGTTCATGGGGCGGAAGAAGGTGCAAGGAAAGAAAATGCAGCGGGGAGGGGGGGAGGGGATGTGGTGAGGAAGTGGATGGGACAGGAAAGGGGAAAGGGGAATGCAGTGAGGCGGAGAAACTTGGAGAAGATGGAGAGAGGGTGAGGAGGGAAGAGGGGGAACAAGGATAGATGTGGTGGTAGGAGGGGGGGGGGGAGGAAGGAGAGACGGGGGGACCGGGGAAGCACTGATAAGGAGGAAACTGTGGGGGAAAGGGGAGGGGGGAAACGGAAGGGAAAGGGAATGGGAAGGGGAAGCAGCGGAAGACGATACGTGGGGATGGGGGAGAGGGTGGAGAGTTTGCGTGGGGAGCATAAGGTGGAATGGGAGAGAAGAACAGGGTACGTGCAGAGATAGAAAGGGAGGGGAGGGGAAAGGGGAGGGGGTGGGGTGGGAGAACGGGAAAGGGAAGCAGAGGGGAGGACAGGGAAGAGCGAGGAAGGGGGAAGTGAAAGCGGTGGTTGGTTGGTTGGTTGGTGGGTCAAATATTAGGTTTCTTCTCATACATGTGGTGAGAGCGTATTGACACAGCATCAGACTCCTCCTGGCTATTAGCACTCACCCCACCCCACCCCGCCCCACCTTCGCATCCCGGATTTTACCGCATTCACACACTTTTTCAGACTTTTCCTGGCTGCTTCAGATCGTTCTCTTCCGGTCTCCTTTTATTTAATTTTTCTAATATATATATATATATATATATATATATATATATATATATATATATATATATATATATATATATATATGCTCCCCCTTTTCCCATTCCTTTCTTATTTCTCCTCTCCCATCCTTTCTACCTTCTTCCTCCCTTTCCTATCCTATCTTCCTTCTCTCCTTGCTCTCCCTTAGCCCATTACCCTCTGATGACACCACTACCATTACCCCGGCCTAACCACTGCTCTGTTTCCATTACTGCCTACCATTACCATCTTTACTGCCCTAACCCACTCACCTCCTCACCTCTTATCACTCCTACTCCCACACCAAACACTTTTTGCCCCACCATTACCACGATATTTACTGCTGCTGCTCCTACTACTGCTACCAAACTATTATTATTAACACTACTGCTGCTGTTGCTATGTTACTACTACTACTACGGTAAAAGAAAATGACAATTTCACCCAAAGCCCGTCCCTATGCCCCCAATTACTATAACAACTATCACTACCACCACTAAGCTATTCTGCTCCTTGAACTACTGCAATTATTATTATTATTATTATTATTATTATTATTATTCACTACGACTATTACTACTATCATTCCATCAGTTTTTTCCCCAATTTTACCTGATCACTAACCATACACATTCACACAACGGTCAACCCCTGTACATTTCTCAGATTTCCTTTTCCCTCTGCCTACGACCTCCTCCTATAGTCTCAAGTAAGTCCACGTGTCTTGGAAGAACGAGGCTTGATTTTGGTTTTGTCTTTTGAGAATATAAAATTTCTTAAGTCCCTCCACTGCAGGCTTCAATAAATACACCGCAAATCATCGCAACAACCATCCTTACACTACTACCCTCACTACCAATCACAATTTTACTACCACAATCACCACACAATCGACCACTCATAGCAATTCCACTTCGCTTCATCCCCCTATCAGTACTACCACACACCCTGATACCACAAACATCTTCCCTATCCCTAGCAATGTACATATATCCCAACTACAAAGCATTCTCCTACCATCATTACCACATTCCGACCACATCTTCCAAACAAGCTCCATACCACAACCACATCAGCGCTACCACACCACCGTCCACCCCACCACTACTACCAAACACATACCAACCTTCCCACCACTATTACCTCCGTAACAACCAACCTCCCTACCACTAGCACATGCCATCACACTCCCACCACTACCACACTTAATCCCTACCACAACTACCACACTACAACCCTACCAAACTAACTCCTACCACAGTGCATCCCTACCACTACTACCCCACAGCCCCGCCGACCCCCATCACACATCTACCAATGCAACATTATTCCTACCATAACACCCACACCACATCCCTACCACACCACACCCGTAGCATACCTCGTCACATCCCTACCACACTAACTCCTACCACAGTGCATCCCTACCCCCACTGTCCCACCCAGCCCATCCTGCAGCCTATCCACGCCTGATGGACGTAGGTTCAGCCCCATGCCAGTTCAACCGCTAATGTTGACAGTTTCACCCATCCCACCCTCCTATCCCCCACCTAGCCTCGCCCCTTGACTCCTACTCTCTCTCTCTCTCTCTCTCTCTCTCCTTCATCTCATTTACAACTGTCTCCCCCTTCTACTACTTTTCTCGTCTTCTTTGTCCATCTAAGCACGCCTCTCTCCCTCCCTCTCTCTCTGCATCAATTCTCGCAATATCATGAGTGAGAAGACCAGCATGGGAAGGGGGGGGGGGTATGAGGAGAGAAGCGGAGAGAGGGGGCGAGGAGGAAGAGTACACGGGGAGGGGAGTAGAAGAGGGGGGGGGTAGAAAAGGGGAGGGATTGAGGGGGCACTTAATCAAACCCAGGATTTTAATCATCCGATCAAAATTAGTGTTCGTCATTTGCCCTAATCGTGTCCTGAATTTGACACTCACAGTTTGTTGATATGATGCGCTTTTTTTTTTTCTTCTTTTTTTTGAGGGGGGGCAGGGGGAAGAGGACAGAAAGTAAACCGAGTGAAAGGCTTAAACAAGAGAAAATAAAATGCTGAGTAAAGAAGGGAGAGAAAGAGTAATAAAGAGTAATAAAAGATCCCAGTCTGAAGAGAGGAAAGAGAGGAAAGATTAACAAAACAGTGAGGGACTGGGAAAGAAAGGGAAATATTAAGTGTGAGAGAGAGAAGAGATAAAGAAGGAGTGGAGAGAAGAGACGCAGGCGAAGATACAAAAAGAGAGGAGAGAAGAGATACACAAGAAGGGGAGAGAAGAGATACTGAAAGAGGGGAGAGAAGAGATACAGAAAGAGGGGAGAGATGAGATACAGAAAGAGGGGAGAGAAGAAAAGGAAGAGGATAAAGAAAATGGAAGATACAGTAACAGATATTTGGAGAAGGTGACAAAACAGAGAAAAAGTGAAAGAGAAAAGACCCAAATAATATTTTTCTTTTCCTCTGTGTATTCAGACATATAAGCCCCTCACCCCCCCCCTCTCTCTCTCTTTCAAAAATCATGCCCCCTTAGCCTTCACCCTCTTATTAAACCAAATCCCCTCCCCTCCCCTCCCCCTAACTCTAGATCGCTACCCCCTTCTCTCCCCTCCCCTTCATTTTATCATCGCCTTCCCCTAGCATCCCCAACCCTCCAATTCCACCCCAATCCTAACCCTACACCTCCCCAACTCTTATTTTTCTCCCTCCCTTACCACTGCATTCATTCTCACTTTTCATTTCTCCATATTTTCAGTTTTTCCCTTTTCCTATATTCCTCTTCCCTCCTCACCCCTCCCTTTATCTACTCTTGTTCTTACCTCCCCTACCCAACCGTTGCCTTACCCTTTGCATTTTATCCTTTCCCTTTCTCCCCTCCTCTTCCTTCGTCTCCTCTTCTCTCCTCTCCTCCCCCACTCTCAGATCAACCTCTCTTCCCCTCCCTCCCCACTTCCGTAAGCCCCTCCCCTCCGCCTCCTGCATCCCTTTGTAAGTCCTCCTTCCTCCCTTCTAAAGTCACTTGCTCTTCTCCTATGTTGACCCCTCCCTTCCTCGCTACCCCATCATAAACCAACTCCCTCTCCTTCATCCTTTTATACGCTCCTCCGTTCCTTTATACGCCCCTCCATCCCTTTATACGCCCCTCCATCCCTTTATACGCCCATCCATCCCTTTATACGACCCTTCATCCCTTAATACGACCCATCATCCCTTTATACGACCCTTCATCCCTTAATACGACCCATCATCCCTTTATACGACCATTCATTCCTTTAAACACCCCTCCATCCCTTTAAACGCCCCTCCATCCCTTTAAACACCCATCCATACCTTTATACGACCTCCATCCCTTTATAAACCCTTCATCTGCTTCCCTTTATAAGCCCCCTCCACCAACCTCCACCCTCCCTTTATAAGCCCCCTCCATCGCCATCCTCCCTCCCTTTATAGGCCCTCCCAACCCCCATGGCCTATCATCAGTCAGCATGGCACCAATAAGCGTGGTTGGCACGTCCCACCTCCTCCCACCCCTCTTTCACCCCCTCACTCCTTCTCTTTCACCCCACTAACTCTTTTACTCCTCTCACCCCTTCCCTTCCACTCCTCTCACCTCCTCTTTCACCCCTCTCAACCTAAAACCTTCCTCACTCCGTCTCTTTCGCCCCTCTCACCCCCTCATTTCCGCTCCTTTCACCCTTCTTCACCTTTCACCCCTTTCATTCTTTTCACCATTTAATACTCTCACCTCTTCCCGTTCACATCATCTGCCCCTCTCCTCATCCCTCTCAAATCCTACCTACCTCCAACACTCCTTACCCTCTCTCTCCCAGATCTCCTCTCCTCTCTTTTCACCTCTCTTTCCTCTCCTCTCCCTCTCACACCATCTTCCCCCTTTCATTTCCTTTCATGTCTCTACCTTTCCCATCCCCCTCACGTCCTCTTCAACTTTATTACTGTACATCCTTCCCTCTATTTCGCTGTTTTTTCACAATTCCACGATCTCTATTACTTTTCATATCCTTTCGCTTTTCCCATCCTTCCTCTTCACACCCAGTCTTTCCTCATACAACCTTCCTACTAAATAGCCTTTCATCCTATCTCTCCCAGACCTTCTATCCTTCTCATATTCTATTCTCTCTCTCTCTCTCTCTCTCTCTCTCTCTCTCTAATATACCACTTCCATTAATCCCCTCTTCCTCCTGTCTTACTTTCTCTTCCTCCCTGTTTCCTCTCCCACTTCTGCTACCTCCCTCTCTTCTTCCTCCTCACTACTCACTCCTTCTCCTTCTCCCACTTCCCCTTCCCCCTTCTACTTCCTCTTCCTCCCTCTCCCAGCTCCACCTCCTCATCCTTCCTACCTATCTTCCTTCTCCATTTCTCTTCATTCCTATCCTGTTTCTGCTCTTCCTTCCTGTTCTACTCCCTCCTTCCTCTCTCACTTCCTCTTCCTCCTTGCCTGACTTCCTCCTCCTCCTCTTCCTCCTCGTCCCTGTGAACTTCCTCCCCCCCTCCTCAGCTCCCCCTTGCAATAACCTCGCCAATGTATCATGGCTCGACTACCTCTCAGCCCTCATCTGCATACTCTCCCTCACTAACTCTCCCTCACATCATGCTCTGACTCTCCCTTACTATCTCTCTCTCTCTCTCTCTCTCTCTCTCTTACTGTGAAATTTAACTCTCACTCATATCATGCTCTAACTTCCTCATACTATTTCTCTTTGTCTTATTGTGACTATCCAATAACTCCCTCACATCATGCTCTTTCTGTCTGTCTGCCTGTCTGTCTGTCTGTCTGTCTCTCTCTCTCTCTCTCTCTCTCTCTCTCTCTCTCTGTTTACCCTTGCTTGTTCCTCGACCACACCTTTTCACCCTCGCCTCTCAATCTCACCAACACATATCTCTTACACAATACACTCATCTCTTACACAATACTCCTACACTCACTTTTCAATTTCACTTTTCACTCTCACCACTCACTTTCTCTATCTTTCACAAATCTTTCTTGGTTTCCATCTCCACTTACACTCACAATAACACATATTTTATTTTTTATCTACAACATTCACTACTCGTCTTTTATTTTTTACTCTTCTCACTCCTTATCCCTTTCTCCCTACCCTCACTACTCACCCTGACCTCATATTTACCCTTCAATCTTCTCTCACCCTTACCACTCTTTCTCCCTACTCACCCTCACCACACATCTTCTCTTTACTTACTATTCGTCTACTTCTCTCCCAAACTCATTATTCATCTTCACTTCTCACCCTCATTCATTTCTTTTCGTTCACTTCTTTCTCTCACTCTCATCATCTTCTCTCTATCACTCTCACCATTTACCTTTCCCACTCTCTCTCACTTCTCACCTTGATTACCTTAACAGATATCTTACTCGCTACTCATCCTCTCTCTCTCTCTCTCATCATCTTCTCTCTATCACTCTCACCATTTACCTTTCCCACTCTCTCTCACTTCTCACCTTGATTACCTTAACAGATATCTTACTCGCTACTCATCCTCTCTCTCTCTCTCTCTCTCTACCAATACACATTCACATTTCTCCCTTATTCTCCTTCATTACCCTTAATCACTCTCGCCCACATCCAAATCTTCACCTCTCACCTTCACACACACACACACACATAATCACTCCTCACCCCTCACCCTCATATTTCAGCTCACCCACACCTTCACTTCTCACCCTAACCCTCACGCTTACCTTTTACTTCCAAGGTTATCCACTCACTCTTACCCCTCACTGTTCACCCACACCCTCACCTCACCCTTACCTCTCACGCTTCACCCCTACCCTTGAACTCTCCTCGCCCACACCTTTCTCACCTCCACCTCATTCAACCACCCTTCAAACCTATACCTCACTCCCACATCCTCGCCTCTCACCCTTCACCCTCATTCACCCTTAAATTTAACCCACTCTCTCATGTCTCCCTTCTCACTCACACCCTCACCTCACCCTTCACCTTCACCCTCACCCTTCACCTTCACCCTCACCCTTCTCCTTCACCCTCAACCTTCACCTCTCACTCTTTTCACTCTCTCACTTACGGTCCCAGGGGGTGGCCTTCTCAACAGCGCCCCGTCCTAAAGGAGCTCTTCATTTTCACTTTTTTCTCTCCTCTTTTGATTGCTCCCACCTTCTCTCCTTCCCTCCCTCCTCACTCACACCTTCTTTCTCCTCCTTCTTTCGTTCTGTGAAATGAGCCTATCTCCTCTTTTCCCTCTCCTTCCTTCCTCCACTTTCTCTTGGTAAATGACCCACAACACCCTTCTCTTTCCCAGCTGAATAGGACCCGCTCCTTCCCTGCCTCTTCCCTTTTTTGTAAATGGAGGAGGAGGAGGAGGAGGAGGAGGAGGAATAAAAAGAAGGAAGAAGAAGAAGAGAGGGAAGGAAGAAGGGAAGGGGGGACTTTAATAATTCCAGGCTGCTATTAATAAACCAGGAGGGGCCGACTCACACACCCGCCCAAACTTGGTCCTAATTTATTCATCTGATTTATTCATCCAACTTGCCCCCGCATTATCGAGGAATTCTTCAAGACGAGGGACGAAACACCGGGATGTATAATGGACCAGGAATGAAACACCAGGATATATAATGGACCAGAGGAATGAAACACCAGGATGTATAATGGACCAGAGGAATGAAACACCAGGATATATAACAGACCAGAGGAATGAAACACCAGGATATATAACAGACCAGAGGAATGAAACACCAGGATGTATAACAGACCAGAGGAATGAAACACCCAGGATATATAACAGACCAGAGGAATGAAACACCAGGATGTATAACAGACCAGAGGAATGAAACACCAGGATATATAACAGACCAGAGGAATGAAACACCAGGATATATAATGGACCAGGAACGAAACACCAGGATGTATAATGGACCAGAAGAATGAAACACCAGGATGTATAACGGACCAGGAACGAAACACCAGGATGTACAATGGACCAGGAATGAAACACCAGGATGTATAATGGACCAGGAATGAAACACCAGAATGAATAAAGGTTCCGGACGCGCACCCTCCCCAGCGCCTCAACACTTATAACATATTCACCTCCTCAACTTACAACTTAAAAAGACTTAGATTCTTTGTAAGGGAGAGATTCCTTGCCCTGCCACTTAAAAAAACTTTCGAATCCACTTAGAAAGATTTAATTCTCAGCCAAGTAACTTAAAAAGGTTCCCAGTCTAAATAATAACACAGTTTTATTTGCCTAACTTACAACTTACAAGTGTTTAGAGTCTGAGATGTCAAACTCTCTTCTCTCTCTCTCTCTCTCTCTCTCTCCCCTGATACCACACCTTCCCCCAACACCGATAATTTTCCCTACAACCCCACCAAAACCCCCATTATGTTCCCAAACATTTCCCCAAATATCCCGTGTTTACAAATAAGTTTAGATCTGACCTATTAACCCTTCAGAATTATTTTTTATTAATTTCGTGCGTCTGAAGTCTACTACCACTACTACTACTACTAACCATAATAACAATAATAAAACAATACAAAATAAATAATAATAATAATAATAATAGTAAGACGAGTAAGACCACCGTAATGAAGTGCTGAAGACCCCCCAATTTTCGTAGTTTCCCCTCTTCTACTTATTCCCACTAATAATTTAATCCGACATAGGACAGCTTTACTGTAGTGAGGGATTAATAAAGGCTGCATCTAAGACCTCTAGTAAGAAGAGACTTATTCTAACCTTAATAAAACAGTAAAGATAAAGAATAAATTATCAGTGACATCCCCGATAAGTAAATAAATAAATAAATAAATAAGGCCCCTGTTTATATTCTGTTAGTATTATCTCTTAAGACACTTCCAAGACGCCTCAAGATTTTCAGCCAAATTCTCCTCAGATTATAAAGAACATAACTCTCCTTCCTCCCGCCCACCCCCCTGCCTCCCCTCCATCCAACATCACTTACCCTCTCCTCCCCTTTCCCCCTCCCTCCATCCATCCATCTCTTGTCTCTTCTCCCTTTCCCTCTTGTCCTCTCCCTATTCTCCCTTTGGTCAAACTATCCTCCCCCCCAATCCCTCCCTATTGCCCCCCTTCCTCCTACCTTCCTCCATCTCTTGTCCTTTTTCTCTCTCCCTTTGCTTCAAACACCTTCCTTGCTCCAACCTTCCTCCACCCCTAGCCCTTCCTCCCATTCCTCCCCCCCCCCTTTTTTTAAAACCCCATTCTCCCTTTCCTTCAACCCCTCTCCCTCCCTCATCCCTCCCTTTCTCCCCCTTGCCCCACCGATCTTCCTACTCTCCCCCTCCCTTCTCCCCTCCCCCTTCTCTTGCTTTCCCTCCCTCCTACCCAAACCTTATGTAAACTGACCTTTGTTCCTCTCTTCAGTCTTCCCTACCTTCCCGTCTATCGCCCTCTCTCCCTCTTTACCTGTCTACCTACATACCTACAAATTCCCTCCTTCTCTGCTTACCTACTTAACCCTTAAATGGCAAGCAGGTAAGTAGGTAGCAGGTTAGTAATAATCTTCCTACTTTCTCTGTAATCTTTCAACATCCTTTGTACTTACCTAACAACCTACCTGTTTATTTACCTACCAACCGTACTTGCCTACTTATTACCTACCTACCTACCTATTACCTACCTACCTGCCTACTTAGCTACCTGCCTACCTGCCTTTTTACCTGCCTGCCTACCTACGTCTTCTTTCTTTCCAGCGGACTATGATGTTACGCTTCCATTCTCTCTTTTGTTGGCCAGGTCTTGTGTACCAGTTCTCTCTCTCTCTCTCTCTCTCTCTTTCTCTCTCACGTGAAATTTTTGTATCGGAATTCTGCACTACAAAATGCTTTTCAGAATTACTATTTTTCCCCCTTGTATCGCGCGTCAATCCATCATTTTTCTACCCGTCCAGAATTTATATTTTATCTCGAGTTTCTATTAAAATATTTCCCGGACTCTTTTTCTCGCAATTTATGTATATATGTTTCTATCCAACTTTTCCCTAGCTCTATTTGACTCTATATTTTCCCTTTTCCTATTTTCTCTCTATTTTCCTAGCTCTATCACTTTGTATTTCTTACCTTATCTAATTTCTCTTTATATTTTTCCTCTACGGTGTTTCCTTGTCCTGGTTTTTCCTTATATTTTTTTCCCCAATATTCTACTACTTCTTACACATTTCCCCCACCACCCAATTATATCTGTGCCACCACATGAAGGCGTCCTCGTCATCGGACTGAAGGGGCTTAACCGTCTTGGGGCAGTTGGGATTAAGAAAAATTAAAGATCTTATGAGAAGAGTTGAGAAATCAGAGCCTATTCCCCGATTCTCCCCACTCCATAAGAAAATGGGAAATTGGGTTAGGATGATAATGTGGCCGATTTACTTAAAGACATCAAAGTGGCGGAGGCACTGAGAGAGAAAGTGGAGGGGGAGAGGAGAGGAGATAAGGGGAGAGAAGGAAATGGGAGACTGGGGGAGGGGGAGAGGAGAAGAGTGAAAAGAAACAAGAGGGAATGGGATGGGAAGAAATGGAATGGACAGGAAAGGGAAGGGATGGGAGTGGAGCGACGTGGAAAGAAAAAGGAGGGGAAGGGATGGGAAAGGAAGGAAAGGCAACTAAAGAGAAGGGAAAGGAAGGAAAGGAGGTTCGCAGAGGAGAGAGAAGACAGAGGAGAAAAGAAAAAGGAAGGGAAGGGAGAGGAAAGGAAGGGCAGAGAAGAGCGAGGGGAAGTGCGGACAGGGGAGAGGGGAAAAAAGTGGAGAGGAAAGGAAAAGAAAAGGCAAAGAAAAAAGGTGAAGAGTATGGGGAGGGGAGGTAAATAGGAGGGTGGAGCAAAGAAAAATGCAAAATTATGAAAAATAAAGTTATGGCGGGCTAAAGTAAAGCGAGGCAGGGCTGGGAAGGAGGAAGGGTGAGGCCAGATGATTGAGGCTATGGTGGGGGAGCAGGGATGGAGAGGGGAAATGAAGAGAAGGGGGGGAGGGAGGGGGAAAGAGAGGTGGGATGCAGGGGAAGGAGCAGAGAGGGGGTGATCCGTGAAGGAGGGGGCATGAGGGGGGGGGGGCGAATCCTAAGGTGAGGAAGGAAATGCTGAAGGGTCAGGTGAGGAGAAGGGGGTCCTGTAGAGAGGGGGATGGGAGAGTGGAACCTACAGGAAGGAGGAAAAGGCTGGGGTAATCCAAGAGGGAGGAGGCTGGGGTGACCTTAAAAAGAGGAGGGGAAGGTGATAAGAGGTCCGATGAGAGAGAGAGAGAGAAAGAGAGAGGGGGAGGGATTCAGGTGTGCCTTCCCACGACAATTACCTTAAACACCGAGCAGCCGACACCCCTGGCACCGCCCCTCATATATCACACGAGGGGAGGGGGGTGAAAAGAGGATGGTGATGCGAGAGAGAGAGAGGGGGGGGGAAAGGGAGAGGAAGTGAGAGAGGAGGGGAAGAGGAAGGGAAGGCGAGAGAAAGGAGGGGAAGAGGCAGGAGAGGTGAGAGATATGGAGGCGTGGGGGATGAACGGGAGATTGAAGATGTGAGAGGGAAGTGATGGAAATGAAAGGAGGGAGGTGGAAGTGAGAGAAGGAAGGGAAGCGAAACAAGAAGGGGAAGAGAAAGGGAGAGGGCAAGTGAAGGGGAAAGGGAAAGTGAGAGTGAGAAGGAAAGTGAGGGAGAGGAAAGGGAAGTGAGACGGGAGGAAGGGGAACTGAGACGGAAGGAAGGGAAAGTAAGAAGTGGAAAGGGGAGGGGAGAGACGAGGAAGATAGGGAGGTGAGAGGGACTGCAGTGAGGATGATGAAATGAAGGAAAGGGAGATGAGACTGTGGAGATGAGGGGAAGGAGGAGGACGATGGGGAGAGACGAGAAAGGAGGCATGGAAGCCGACATGTCGTAAAAATACCCCCGCTAATACCAATACACCAGTCCTGTATGAGACAGCCCTAGCATGTATTCAGTATGGACGGTGGGTGTTAGCGCCGAAGTGGTGACATGCAGAGGTGTGCGGTACGTAGGAGGACTACTGGGCCTTGAAAGCAGGCTTTGAAGCCTATGCCCAGAGTCGGTCACATTAAAAAAAAAAAAAAAAAAAAAAAAAAAAAAAAAAAAAAAATGTGATGAGTGGGAGAAAGATAGGATGTTTGGGGTGTGAGGGGAAGGGGGGATGATAAGAAGGGGAGGCGGGTGAGAGGGTGATGGGGACAGGAGATGGGGGGAATGATGATGGGGACAGATGGGGAGGAGGACGGGGTAGCGGAAGTGTGTAATAAGAGTTAAGGTGAGGAAGGTGAAGAGGTGATAAGGAAGGGAGAGGAGGAAAGGGAGAAAAGCGGAGGAAATAGAATAACGAAGCAAAGGAAGAAAGAAAAAAAGATAATAAAACGAAACAATAGCAAGAAAATAACAAAGGAAAATAGAAATGGAGAACAAGATATGGAGAATTAATGAAAGAAGACTGACTAATGACAAAGCAACATGAATAAAAACACATAACAAGGGAGGGAGAGAAAAAAGAAAAAGAAAAAAACGATAAAGAGAAACCAGAAGAATGACTCAAAGAAAAATGAAGAAAAACCATGAAAGGCGAGACGCATGAGGAGAAAGAAGAGTGATGAGGCAATGAAAGAATGATGGAAGGCGTGAGAGAGAGGAAGCCTGGCTGGACAAGACAGCTCAAGCACTGTAATTCCCTCCTAAGAAAGAAACATGAGGGTGAGGAGGAGGAGGAGGAGGAGTAGACGGGAGATAATGGTAGTGGTGGTGGTGGTATTTTTTTGTATCGCTCTTTCCCTTTGCACTCCCTACCTTTCCTTTCCTTAAATATTCCTCTCCTTCCCTCTTCCCCTTCCTTTCTCCTCTCCCTTCCCTCATCTCCCCTTGTATCCCTGCTTCCCTTTGGCGGTCCCTTATCCCTTTGTACTGCCGACCTAAAATTCCCAATTACCCACTTCAATCTACCTCATCCCTTTAGTGTCACCAGCGCTGGCGGTATCACAGAAGTCACCCACAGAAGGATTAAGTACCGTCCACCCTTGAATCTACTTCCCTGGTCAGTGGATTCAAAGCCTGCAGAAGCCCTTAGCACAAAGCCCTCTCCCCCTTTGAAGCCCTTAGCACAAAGCCCCCCTCCCTTCCCTCCCATCCATCCACCCTCAAAACCCCTCTGGTCCCCTCTGTGGCTTTTCCAAGGCTTAGAGCTAATTTCATCACCAGCTGCCTTCAGAGGGTGGTGGCTTGGTTTGTTGGAATGTTGGGTTGCTTGAACTGTGTCTGCGCTCTCTCTCTCTCTCTCTCTCTCTCTCTCTCTCTCTCACACACACACACACACACACACACACACACACACACACAACATGTAATTCTGGAACCATTCATTCATCCATCAACCGGTTCATTCATTTATCCATTTCCATAAAATGTTAGCTCATTTATTTATTCATCTGTTCATCCACTCACCCAATCATCTTCATCTATCCAACTACACTTTTACTTCCTTTACTGCCACTCAATACTTAAAAGCCATCCATTTGCACATCAATCTATTTCTCCATCAATCATTCCTTTATCAAACTGTGTCTGTGTCTTTCCCTTATCGCCATCCATCAGTCCATTTCACCATCCGATCAACCATTCATTCATCCAACTGCACCCATCTCTAACAGCTGAACAAACTTCCATCCGCCCAACCATCCACTCATCAAAAGAAAGATGAAATATAAAAACAAAATAGAGTGAGGTAGGAAATGCCTTTTGTCTTTGCATGCACTTGCTTTCACGGGCTTGTGTTTGCTCATGTCTTTGCTTTTCTTTGCTTCTGTTTTCTTATGTCTTTGACCAGGGAGGAAAGAAAATGCGACCTTCCTGGCACACTGTTTTTTTGTGTGTAAGTATGTTCTTGCTCCTGTTTTGTGTGTGTGTGTGTGTGTGTGTGTGTGTGTGTGTGTGTGTGTGTGTGTGTGTGTGTGTGTGTGTGTGTGTGTGTGTGAATAAGTGTTGTATTTTGCACCTGCGTTCTTTGTTCTGGTTTTGTTCTCATTCTCAGCTGCCTCCCTTCCCACACACATTTGCTCTCTCTCTCTTCTCTCTCTCCTCTCTCTCTCTCTCTCTCTCTCTTCTCTCTCTCCTCTCTCTCTCTCTCTCTCTCTCAATATACATATCACTTTGCTTTATATTTCCTTAAACGAATATGTAAGCTTAGTCAATCTACCCATACCTACCTACCTACCTATCTATCTATCTATCCATTTATCTATCTATCTATTTACCTATCTAAAAACTATCAACAAACTTCCATATCATTTTCTCTGCCAATTAATTAAAAACATGGGAAGACGCAGACAGAGGGTGTAAACACTTTGAGAAGACCAGGTAACAGGTAGTCAGGTAAATAATTAAGGACAGGTAAACAGATGATGATGATGATGATACGTGGAGACGGGTAAAATGGAGAGTGGTAACATGAGAGCGGCGATGGTGGTGGCGAAAATGATGATGATGATGATGATGATGATGATGAAAAATATATAGCTAAAACGGAAAGTACAGGTAACAATCACATCTGAAATTCCTAAGCTGAAGGAGATCGCACGAAGGTCACTAGAGAGGTTAGATACAGACCTCACAACCTCCCTCACCATTAATATCTCTTTCGTATAAGTTAAATAAAGACGTCTCAGTAATGGAGTTAAACTACTCCCAAGCCAAGAATGTTGTTAAGGATACACTCAACTATTCCAAAAGACTTGTGAACTAAACCCAGAGGACCAAACCCCACACCGCTGACTTGTGTTTATCCAAGCGCTTGTTGTTGTGTTCATGCTAGCTTACTGACCTCCCACCCACACCCTCTCTCCATCCCCTCTCCTTTCCCTCTCCCACAACCTCTCACCATCCCCCTCCTTTCCCTCTTCCCACACCTACTCTCTATTCCCCGTTTCCCCCTCCTACTCTTCCTCATGTTCTCCCAGCTTTCCCCCTCCTCTCTTTCGCGCCTTCCTCCTCCTCCATACGTCCTCCCTTCCTCCCATTTCCACCTCCTCTCTTACACTTCTTTTTCTTTCACTTTTCCCTTCTCCCATATACCCTCTCTCCCCCCCCCTCCCATTTTCCAACTCTCTACCCCTTCCCCTTTCCTCCCTTAAACTTCCATCCCCCCCCCCTCCTCTCCTTTCCACTTTCCCCTTCCTCCTTTTCATTTCCATCCCCTCTTCCCTTCACTTCCCTTCATGTTATCCCCACTTACCCACTTTGTCCCTTTCATGTCCCTCCTCTCGCCAAAACTCCCCCCCTTCTCTTCCACTTTCCCTTTCCTCTCCCCCTTCCACTTTCCTTTCCCCTCCCTCCCTTCCACTTTCCCCCTCCCCTGCTTCCCTTCCACTCCTCCCCCACCACCAAGTATGCAGCGTGTCACTCCCACCCTCCAGGATATGCATAATGATGAGAGGCCGGGGCGAGTGTGTGAATAAGTGGGTGGATTGGGGTGGAATGAAGGACTGTAATATGACTGAGTATGAACTGGCATGGATGATCGTATGTTTTTGACTGACGGGGGATCAAGATGGAAAGAGTAATTTTTAAAAGGATGGATTTGGATGAGTTAGTTTTGGTTTAGGATGGAATGAAGGATTGTAATTCTGACTGACGGTGGGCAATGAAGGAACAAAAACCGTGTTCTTTGAAGGAAGAATAGAGTTCAGGAAGAGATTGTACCAACGGATGATCAACATGTTATTTATGAGGGCTAAGTATAATGAGCAATACTACAGTACGTTTATTCTAGCCTGATAAAGATTCCTGACCCCATTAAGCCCAGTGGACGACCAGGTGTAGTCAGACTGGCGTGTTGATTTGACTGGCAACCAGGGAGATTATATCCTACAGTAACAAGGGATCACTGAATTTCTTGCAACCACGGCTCTCTCTCTCTCTCTCTCTCTCTCTCTCTCTCTCCCCTGGTGAGTGTTGAGTGCAGCGTGCCGTGTCGCTTGCATTATTTCCCCCCCTCCCTCCCTCTCCCCCCTCCCCACGCCAAGCTGAAAAATGAGCCTGGAGTTTGTGTGGCTGGATCCTGGGGCGCTCTGTCTCTCTGTTGTGTGCCCGTCTCCGAGAACTTCTGCCTCACAACATCGCCTCACAGACTTCCTTTGAGCTTCACAATGACCCCCTTTTGGTAGTAGTTCTTGTGTTGTGTGTGTTGGGTGGAAGGTGGTGTGTGTGTGTGTGTGTGTGTGTGTGTGTGTGTGTGTGTGTGTGTGTGTGTGTGTGTGTGTGTGTGTGTGTGTGTGTGTGTGTGTGTGTGTGTGTGTGTGTGTGAGAGAGAGAGAGAGAGAGAGAGAGAATTATTATGTTAATCGTATCAACTTTGGCAACATAAAAACTACCAGGCAAAATTAATATGCAGATTCATCGTCAGAGGCAAAGCTGGTTAAATGAAAATGAATTATTCTTTGTGTATACTGCAATTAGGATAGTACTAGGTAGGTAGGTAGGTAGGTAGGTAGGTAGGTAGGGAGTTAGGGACGAAGAGAGGGAGGGAGGGTGGAAGGTACAGTATACAAACATGTAGATATAGAGGGAGAAAGGGAAAGAGCGAAGCAGACTGATGGGTAGGTGGGCAGGCTGAATGGAAGGCAGGTAAGGAAGGCTGGGAGGAAGAAGGCAATTAGGTAGGCGGGAACGGAAATAAGTGGGAAGGAAAATGAGTAAATGGGTATACTGGTTAAACTGAAGATGGGCTGAACAGTGGTGATATTAGGAAGGAAGGAAGGAAGGAAGGAATGACGGACGGAAAGAAGGAAGGAAGGAAAGAAAGTAGGCAGGTATGGGCTAAACAGTGGTGATATTCGGAAGGAAGGGAGGAAGGTAGAAAGGAAGGCAGGTATGAAAGAAGGTTGGTATAGGAAGTCTATTAAGCTGGGTGGCAAGGAATCACGCAGACAATTAGGAAAACACAGGTAGAGAGGTATGTATGTAGGTAGGTAGGTCAGGCAGGTACGTAGGCAGAGAGGTAAGTGGACAGGAGAACAATTGGTTGGTAGATAGGTGGGTGAACAGCCTGGACGAAAGCAAGGTAGTTCATGATTTGGGGAGGAGGGAGAGGCGGAGGGAGGGGAGATGGGGAATGAGGGGAGACAGGGAGGGAGGGATAGGGGTAGGGAGGGGAGGGGAAGGGAGTGAGGGAGGGAGGGGAGAGGGGGAGGGAGGGAGGGATCACTCTGAAATAAAGTGCTGTTACAACTGACATCCTCAAAGGCATATGCATCTACGCATTTTAATTACACATCAAACGATTGTGTTCAGTCAAGAGAAATACCTGTAGTCAGAGGATTAACATGCAAATGCTCACTCTTTCCCTATCTTTGTGATCCCTTCAGAAGTAATTGTGCTTTCCCGTTTCAGTTTTGGGATGGATATCAAAATGGGAAGAGACGGATTGAGAATAAAGGTCACAGAAAGCTACAAATGTTTCTTGAGTAGCTACAAACGTCTCCTGAGTAGCTATAAACGTTTCTTGGGTAGTGTGGATTGTAGTAATAGATATAGAACTGTGAATTTCCTCCCACCTCAAATAATCTCTTGTTTCAGTGTTTTTTTTTTTTGTATCTCGTTTCTGCATTTTTTACATCTCTACATCAATTTTTTTTTTTCATGTATACAGATCAGGTGAATAATACATTTCCAATATGTCTCCATCCACGAATCTTACTCATTTACTGATTTTTTTTTTTAATATACAGACATCAGATAATTTTTAAAAATCCCAAATGTAGCTAAAAATGAACACCGCAAATACAGATGGACAAATGCTGACCAACAGACAGGTAGATCATATGGCCAAACAGTGACAGACAGGCAGAGCAGACAGATAAACAGAGACCAACAGACAGGTAGAGAAATAAGACAAAACACAGACAGGTAGATGAGACAGGTAGGACAAACACAGACTCGTAGACATGCAAACACTAAGCTCCCTTTATGAAGAGCCACGATCAAGGGTAACTAAAATGAACGCTAATGTCCTTGGTCTTCAATGGGGAAGGAGTGTGCGAAAATCCAGGGTGTGCGAGCGAGTGAGGGGCCAATTTTAAGGGATATTATAGAGCCGAGCGAGGGCGGGAGTGGGGCCTGGACCTCCCTTGCATCCTAATACGCCTCCCACAAACGCCACACACCCGGAAGGGAATTGAGGGACTGGCTAGGGAGGCCTTAAAGTTGAGTTCAGTTTGCCTTAAAATACGACACAGAAATTCGTTCCTTTCTGGCTGACTCTCTCTCTCTCTCTCTCTCTCTCTCTCACACACACACACACACACACACACACACACACAGTTTCCATAATGTCACTTCTTCTTTTTTTTTGTGTGTGTAACAGGCAGGAATAAAAGACTGAATGCTCACAGAAGATCCCCCTCAAAAGAGAGTTAACCAAAACCAAATCAAAATTCAGAATATCCTTCAAATACAGCTGTTCTTATTCTAAACCTGATGTAACTCAATTTCTTACCGACACAATACTAGTATATACAGACAATAGTAATAATAATAATAATAATAACAATAATAATAAAAATAATATTAATACTACTACTACTAATAATAATGGACAAGTCAGGAGGAGAGGGAAGGTCAAGAGGTCATAACAGGCCGACAGGTCAGGAGAGCCCAGGTCAACTCAGTCTCAAGGCAGGTCAAGAAAGGTGAGGGAGAGGGCAGGTCAAGAAAGGTGAGGGAGAGGGCAGGTCAAGAAAGGTGAGGGAGAGGGCAGGTCAAGAAAGGTGAGGGAGAGGGCAGGTCAATAAAGGTCAGGGAGAGGGCAGGTCAAGAAAGGTCAGGAGAGAGCAGGTCAAGAAAGGCGAGGGAGAGGGCAGGTCAAGAAAGGTCAGGGAGAGGGCAGGTCAAGAAAGGTCAGGGCGGAGAGTGGATGGGGGCGCGGGAATGGGATGCAGTGGGTGGCGCCAATCACTGACACATACAATCTCCACTTCAAAGACAGCCCAGTAATTGCCCGGGATGGCCAATTGCACTTTTTACTTCCCCCAGCGACAACTTCCACGGCACCCACGCCACTGCACCAACCAGGCGGGGAGGGAGGAGTGCTGACTGAATTAACGACACAAGAACTTAACCATTTCACTCCCACCAACGGTACTCTCACACCCAAATAATAACAGTAGTAGTAGTAGAAGTTAGTAGTAGTAGTAGTAGTAGTAGTAGTAATAGTAGTTAGTAGCAGTAGTAATAGTAGTTCAGTTCGAGAAATCTTAATAAATCGTCTGGAGGCAGGAACAATAAACTGAAATAAAAGATCTCACCGTAATGAAGGGGTTAAGAAAGAGGAAAATCACACCAATCAGGTCCTACGCAACTAAACCGCTTAAGGAACTATGATAGGGATAACAAGGTAGAAGTCACAGGGAAAGACAGCAGCTAGAGGAGACAGATCAGGCAGGAGGAGGAGGAATATAATAAGCAGGCAGGAGAAGCAGAAGGCGAAGCAGCAAGCAGAAGGCACAAGGATAGGCATAAGGTAAGGTAGCAGGCAGGAGCAGCAGAAGACGAAGCGGCAGACAAAAGGCATGGAAATAAAAAGAACGCAGAGGAGAAGCAGATGTCAGGTGGCAGGCAAGTAAGATGGCAGGCAGAAATAGAGAGCAGGCAGGAATAGGTTGCAGGCAGGAATAGGTTGCAGGCAGATGTAGATAGCAAGCAGGAATAGAAAGCAGGCAGGAATAGGCAGCAGACAGAAATAGTGGTATGGCAGGGGGTAAGGCAACAGGCAGGGGGTGAGGTGGGTAAGGCAGCAGGTGGAGCGGCGTGGCGTTTGAGCTGATAATCGGATGGCGCGGTACTTGAGTCGTGGCCAGGTCAGCAGGGAGGAGGGGTACAGAAGGCAGGGGGAGAAAGGCAGGGGCGATGGGGAAAGGGATGAGGGAGGGACGATGGGGAAGGAGGAAGGCATGGAAGGATGGGGATAGGGGAGGGGAAAGGGATGGAAAAATGGGGACAGGGAATGGGGAAGGGTTGGAAATGGGGATAGGAAAGGGAAAGAGATGGAGAGATGAGGGGGAGACGGTGAGGAAGGAAGGGAAAGGAAAGGGGGAGGTGAAAGTGCAACTAAAGGGGAAGAGGGAAGGGGCGGGGGATATGGGAATGAGGACATGGTGTCGGGGAAAAGGGAGGGAGGAGGGAGAGATGGAGAGGAGGAAAAGGGAAAGAACGGGGAGTGAAAGTGCACGAACAGGGGAAGTGGGAATGGGGAAGGGAGGACAGGGAAAGGAGAAGGGTGAGAATGGAGGTATCCGAGCAAAGAGGGGAGGAAAGAGTGAAAGGATAAAGAGCGAAGGGAGGACAGAAGCAGGGTGGGAATGAAAAGAGTTGGTATGTCCAGAAAGTGAGAGGGAGAGAGGGAGGGGGAGAGCTCTCAAATCTCCCTCGACTCCCCCATCCCCAAACACACACAGCAAACATGGCCTCTCCAGATCATGACCGGTATCAACACACGAACATTTTACCTCCCTTGACGGCAGATATACAAGTTTTCCTAGTTCCTCTGACGGAAGTTTTATGCTTACACACACACACACACACACACACACACACACACACACACACACACACACACACACATACACACACACACACACACACGCACGCACACACACACACACACACACACACACACACACACACACTTTGTTGCTTTGACGGCAGACTGTCAGAATTCAAGTTTATCACTTTTATTCCGGCAGAATTAGGTTAGTGGCAACATGAAATCTCTCTCTCTCTCTCTCTCTCTCTCTCTCTCTCTCTCTCAAAATTAATATAGTGAATCCGAAGCACACCATATTGACAAAAACCATGTGTGGAAAAAATAATGCTGACGATTCCTAAAAGATGTATTTTTTTTTCCTTTTTCCTTTTTTTTTTTTTTTCTGCTGACAGTATTCCCTCCAAAGTGTACTACAATTTGCATCAGGATGTACTCACCCCTGACGTAGAGGCTGACGAGGTTGCTGAAGGCGGTACCGACGGAATTCTCGGCCACACATTCATACTTCCCGCCGTCCTCCTCTGTGCTGGTGCTGATCTGAAGGCTCCCTGCAAGGACAACACAACGTTACTTTCACATCAATATTAGTAGTAGTAGTAGTAGTAGTAGTAATAGTAGTAATAGTAGTAGCAGTAGTAGTAGCAGTAATAGTAGTAGTAGTAGTAATAGTAGTAGCAGTAATAGTAGTAGTAGTAGTAGTAGTAGTAGTAAATAATAATAATCTATAATATAATTACCCGATTTCTGTTATGTCTGTTGGTTTGTTGCCGTAACATAGCAAAAACGAGGCAACGCAGCGCAGTTTTTGTTAGAGCATGGAACCGTTAAAATGCTCTAACTTCAAGAATAAAACAATTTCCAGTCCAATCGGGCCACCGGTTCCCAAGCCATGACTCATTTCTGGCCTTCTGCTTCAAATTTTCTATTTGCCTTTAGTGGAGGGGATGGATTCGTTCTTGGTCAGGCAATGAAATTACCAGCATGACAGAAGAGTGAAGAGTGGCGTGCTTGTTGTATTATCACTCTCTCGCCTCTCCTTCCTCCCTCCCTCCTTATACTGTAATGCTATAGTATAATTCAGTATAACAGGAAACACTACTATCCTGCCTCTCTCTCTCCTTACCGGGTGTCCCAGAATAAAAATAAGGGACAATTCCTCGCTCTGTCTCGCTCACGGCATGAGCAATTAAAATTTCTGTTACCTTTTGACTGAAAATAGGAATTGACTTCGAGCGGACGCCGCCAAAGGCGGCCTTTAACTGAGTAAATAATAATAATAATAATAATAATAATAATAATAAAGAAATGAATGCTTGACAACTACTTTCACAACAGCATAAAGTCAGTCTTGCACATCAACATAAAATTAATCTCACAGCAACACACGAACACTCTAATCATAATAAATATACACTGACTAGCATCACACCCACACAAGAGCCAGTATTAAACATAAACATAAAATTTCACAGAAAAATCAGTAGCTCGTGTCACAGAAGTATAAACATAATCCTTACCTTCATATTAAAAATATGCTCTCAGTAACACACACACACACACACACACACACACACACACACACACACACACGAAAAATTAGTCTCTAAGTAATATTTAGTTAGAAACCATGCAACACAAAAGATCAATATTTTTGCTGGAACACTCATCATTATGGTTACTCACTGCAATACATGAACAGGCTACTTTTATAGTAACCCATAATACTGTCTTTGCTGCCAGAATGGTGAAAAGCCTATTTATGTCAGGTGGGAGTGTTTAACGTTCACCGAACAGAATTGAAAGAAGGCTCTATTCTGCTGCGATTCAGGTACTCCACTCTCTACTACTCGGGCCCAATCCTTCATTATCCAGGACACTATCGCGGAGGCAGACCCAACCGGCTCCCCTAAGGCACACGATCTTCGGGGAACAGTTGCGAAATTGCGGTTATGCTTCACTGCATAAGGTGGCAATAATTAAGAAGCAATCACCACGCAGCTACGGAACGCTGAACTCCTCTCACCCCGTCATAATAAGCATTATCGAAGATTCTTGCAGTAATACGCAATGGATTAGTCATACAGTAACGCAATTATGGTAGGGATATCCATCTATCTATCTGGCCATAAATTAATCGCCTCCATGTCTCCCTGTCCCTTGCCATTTCGCTGCCCTCCGCCCGACATACACCTCACTCTCTCATATACCTTTCTACGCCATCAGGATATTCTCACCAGAAATACAATCCCTAATTCTCAACAACGCAATTATTAACAGGACATTCTCAGTAGGAATACAATAGATTATTCTCAGCAACACAATCACCGGTTCAGCCTCAGAGCAACACAGAGGGACAATATTCTCATTAAAACACAACGTAAGCAAAGTTGGTCTGAGCGACACAAAGTTCGCCTCACAGCAACATAAATTTAGTTTCCCCGCCACACAATGATTACCGTACATACTTTCTCACACACACACTGGCTGGATACTCTCAATGTTATATTACAAAGAGCCATATTACCAAAACTTTAAGAGCAGTGTGGAGATGGTGATGATGATGATGATGATGATGATAGAGAGAGGGGGGGGGCAGGTTAGAGCTACAATTCTGAAGATGAGTTCTGTGTAGCTCGAAAAGTTGGAGAAAATAAAGAGTTCAAGCTCTAACCTCTCTCTCTCTCTCTCTCTCTCTTTCTCTCTATTTCCACTTGTCGTAATGGATCATCTTACAGAGCAGAAAGTATAGACAAAACTCCCATTTTTGAGGCTAATTTCTGAAGCATGCGATAATCACAAAGCATATCCACTATTTCTATATCACTGCTGACTAAAATCTGTGTACACTTTTTTTGTATCGTTGCTGACTATGCTAAACACTATCCTGCTTCTTATATCCACTCTATCCTATCCTCTTCTATCCCTGAAACGTTCACAGCTATCCACCACATCCCCACCTAACCCAACCAATCACCCCTGTGTTCTGTCCTAACTTTTATACAAACCACAACAAGCACTCACACATCCTTACAAAATCCTTCACATACCCTCCCCTCCACACACACACACACACACACACACACACACACACACACACACACACACACACATCCCAACCACCCACACCCATCCTCCCACCCCTCCACCCACATCCACACCACACAACACAACCACCCCGACCGACATGCGTCCACACACGCCCCCCTGCCACATTTCACACGTACAAATAATTATCGAGGAAACACAGACACGGCCGCACTTAAAATTCATAAATGCACGCAGCTGTAATGACAAGTGCTAGTGTGTACATTTATAAAGCGAACACTGTCACGGCCCGGCTCCAATTTTTCACTGAAATATATTACGGCCGTGATTAAAATTGAGTGGAGCGAGCTGGCGTGTGGTAGTTAGTGGCGGATGGGCGGCGAGGTGAGGTGATGGCCGGGTTAAGGGGTGGATTAATGGCTGGGTTAGGCAAGGGCTAGGTTAGGTGAGAAGTTGGACTGGGTTGAGTTAGATAAGGGCTGGCTGAAGTGAGGGATGGGTGGAGCGAGGGCTCGGGTAGGTGAAGGCTGGGTTAAGTAAGGGCTTTAGATGATGACCGGCTGGGTTGGGTGAGGGCTGGATTAGGTAATGGTGAATTACGTGAAAGCTGGGTTAGGTAATAGTGCGTTGGTGAGGACGGGTAGATGAGGATGGGGGTGAAGGGCATGTGGTGGAGTCAACAGGTACTAATAATCCAACCACCACAACTTTTCCAAAATCTTGCATGCAAATAGACAAAAATCACCATGTATAATCTATCAGCGTCATAATGCAGTGCACGGACCAACGTTCACCAAATTTTAACAGTATCACTTTCCACGATAATGCATAATTTGGGAGTGGGTGGGGTGGAAGGTCAAAGGGTGAGGGTGACTGGGTGAGGGTGAGGGTGAATGAGGGTGAGGGTCAATGGGTGAGGGTGAGGGTGGATTAGGATGAGGGTAAGAGTAGTAAAGAATAAGGGTGAGGGTGGATTAGGATGAGGGTAAGAGTAGTAAAGAATAAGGGTGAGGGTGAAGGGTGGTTCAGGGTGGGTGAAGGTGAGGATAAGTGAATGTGAGGGTGTGAACGTGAGAGTGAGTGTGCGGGAAGGTGAAGAGAACAAGGTAACTGTGAGTAATGAGGAGATGGGTGTTTGGGGTGAGTGATGAGGGGGTGAGGGTAGGAGAGAGTGATGAGGAGGTGAGGGTAGGAGAGAATGATGAGGGGGTGAGGGTAGAAGTGAGTGATGGAGGGGTGAGGGTAGGAGTTAGTAACGAGGAGGTAAGGGTATGGGTGAGTGATGAGTGGGTGAGAGTAGGGGTGAGTGATGAGGGGGTGAGAGTAGGGGTGAGTGTATACAGTGTTTCTGACCAAGTATTAATTCCGCACCATTTCGTTAAGGACTGGAAGGTCTGTGTGGTCTGCATGTCTATGAAACCCTCTCTCTTTCTCTCTCTCTCTCTCTCTCTCTCCACACACACACACACACACACACACACACACACACATACACACACACACACACACACACACACACACACAGCAAACACAGCCACTCATTGTCAATCTTTTACCGTGGCGGGGCTGGGAAGGAAGCCAAACACACGGCCATTACTCCTCTCTCTCTCTCTCTCTCTCTCTCTGTATGCGTGTGTGTGTGTGTGTGTGTGTGTGTGTGAAATTCGTGCATGCAAAGAACACACACACACACACACACACACACACACACACACACACACACACACACAGGCAGGCAGGCAGGGGCGTGGGGCAGAAGGCAGGAGTGGGGGAAGGGAGGGGGCTAAATGAAAGCAATGTCAACAGTGCCACCCCGCCTCAAAAAGGAGATTGGTTACCAGGGGAGTGCCATTCCGGAGAGTCTCAGGCCGCCTCTTAAACCCCCCCCCCTCACTCCCCCAAATCCACAAGACCCAGTACACCCTTCCCCTTGCCTCCTCAGACCCCCTCCACCCCCAACTCACCCACTCCAAACTTCCTCCCATTCACTTCTTCCATCGCTCTCGTCCACTTTCATCTGTTGCCATGTTCACGATTACTCAAGGCAAAAACCCTCCCCATCCCTTTCGTTTCTCTCTCCTACCCTAATACTCCTGTTGTCTATTTTAACAGATCTCCCCAGTGCAAAGAAAGCAATATAAGCACAGATTAGGATCTGCACAGATAACCCTGAGTTAACGGTCACTACTCTTACTTTCGACCTGTGATGGGCTGTGGAACACTGAGGGTCCCTGTTAGTCAAGTGACCACCATCGGGATTTTTTTAATGTACCAGGGGTCACTGCTTCAGGATGAAATTTGTGTACTTGTCCCACATGGGAGAGTTCCTTGTCTCAGTGGAGCAAACGGAGCTAGGGCCTGATTGACTGCTGCCTACCTTAAAAGCGCCAGGCAAGGCTGCTGCACCACCCCTAAACATCCACACTGTGCAGTGTGTAGCTTCCACGTTATGTCCACAAACTTCCCATTAACTCAATGTAACCGGTTTATAATGTCATGCCGTAACTATTATTTTATTTGTTTACTTTCTCTTTCAAGTTACTCTATCGGGTAGCTTATAGATAAAGTATTATAGAATGTGACTTTTCCTTTCCAGTGTTTCCTATAAAACTTCCATGTCAGTTTTTCCATGCTGCATGGTGGTTTTTCTCACTTTTTCCTGGAGGGTTTGGTGGTGGGGGGAGCCTTCTTGCTTTACTATCCTTATCCTTCAACATGTAGAGTTAGATCTTGTAGTCATAGTTTTCTTTAACAAGCAGCCTCGAAAGGACCATAAGGTCTGTTGCTGTTTGCTTTCCTGTGTAATCCTGTGTAATCTCCTCCCCCCCCCCATCCCTATATTTCTCCTCTCCTCATCCCGCCCACTTCCCTCTACATCTTCTGCTACTTGGAACTTCTTAAGGCATTCCCCCCATACTCCCTCTCCTTACTTCTCCAGACTCCCATCCACCCCTCCATCTCATCTCTCCTCCCCCACCCTCAACTTTCAACTCCGCCTGTTGCCATATCAGAACTACTTAAGGTACTCCTCCTCCTTCACTCCTCAGCCCTAGCTCTCCCTTCCTCAATTTCTTCAGATCTTCACTCAGTTTCTTCACATCTTCACCCATGGGCTTCTTCACAAAGCTCCTCCTTTCCCTTCGTCTGCTGTTTTTCCGTAATTTCTCAGGATGACTCCCCCTTCCCCTTTCATGCCGTCTCTACTGTATCCTACTACCCCCTTCCTCTCCTCCGTCCCTCATCTCTCCATCTCGCCGCTTCTGGCTCCTCTCCCGCGTTTCTGTCTGTTCCTATTCCCTTATGTCTAGCGGTACCTTCCCGTCTCCAGACCATCAGTTCTTATATCTCTTTCCTTTCCTTTCCCCTCCCCTGCCAAGTTCACAGTCTCAAAACACCTCGCCCCCCTCCTCCTTCCCGCCCCTCTTTTGTTGTTGCTAGTCCAGTGTCTAAAAGTAAACACACACACACACACACACACACACACACACACACACACACACACACACACACACACACACACACACACACACACACACACTCCTCCATCTTCCTCGCCCCCACAATTTCATCTCTCTATCTCTCTTTTATCTCCCTCCCCCACCCCTCCACCTTTCTATACCTCCCTCCACCTCCGCCCGTCGTATCCATCTACCTGCAGCTCTCCCCAGTGATGTCTCAAGTTGATGGGGGCACTGGGAGACGTCGCCGCTTGACTCTGCTAAGCTATATGTGCTGGGGTGGACTAGGTGTGCTACGCGATGAACTAGGACGCGCTACGTGGTGTACTGGAATGTGCTACGTGGTGTACTGGGATGTGCTGTGTGGTGTACTGGCCTGTGTAGTGTACTGGAACGTGTTGTGTAGTGTAGTGGCATGTGCTGTGTGGTGTAGTGAGATGCGGTATGTGGTGTACTGGGATGCACTACGTGGTGTACTTAAAGGGTAAATGGGTTAATGAAAGTCAGGTGAGTTACAGTAATCAGGGGAAGTGAGTGATGACCACGTCCGCCAATACAGTGCCAACTATACCCTTTTTATTCTAACCTGGCCTAAAACTGCCATCCCTCCACTTAGAATACTGAGTTATAGCAAGAGATTAACACTAGAATATGATACTAGTCATGAAGAAGTGCTATGGAAAGATGCAGAACCACAGTATCGCCTCTTTATGCCACTGAGCTACGTGAAATAATAAGACAAAAGCCTGGGTCAAGTTAAGGTGAAAGGACTGCAGGTGTGCCAGTGAGGTGAGGTGCGTGTCAATCAAGGTTAACATATGGCCAGCAGTGCCACACAGAGCAGTGTCACTTAACATCACCTAATTGGCCTCATCAATTACAGGTAGTTAATCAGGTGCTTCACTGGGAAGGGGGGGGGGTGAAGGGGGATGTGAGGTGGTTTGAGAGGGGAGGATGAGGAGGTGAGGTACCGGATGATGGGGGTGAGATGGGGTGAGAGGTTCAGAGGCGAGGTGAGCGGAGGGGGCATGAGAGGTGAGGGAAGAAAAAGAGGTACGGGAAGTAGAGTGAGAGGTGAAAGAAAGAGTGGGAGGTGAGGAAAAGAGTGAGAGGAAAGGGAATAATCTGTGATGGACAGGAAGTGAAAGGTAGGGTGAGAGACTGAAGCGAGAGACAAGAAGTGAGAGGTGCGGGACAGGAAGTGAGGGGTGGGGAACAGAGTGAAGTGAGGGAGTCAGTGAGGTGAAGAAAGGGATATGAGGAAATGAAAAAGAACGTTTGTGAGAAAGAGGGAGTGCCAGGTGAAGGAAAGGGAATGGGTGTTGAGGGAAAGAGAATAATGGGTGGGTGACATGGGGGACAACATGAATTGATAAACAGACTGACAAACTCTCCTCAAAGTTCCCAGGTCAGACGTCAACCACTACACCTCTGTCCCGACAATCAGACAAAGGAAACATAACACAGAAACACCTAAAAAAATATATATATATATATATATGAAACAATACAGAAAAGAACAGACGAAATATGAAAATCAGGGAGACTAGGAAGAGACATCAACAGTCAGTATAAAGAAAATTGTGAAAAAATTGAGTAAACACATTTTTTCATTACCTCCTTACTATCAGAAAAGTATGCAAAATAAAAGTACAGCACATGAAAGGAATAATTTAGTGACAGTAATAGACTATACGATAAAGGGTAATTTTAACAACTCTACCGATTCTCTAACCCACTCCCCAGCCTCCCCCAGTACCTGCCTCTCCTCAGTCTCCCCCAGCACCTGCCTCTCCCCAGCATCTGCCTCTCCCCAGCCTTCCCAGTACCTGCCTCTCTCCAGTCTCCTCCAGTATCTGCCTCTCCCCAGCCTCCCCCAGTACCTGCCTCTCCCCAGTCTTCCCCAGTACCTGCCTCACCCCAACATCTGTTTGTCCCAGCCTCCTCGAGTACTTACTTTCCTTCCAGTAAAGCCTCTCTCCCAACACCTCTCCCTCCCCTAATAACTCCCTCTCCCCCAGCTCCCCCCACGCCCCAGCCTCCCCCAGCACTCCCTCTCCCCCAGCTCCCGCCACGCCCCAGCCTCCCTCACTGCTGCCTCTCCCTCTGCGCCTCCCGCCCATCTCCCCCCGGCGGAGATAAACGCCAGGCCGTCAGCGAGTGAAAGCCGGGGACGCCATGATCAAAACTTCACGAGACGGTCGCTGTGATGGGCATTACGGGGCGGGGAGGGGAGGGGAGCAAGAGAGAGGGGAGGGGAGGGACGAGGGAAAAGGTGATAGACATGGGAGGGTGCGGGGAAAGAAGTGAAAGAGGGCGAGTCGGAGAGAGAGAGAGAGAGAGAGAGAGAGAGAGAGAGAGTGGGTGGAAAGTGAGAGTGAGGAGAAAGTGAGCGGAAAGAGACGGTGCGGGGAAAGTAAGAGGGTGAGGGCGATGCAGGAAAGTGAGGGGAAAGTAGGTGAGTGAGGGGAAAGTAGGTGAGTGAGGGGAAAGTGAGAGAGTAAGGGAAAAGTGAGGGGTGAGGTGAGGCGAAGGTTGATGAATTATGGAACTGAAGCAACTCCGCCCCTAATACTCTCCCCAGGCCCCGGCTCTCTCTCTTCTCTCTCACTTTCTCACTCTTTTATCCTCTCTCTATTTTCTCACTTACCCTTTCGTGCTTTCATCCTCTATTTTCACACTTTTGGCAGTCTTTCGGTACCGTCTCTCTCTCTCTCTCTCTGCTGCCAAACACAACCACTTTTCTCACGCAAAATGCTTAATCTCCCTCTCACCTTCAACACTCACCTCAACTCTCACTCACACACCTCACTCTTATCCACACTCCCTCTTCCACTTTCATATTTATCTCATCCACACGCATATACTCATCCACACATCCACATACTTATCTCATCCACACTCACTCTCTCATCCAATACTTTCATACCTCATAATTACACACACACACACACACACACACACACACACACACACACACACACACACACATTCCTCTTTCATTCCTTCCAAATACATCCATTCTCTTATCCTCAACGCTACATCTCACTGCTCACTCCCTCCTCTTCACGCACAAGTACCCTCATCCACTTACCCAAATCAACGCACGCACACTTCCTTCTACAAACTCAATTCCTCACTCCCTTCACCACACCCTCTCTCTCCCCGCTCCTTCACTCACACTCACTCCCATCTACACCTACACACAAATATAGTACACTCTTGGCCTACATCTTAACTTCATCACTTCATTCCCTCACTCACGTCGACATCCGCACCCACACTACCCCTCCTACACCCGCTCTTACCTACAACCACACAACATCACTCTTTCCCCCACAATCACTTCCACACAACATCACTCTTTCCCCCACAATCACTTCCACCTACTGTAAATACACAAGCCACCACTCCCTCACTCACTCCCACCTCCATCCACACATCTCATGCATCTATACTCCATCCTTCCTCACTCTCTCACCTACACATCAACATTCCCTCACCCACTCCCTACATCCACAATCCATCTTTCCTCACTCCTTCACCCACCCGCACACAAACACTCCATCTTTCACTCCTATCAACAACCACAATCCATCCTTCCTCACTCTCTCACCAAAACACCAACACTCCCTCACCCACTCCTACCTACATCGACAATCCATCCTTCTTTACTCCCTCACCCACACACCAACACTCCCTCAACCACTCCTACAAACACCCACAGTCTATACTTCCTCATTCTTCACCCACACGCAACCAACCCCACAGCGCCTAGTCCTACTAAAAGGACTAAAAGGCTGTGTTAGTGTTGTCGCATCCAGCCCATCACGATGAATGACAGATGAGGGATGGAGGCCTGTCACCATGATCTGATCCCCTACCTCCCCTCCGCCCCTACTCGCTCACAGTCACTCCCTCTCACATACTCTTCCTCCCTCTCATATACTTCCCCTCCCTCTCATATTCTCGCCCTCCCTCTCACATACTCCCTCCTCCTATTCGTATTTCCCCCTACAGCCCTCTCACATGCCCTCTCGAACGCCATACCTTTCTCACACATCCCTTTCATATGCTCTCTCCATTCTAATATTCTTTTCCACAACTCTCTCACACACTCTGTCATAAATAACTTCCTCTTAAACACCATATCTCACTCTCTCTCTCTCTCTCTCTCTCTCTCTTTCATGGTCATAATCACTCATACGCCATACTTCTCTCACCCTCCCTTTCACAAAATCCTTTCTCCTCCCTCTCATAAACTCTCATCCTCCCTCTCACATACGACTCATCTCTCTCTCTCTCTCTCTCTCTCTCACATCATGATTCTAACATCCCATCCTTCTCATTCTCCCACTTACTTTTTACTCACCCACTCATTCCCATTTTCTCTCGAGTCATCCCCTCACTCCCTCCTTCCTTCTCTCCCCTCTCTTCCTCCCTCCTTCTCTCCCCCTCCCTCCCTCCCCTCTTTTCTCTCTCTCTAAACCAAAAAATGAAGAGAAAATATTGCACCTGTTATCATTTTTAATTATCAAGGTTATATTAAAGCTGTGACTCTCTCTCTCTCTCTCTCTCCCACTCGTTTTTCATATTTCTCTTTATTTTCCTCTTTCCCTCTCTTAATATCTCATTCCTTCCTTTAATCTTTTTTCCTCTCACTGCCTTTCAGCCCCCCCCCCCTCTCTCTCTCTCTCTCTCTCTCTCTCTCTCCATCAGACTAGCAATTCCATCAGGGTGTCGCCGGAAAGACTCTCCTTGGGGCATTAACTCAGCCAGTCCAAGTTACTCGTGCACCTCCCTCACCCTCACTGCTCTCCCTCACTCTCCCTCACCCCCACTGCTCTCCCTCACTCTCCCTCGCCTTCACCGTCACCTTCACTCACCCTTGCCCTCACTCTCACCCTCCTTCAGTCTTACTCTCACTCACTCACCCTCATCTTCACTTATTGTTACATCATTGATACTCTCCCTGATCATCATTCACTCTCACCCTAATCTTCTCTCATTCTCACTGTTACTCTCCTTCACCCTCACTTTCACCCAGACTGTTCTCGTTTCCTCACTCTCCCTCACCTTCATTTACTGTATTACTCTCTCTCTCTCTCTCTCTCTCTTACCTTCATCCCCCTGACTCTCCTAGTCTCTACTTCACACGCACACAACACTCCCTCGTCCTCACCTTCACCCTCCCCCATCCTCACCTTCACCTTCCCCATCCTTACCTTCATCCTCCCCGCCCTTACCGTCACCCTCCCCATCCTCACTTTCACCCTCCCCATCCTCACTTTCACTCTTCCCATCCTCACTTTCACTCTTCCCATCCTCACTTTCACCCTCCCCATCCTCACTTTCACTTATCACGTTCTCCTACCCCAGGTCTCCTTGCTCTCCCTCACATTTTCTTACCCTAACTCTTCCCCTTATTCTCTGATCCTCTCTCTCTCCCCCCCTGCCTTGCCCTGCCTGCCTCTCCCTACTCCTGCCCAACTCTTCGTACTACTTCCTCGCTCTGCCTCACTCTTCCCAGCCCTGCCTGACTGTGCCTAACTTCATCTCCTTCACTCTGCTATCTTTCCCTGCCTCACTTTAAGTACACTTTCACTGTCCTTGCCTTGCCTTCCTATGCATAACTCTCTCTCTCTCTCTCTCTCTCTCCCTCCAAGGCTCTACCTCACCCTGCCTAAACCTGTCCAGTCCCATCCCATTCTACACAGTCTTGCTTCACTCTACCTAATCCTGCCAATCCCCAGCCCTCTTTGCCTCACTCTACCCAATATATCCCCAAAGATGTCTTACTCTCCTATTCCTGCCTAACCCTGCTCACTCTGCCTAATTCTTTTTCTCTCTCCCTAACCCTGCCTCTCTATGCCTAATCCTGCCTCATTCTTCCTAGCTTTTCCTTGCTCTGTCTCTCCCTATCTTAATCTCTCCTTCACTATGTTTAATTTTGCCTCAGTATCCAAACCTGCCTCACTATGCCTAACCTTGCCTAACTACCCTGTCCAGTCTTACCCTCTCCTAGCACTGCCTCAATCTAACTGCTACCTCAACCTAACCCTACCTGTCTATTCCCCTCGTTTTATATCTTAACGTGCCCATCAACCCCATATTCTTCAAACAACCTAACTACCCTGTCCAGCCTTACCCTCTCCTAGCACTGCCTCAATCTAACTGCCTACCTCAACCTGACCCTACCTGTCTATTCCCCTCGTTTTATATCTTAACGTGCCCATCAACCCCATATTCTTCAAACAACCTCACCATCCCACTCCCTTGTTAAACCCATACTTCTCATTTAACCTCACCACGCCACCTCCCTCAACCCCCAAATCCTCACTCAATCTCTCTACCTCCCCATCAACCTCATGCTCCTCATTCAATCCCACTATTCCAAACTTCGTCAACCCTTTATTCCTCACTCAACCCCACCACTTCACCCTCACCAACCCCAAATTCCTCACCCACCCTCGACACTTCACCCCCATCAACCCTAAATTCCTCAGTCTGTTCATCTCCCCACCAACCCTCATGCTCCTCACTCAACCCCACCACTCCACCCCCATCAACCTCAATATTCCACGCTCAGCCTCCTCACACCACCCCCGTATCCTCGCCTCCCCTCCTCCCCCCTCACCTGCCACTTGACTGCCTACCTCCGCCAATCAGCGCCTAGTAATGAGTCACGTGATAGCTCCGCCTGCCACTCACCATCAGTCTCTCTCTCTCTCTCTCTCTCTCTCTCTCTCTCTCTCTCTCTCTCTCTCTCTCTCGTACACCTTTCCCCTCTTCACACCTCTCACGGTTCCCTCTCTCTCTCTACCTTTCTCCTCCCTTTCCTTACCTTCCCTCTACATTTTCTTAACCATCCCCCTCTCTCTTTTTCTACCACACACTCTCTCTCTCTCTCTCTCTCTCTCTCTCTCTCTCTCTTCGCCGTCACCCGTCCCTCAGGTAGGCTGGCAGGTGCGTCCCCCCACACACCCCTTCCTCCACACCCTTCACCTCCCTCACAGGTTACATCGCAAATAAAAAGATAAAACTAGCTCACAGCAAATACACATTCTATTATTTTTCTCACTCTATTTTCCTTTTGCTCACTCTATTTTTCTTTAACTCACCCTACTTTTAATTTGCTCATACTATCATTTACTCACTCTATTTCCTACTGTTTTTCACTCCTCACTCCATTTTTCATTTACTCTGTTTCTCATTTTTTCACTCTGTTTTTCATTTACACACTCAATTTTTCATTTTCTCACTATTTTCCATTTAATATCTTTTGTGACTGCATATATATGTCTATCTCTCTGCTGATGAAAATTGTGTGTGTGTGTGTGTGTGTGTGTGTGTGTGTGTGTGTGTGTGTGTGTGTGTGTGTGTGTGTGTGTGTGTGTGTGTGTGTGTGTGTAAAGATGAAGGTATACACAAACAATCTTAGACACATCGCAAGTATAGGACAGTTAGAAGTCTAGGATCTGGACACTATTAGCTTTCACCATCTTGGACACAGACTCAAGACGCTGCCCTTGTCTTACACGGAAGGTCCATTATCTTACGGGTGGGGAGGGGAGGCTGCTCAAGTCCACACAGGGTAAGTTAAGGAAGCTCCCTAACACCTTTTCCTAAGCGATTTATTTCTCTTACTACACCTTACTTTCCTATTCTGTGTTACATAAATCCTTAAAAAATCGCCATACTCTATACAAATGACGTACAAGAGGATATAAACCAGCCATATCCCCCAAAAATAAATCGTTAAAGAAGAGGTGCTAGGGAGCCTTCTTATCCGAGTTGTCATGGGGTACATTAGGGTCATATCTAACCCCTCTAGTATGAAAAGTCTCCCTTACAACTGAACAAAATCGTCTGATAGTCTCCCGTACAACTGAATGAAACTGTCTGGAGGCTACAGGTATGAATGGAATAAATCTGTCCACGTGCTGAAGGGGTTACAAGCAATTCCCATAACGATCCACTCCAAACACCCATCCCGTTTTACAGTATCAGTTCAAAGAGACAATTCCCGGAGCATAAGCCAATCAGCCCCATTAATACCTTTCATCAAACACTCTACACCATCATGCGCACCCGCCTAACTCTAATCCCAGTCACGCACACTCACTTAACCCACCTCCTCATGCATACCCCATTACACCCACCCATCATGCAAAACAACTTTACCTTCCCCCCCATATAAACCCACCTAACCCACCATCAGGTCCCAAGATCTATCCCACCCTGTCATGCACATCCACCTAACCCACCCACTCTAGTCATGCATACCTATCAGTCCTGTCATGAATAGGTCTACTCCCCAGCAACGTCATACATACCCATCCCCCCTACCATGCATTTTTTACAAAGCTATCCCGTTTACCCAAGTGCGCTATCATGCATTCCCATCATTCGGACCATGTATACCTACCTACCTACCTACCTATCTACCAACCTGCCTACTTACCTATTCTGTCATGCATACCCAGCTATCCCATCATCCATATCCCATCTACTCTGTCATGAATATAAACTTCCTGTCATGCGTACCCACTCTCACATATACCTCCCGCCTCTCTCTCTCTCTCTCTCTCTCTCCCCTTTTTTAAGGGTGAGAGGCCAGAGAATGTTGTCAGGGGACACGAACGGGGAGGGTAAGGTAACGTGAGGGGACAGGTGGGGACGACAGGTGAAGAGGCAGGTGAGGGGGACAGGTGAGGTCGACAGATGAAGGGGGACAGGGGAGGACGACAAATGAAGGGGGACAGGGGAGGACGACAGGTGAAGGGGGACAGGGAAGGACGACAGGTGAAGAGGGACACGTGAGGACGACAGGTGAAGGGGGACAGGGGAGGACGACAAATGAAGGGGGACAGGGGAGGACGGCAGGTGAAGGAGGACACGGGAGGACGGCAGGTGAAGGGGGTCAGGTAAGGACGACAGGTGAAGAGGCAGGTGAGAGTGTACAAACCTCTGAACGAGGGAACACACTACGGGCTGGAGAATTCATACTTACATACGCTGAACTGGATATCGTACTGCACAAATTACTTGAAACAAGGAAATAATATTATACCAGACTATCATTAAATTTCGCATGAATTCTATATCCCTCTACCTACATCTATCTATCAATCAATCTATCTATGTCTATATGTATGTATGTATGTATGAAGGTTCTCCACAAAAAACTAGTTTTCATTTTATACTGCGGTTTCCCTAAGTTCGTTAACTTAGTAAAACCTAACCCTTGGTCATCAATAAAAGAAACGATGCCAGGATGATTCATATGAATTGTGAAGGAGAGCAGAGGTCAGGACGGGCAGCAACACTGACATGGTACACATCCTGGCACTATCTGAAGCCCATATCGTCAACTCTTACACATAAATGTAGTAAATGTCTCTCGTCTGAATAAGTGAGAATATCATCGAGTTCAGAACACACACAATGTCATATCCTATCACTGGAAAAACTGTAACAATGCTGAGTCGTCTGGGTGGGCTACCAGAACAGAGATAAATGTCGTTCTCCTGACTGCCCCAAGGTGAAGAAACAAGGAATTTACGAATGAGGTTGGGTGAGGCCAGGTGAGGATTGGAGACAAGTAAGGCTTGGGGACAGGTGAGGCTAGGATGCAGGTAAGGCAAGGGGAAAGGTGAGGCCAGGAGGCAGGTAAGGCTATGGGACAGGTGAGGCAAGGAGGCAGGTAAGGCTAGGGGACAGGGAAGATTAGGGGACAGGTGAAGCTAGGGGACAAGTGAGGGTCTAGGAGGCACATTAGCTTATTGGCAGAGGTGTGGGGACAATCACCCAGAGTCCCCTTACTCTCTCACGTGGGGAACGAACTTGTGGCCCTTAGGTCCTCTCTCTCTCCCTCTCTCTCTCTCTCTCTCTCTCTCTCTCTCTCTCTCTCCCCAGTAAGAATAACACAGACGGAAATTCCATGCAGGACTGAGCCACTTCGTTCCTCGCTACTTTCATGAACCGGGTATAATCGGGTTGTGCTTGAGGGCAAAAAAAAAAAAAAAAAAAAATCAATTGATCACTTGATGTACAAAACAGATTGGGTTACGAACGTCGGTGTGTGTGTGTGTGTGTGTGTGTGTGTGTGTGTGTGTGTGTGTGTGTGTGTGTGTGTGTGTGTGTGTGTGTGTGTGTGTGTGTGTGTGTGTGTGTGTGTGTGTGTGTGTGTCTTTCCACGTGCACTCCCAAACGGTCATCACGTACCTCGTTATGTCGCAGCTGCCCCCCCCCCTCTCTCTCTCTCATAAAGTGAAGCACCATTTCCTACATCCCCTCTTCAACTCTTTTTTTCCCTCAATAAAGGAAATCATTACACAGTCCGGCATTCTCTCTCTCTCTCTCTCTCTCTCTCTCTCTCAAACCACACACTCCCTCTCCGTGTCAATATAGCAAATTACTATTAATTCCCGCATCATCCCCTTCCTCTCTCTCAGACCACACACTTCCTCTTTCTGTCAATAAAATAAATCACTATGATTTCCAAAATCATCTCTCTCCCTCTCTCTCTCTCTCTCTCTTCCAAACGACAAACCCCATTCTGTCAAAAGTAAATTACCAAATTCCAACACCCCTCTCTCTCTCTCTCTCTCTCTCTCTCTCTCTCTCTCTCTCTCTCTCTCTCTCTTTCTCTTCCAAACGAGAAACCCCATTCTGTCAAAGGTAAATTACCAAATTCCAACACCCCTTCCTCTCTCTCTCTCTCTCTCTCTCTCTCTCTCTCTCTCTCTCTCTCTCTCTCTCTCTCTCTCTCTCTCTCTCTCTCTCTCTCTCTCTCTCTCTCTCTCTCTCTCTCTCCCCCCACAATTTGCCCCTCGGTCTGAGAGTTTGTATAATCCAGCAGCAGCAGAGCAATTAGTGAAGCTTTATCTGTGAGCTGGAGGAGGGGCGGCCGCAAGGAAAGGGGGAAACAGAAGAATGAGGGAAGAGGGGAAAGCGAAGAGGAAAGAGGGGGAGAGAAGAGGGGATGGGGAAGGGGAGAGGGGAGGAAGAGAAGAGGGGAGAGAGGTAAGGGGGGAGGGGAAGGAAAAAAGAGGGGAGAGAGAAAAGTGGGGAAAGGCAGGAGAGAAGAATGTTGAGAGAAAAGTGGGAAGGGGAAGGAGAGATGAGGGAAAGGGAGAGGAGGGAGAAAAAGACGAGTGGGAGACAACAAGAGAAGGGGGAAAGGGGAAAGCAGACGGGAAGAAGAGAGAGTGGGAGTGGAAAGGAGAGAAATGTGGGTAGGAAGAGATGAGTGGGAAAGGATGGAGGAAAAAAGAGGAGGGACGAAAACAGGAAAGAAGAGGTGGTAATGGGAAAGAGGGATGGCCTGAAGGAAAGAAGATGGGAAGGGATGGGGAAAGAGCAGTGGGAGAGAATATGGGGAAGGGATGGGGGAATAGGAGGGGGTTG
The DNA here is from genome assembly GCF_032717465.1 of Coenobita brevimanus. Classification (NCBI taxonomy): domain Eukaryota; kingdom Metazoa; phylum Arthropoda; class Malacostraca; order Decapoda; family Coenobitidae; genus Coenobita; species Coenobita brevimanus. Next base: position 6,781,121 of record NC_136958.1, on the reverse strand, counting down.
AGGAGGGGAGATGGACGGGTGTGGAAGGAAAGAAGAGGGGAAAGGGATGAGAATGAAGGGAGGATGGCACGAAAGAAAGGAAGTGGAAGGGGAAAATGGGGGAAGAGAGAGAGAGAGAGAGAGAGAGAGAGAGAGAGAGAGAGAGAGCAATAACTGAAATACGAAGCGACAGATCAACAAATTCTTGCCCTTGACGAGACGATGAGGGGGTACGAGAGGGCACCATTAAAAAACTGAAGGGAGGGGAGCAGGGGAAATACACAGGTCTGGGTCTAAATAAATCACAGAATACACAAATTATTAAATATGAGAAACACTTAATAAATAAATATATAAATAAATAAATGAGAGAGAGGGAGGGGAGATACCAAAGAAGGGAAACATGAATTATTATGAAGAGAAACTGAAAAAGTCGACGAGATAAGCGATGAAATGGAAATTGGTAAAAACATGAATGAGCAAAGGGGAAACGAAAGTGGGATGGAGAGTGATGGGTGTAGATGGAAGGGAAACATTGGAAGTAATAGGTAAGGAAAGGAAATGGAAAGGAGGAGGGAGGAAAGGGAAGGAAAGAGATGGAATTAGCAATAACAGGAGGGAAAAGGAGAGGTGATAAAAGGGAAATAAGAAGAGAAGGGGTGAGAGGCAGTGAAAATGAAAGGAAGGAAAGAAGTGATGAAAAGGGAATTAAGAAAGTAGGAGAGAGAGAGAGAGAGAGAGAGAGAGAGGGTGAGCTGGGTAATGTGTGAGTAAATGAATAGTGGTGCTTTACGCCGCTACACAAACACCACCACCACAACACATTCACACCACTACACCACGTACACACCAATACAACACAACCACACCACTACACCATCTACACACTAAAGAAAACACTGACATAGGCTGCCACTTTCACACCAGCATAACACCACCTTTACTAAAATCAACCACTACCATCACCACACATACCACACCACACCACACCACACCACATCACGCCATGCCATACCACATCAGACCATCTTCACACCATTACCAAACAACTTCATACCCTACACCACACCATGCCACACACCACAACACCTAAACACAACCATACCATTCACAAATCACACCACACAACACCATCTACCTATACACAACCAAGTCATCTTCACACCACAAGCACCACACCCTCACACACCATTACACCACTTTACACCAGCTTCACTCCAGCCGCAAATCCCGCCAACACCACCACACCGACACTGGCCCCAATATTGTACCTCCACCGCCATTACTCCGGACCTGGGGATGGCCGGGCAGGGCGGAGGGATGCCCTCCTAAATACCCCACTGGCTTACCACATCCTCCTTTGTCTCTGGGCTTCTTTGTCTTTAGGGTCGGTCTCTCTCTCTCTCTCTCTCTCTTTCTTTCTCTCAGACTTTCTCTTGTTTCCGGGGCTCCTTCGTCTCCGGGGAGATTTAGTGGGTTTGTATTAGGTCCCCTTGTGGCCGCTTGGGGCACTATTACCCCTCCCATATATAGCCAGGAGAGGAGGGGGGGAGGAAAGAAAGGAGGGAGGGAGAGGAAGCAAAGGACGGAGACAAAAAGGAGGGAGGAAGTGGAAGGAATGGAAGAAGGAGTGAGAAGAACGGAGAAGGCTGGGAGAGGAATGGGAGGAGAGGAAGAAGGGATAGGATGGGAGGGGTGAGGGGGAACAGGGAAGATGAAGACGACAGGGAAAGAAGGAAGGGCAAGAGTGTGGGGGGAGAGGAGACTGGGGAGGAGAGGAAGATGAAAGGGAGACAGAGGAGAGGGGGAGAGACGAGGGGTAGAGAGGGAAAGGAAGAGAAGATGGGAGGAGCAAAGTCACAGGGGGAGGGGTGGGGCAGAGTGAAAGGAAAGAAAAAAGATGAAGGTAGGATAGGGAGAAAGATGAAATGGGAGGGAGGGAGGGAGGGAGGGAGGGAGGGAGGGAGAGGAGAGGATAGGAGAGGGGGACAGGGGAAGCAGAGGGGGAGTAAGGTAAAGGTTGGAGGAGAATGTACGAGAATGAGGGAGAAAAGGTAAGGGGCACGGGAGGGGGGGGTGGAGGTAAAGGTAGGGAGGAAGAATGTACGAGATGAAGGGGAAAACATCTAAGGGAGAGGCAGGAAGAGAGGAAAGAAAACAATGGGGTGAAGACACGAGGAGACGGGAAGGGGAGAGAACCGAGGTGAAAGGATGACAGGAGGGAGAGGGTGAGGCAAGGGAGAAACGGAAGAGGAGGAAAGAGGGGAGAGAGGGATGTTGGGACAGGGAGAGAAAGGGACAATGAAGGGATAATGGAGGTATGAGAGGTCCCATTTTTTTCCCTTCGGCTTGTCTTTGGTGTGGTCTCCTCCTCCTGTTCATCATCATCGTCTTCATCATCATCTTCATCATCATCATCATCATCATCATCATCATCGATAGGATAGTGAATGGAGAGGGCGGGTAAAATGAAAAGTGTGTGTGTGTGTGTGTGTGTGTGTGTGTGTGTGTGTGTGTGTGTGTGTGTGTGTGTGTGTGTGTGTGTGTGTGTGTGTGTGTGTGTGTGTGTGTGTGTGTGTGTGTGTGTGTGTGTGTGTGTGTGTGTGTGAGAGAGAGAGAGAGAGAGAGAGAGAGAGAGAGAGAGAGAGAGAGAGAGAGAGAGACTGGGATGAGAAAAGAAGTGCAGAAAACAAGAAAAACTTGGAAAGAAGTAAAGTGACGTCTGAGAATGGAAAACGAAAAAGAAGGGAAGGAAAAAGTGAGGGAAAAAATGAAAGGGAAACTAAAAGCGTCGAAATGAGTGAGAAGGGTGAGTAATGATGACGATATGATGATGATGAGGGTAGTGATGGTGATGATGATGAAGACGATTGTGCTGACGATGGCGATGGCGATGACGACGAAGATAATAATGATGACGACGATGGTGTTGATGATGATAATGATGATGTAAATAAGTGAGTGGAGTGAGAGGGAAGGAACAGAAAGAAAAGAGTTAGGGGTGAACACTGAAGGAAAAACTGCTTTGAGTGAGTGAGCGAGCGGGGTAAGAAAGAAAGGGCAGAACAAGAAGTGTGACAATAGAACCATGAGAGAAAAAATGCGGGTGGGTGAGTGAGTGAGAAAGGACACTGTCTTCCATAATCCGATCACGTCTGTTGTCCCGGGGAAGTTGGGGTAGTGCTCAGTGCTCTTCTTAATGGTGTGTTCTGAGATCCAACCACACTCCCAACCCTTCCTAACTCCCCAACTTTCTTATCTCCCCAGCCCTTCCTAACTCCTCAACCCTTCCTAACTAACCAACCCTTCCTATCTAATCAACCCTTCCTACTAACCCCCAACCTTCCTAATTAATCAACCCTTCCTTACTCCCTAACCCTTCCTAACTCCCAAACCTTCCTAACTCCCCAACCCTTCCTAACCCCCAGCCCTTCCTAAATCCCCAACCCTTCCTAAATCCCCAACCTTCTTAACTCCTCAACCCTTCCTAACTCCCCAACCCTTCCTTACTCTCCAACCCTTCCTAACTCCCCAACCCTTCCTAACTCCCCAACCCTTCCTAACTCCCCAACCCTTCCCTACTCTCTAACCCTTCCTAACTCCCCAACCCCTCCTAACTAACCAAAGTCTTCGTTGCCTCAAGCCTTCAAGCAGTTCTTACACTTTTTCCTCTTCCTTTTCAATATTTCAACAATTTTTTCCTCGTCGCTGGAACAAGTAGGGAAACGACGACGACGACGACGAGGACGATGATGATGATGATAATGATTTTTTGCAATGACTGTCATTTATAAACACTGTTTTTTTTTTTTTTTACAGTAAGGTGCTTTCAGTGTGAAGCAATTCTTACACTTTTTCAAGAATTTCAATATTTTTTTCCCCTCATCCCATCCTTTCGTACAGAGAGAGAGAGAGAGAGAGAGAGAGAGAGAGAGAGAGAGAGAAATAATTTTTTCTGCAACGACGTTTTCCATTTTTTACATTATTTTTTGGTACTATAAAGATGTTCTGTAGTTTCCGTGGCGCCCTCCTCCATAATTTTAATACTTTTTTTTTTGTATATTTTCTCAATACATTTTGCAGACTTCCCCTACTGCTCCTCCTCCTCCTGCTCCTCCTCCTCCTCCTCATCATCATCATCATGTTTCTACCTTCAAGACAATATCCGATTTGTTCATTGTTCAACACTTTTTTTTTTCCCGAAAGGCCTATCACCCCTTCTCCTACCTTCAAACAGCTCTCACACTCCCCCCTCTCTCTCTCTCTCCCTCTCTCTCTCCCCTTCCAGTCTCTTACCTACGAATCCTTTCACTTCTCTCCATCCTTCCTTTTCTCCCTCCAGCTTCCATCTTCCCCTTTCCCTTTCCCTCTTCTCCCGTTCCCTTCCTTTCTTCTCCCTCTCTTCTCCCGTTCCCTTCCTCTCTTTTCCCCCTCTCCTCCCGTTCCCTTCCTCACTTCTCCCCCTATCCTCCCGTTCCCTTTCTCTCTTCTCCCCCTCTCCTCCCGTTCCCTAACTTCTCCTCTTCTCTCCCCTTTCCCTTTTTCTCTTCTCCCCCTCTCCTCCCGTTCCCTTTCTCTCTTCTCCCCTTCCCGTTCCCTCTCTCTCTTCTCCCCCTCTCCCAGCCTCTCTCCCTCACCCTTTCTTCCCTCTTAAGAACACCACCGCAGTTTTTCCCTACCAGAGTATAAACCATCCAATTACAACACACGTCCTGCCTTGTGTGTACTTTTACTTAACCTCACTCCATGACACGGCAAAAACACTTCTTCATCGCTAACAGGCGGCGCTGGATCAACTAAGATATATTATTCTTTCAGGCGAATTTGCTGAGGGAAAACCGTGCCCTGTAATGGATTAATACTTCCACTTCCGTAACCCCTTCATTCTGGTGACTTACGCCCGTGTCCAGACCAAATATTTGCGGATGCGAGTGGATCTGTAGCGCTCTATCCCACATTCCCCAATGCACGCGGGCGGATATGGACGACGACGACGACTACTACTACTACTACTACTACCACCACCACAACCACCACAACCACCACCACCACCACTACCATTACTACTACTACTACAATTATTGCTACTACCGCTACTGCTACTTCAGCCCCGGGAGTTTGCACAGTAGTAATGGCTATAGAAGAAGAAAAAAAATCTTGAAAATGGGAGGGTAAAAAATTGACGTTATTACCGAACCCAAAATTTATTCATTACTGGAGCACTATATATATATTTTGTTATTAAAAATTTGTTCGCTATTCATTATAAAGTGTAGGAAAAAATTACTTTCCTTTCACAAATTTTTTTCTCCCTTGTGACGTTGTGTATATGTAAGGTTAGGTTAGGTGAGGCGAAGAGAGGTGAGTGAGGTGAAACGAGGTTATGCGAGGTGAGGTGAAGTGAGAGGAAATTAAGTGAAGTGACGTGAGGTTAGGTGAAGGTGAGATAAGGTGAAGCGAGGTGCAACTAGATAAGGTAAGGTAAGATAAGGTAAGGAAAGGTAAGGTACGGTAAGATGAGGTGAAGAAGTAAAGTGGAGATGAGATTATAGGTTTGATCAGGCGAGCCAAATGAAGTATGGTGGGATCAGGTATAGCTAGGTGGTGCCACGGGAGACCAGTCGTGTGAAGTCAGGTGGAGTCGAATGAAAATAAGAAACTTCAATGACCGTTTTTCCCATACTGCACTACGACCCTTCTTATTTTTTCCTACCGACTTTGACTGGATGGACTGAGGTGTAGGGAAGCAGTCCTGTTTTGCATTCCTCATCACTTACAAATGAAAATACAAGTCACAGCCTACTCATCAAAAGCCTCAGTACTCCTCTGATGGAAGGTAAGGGTGGGTCAGGGTGAGAAGGCATGTTTGGGTGAGTCAGGGAGAGAAGGCATGTCAGGGTGGGTCAGGGAGAGAGAAGGCAGGATGAGGGTGCCTCGGGGTGCAACACATTACGGTACTTCCTTCCCTACTCACCCTCCTGGACCCACCCTACCTTGTGATACCCTTGTTCTCACATATCCCTCTGTCTAGTTCATATCATCTTCCTCATTGTCCTCTCTCACCTGTTTCATCTTCACAATACTCCTCTCTCTCTCTCTCTCTCTCTCTCTCTCTCTCTCTCTCTCTCCGTATCACTATCACATGCAGTTTCCCTTCCCATTATCACTAATTTCCACTCTATCTTTCATCTCCGTTAACACACTTTCCTAGGCCCTTTCTCTCACTCTTTCGTTCATCAAGGCTTTCCATATTCTTTCACCATTTCCTTTTTTACTGCCTTTTCTCTCCTTTTTTCTAGCTATCAACTCTCCCTCCATTCTCGCTTCCTTGTTCCTTAATCTCTCTCTCTCTCTCTCTCTCTCTCTCTCTCTCTCTCTCCAGTTTTCTTCCTCATACTTTCTTCTCTCACAGTCACCCAATTTCCTCTTTTTCGCATCCTTTCCTATCGGTCACTCTTTCAAGCCACTTCCTTTCCTCCCCATTACCCCTTCCTTCTCCCTTCCTCATTTCATTCTTAATAATTTTCTTTTCCATTCCTTACTTGATACTCTGTCTTCTTCCTTTTCTGTTTCATTTCTCGTATTATTTCCGTTCTTTTCTTTCCCTCCATTCTTCCCTCATCACTTCTTCTTTTGTCTGTCTCTTATTCTCACTTTCTCTCTACCTTTCCTTCCTCCACTTCGTTTACCATCCTAATCCCATCTTTCTTCCTTCTGTCTATTTCCTCTTACCTTTCCTCCTCCTTTCCCTCACCTCCTGTCTTCCTCCGTTTCCTCCCATCATCATTCTTTCCTCTCCCCCAAACTTCCTCCTTTTTCTCTCTCTTCATCATCTTATTCATCCCTTCGTCCTTATTCTCTCTCCATCCTACCACCCTTCCCTCTCCTTTTTCTTCTCCCTTCTATTTTCTTTTTCTTATTTTTCATGTGTATGTGTGTGTGTGTGTGTGTGTGTGTGTGTGTGTGTGTGTGTGTGTGTGTGTGTGTGTGTGTGTGTGTGTGTGTGTGTGTGTGTGTGTGTGTGTGTGTGTGTGTGTGTGTGTGTGTGTGTGTGTGTGTGTGTGTGTGTGTGTGTGTGTGTGTGTGAGAGAGAGAGAGAGAGAGAGAGAGAGAGAGAGAGAGAATCACCAAGTCCAGGATCAGAGGAAAAGGCCAAGATAGAGCAAAACCTATCATATAATAATCACCACAATGTACACAATTAGAATAAAGTACCAAAAGACATCAAACTCAATAAACTGCCCTACACGAATACCACAAACCAAAGCTATTACTAGTTATGTTCTACGTTGGCCTCAGTATCGTGGTCTGTGGATTGCAAGCGGTGTTTCTCTGCGTTCTGCGTTTACTCTGCTCTAAAGATGGGGACGCAAACGTGGGGGGATGGAGGCGGGAGTGGAGGGGATAGGAAGGGAACAAGGCGACGAGGAGAGGCAGTGAGGATAGACAGAATGGGGTGTGGAGGAGGAAGGGGCAGTGAAGATTGAGATGGGCGTGAGGGGAGAGTGAAGATAGAAAGTAGTGCGAGGGGGGCCGTGAAAACAGACATATATGGGTGCAAAACAGGCAGTGAGGATAGAAAAGTGAGCGAGGGCAGGGACAGCGAAGACAGATAGGCATGGGTACGAGGGGCGGCAGTGAAGATGGAGGGGGGGACAAGGAGGGGGTGAAGATAGATAGATAGGGATGCGAGGGGGAAAGGGTAGGGCAGTGAAAATAGAGACGGTTGTGGGGGAGGGAGTGACGATAGACAGTACAAGAAGGGGACGGAGGGGGGACAGTGAAAATACACAGACAGGGATGAGAGGGGGAGGGGAGTGAAGGAAGGGAGATGCCAGAGCAGACGGGATATTGACAGATTCCTGCCCGAGGTTGATATTGGTCCAGGCATCATGCTGGTGGTGGTGGTGGTGGTGGTGACAGGTGCTGCTGGTAGTGGAAGTTGTGAATGTGGTAGTGAGAAGTGAAGTTAGTTGTGGTGGTGGTGGTGAAAGTTATGGATGTGGTGGTGAAAACTGAGCTTGTGGTGGTTGGAGAGGTGGTTAAATTCGTGGATGTGGTGGCGAAAACAGAGATTAACTGTCTTGATGGGGGTGGGGGTAGTGGTGGCCGCTGGCATGCGATTATGACTGGTTAATTTGGGAGGATAATTATGAGAATGTAGTGAGGGTGTTGGGATGTGGTGATAGTACTGTGTGTGTGTGTGTGTGTGTGTGTGTGTGTGTGTGTGTGTGTGTGTGTGTGTGTGTGTGTGTGTGTGTGTGTGTGTGTGATGAGGCTGAAGATGCAGCTGTAGTAAATGTGGTAATTGTTTGGCGAGTGTGGTGGTAGTAGTTGTGGTGTGTGTGGTAAGTGTGGGGGTAGGTGCAGGCAATTAAAGTGTGTGGTGATTGTGGTGGTTGGTGTGGTGAGTGTGGAGGCAGCTGTGGTAAATGTGTGGTGGTAGGTGTGGTGAATGTGGTGGCGACATAAGGGCAGGGCAGGGTCGGGCTCCTTCATTCCAGCCAAGACAGGATATTGTGAGGATTCCCCAAGGCGAGGGAAGTGGAGGAGGAAGAAAATGAGGTGGACGCGCTAGTGGAGAGGAGGGGTGGAAGAAAACTGAGAGGAGAGGATGAGGTGGAAGAAAGAAAGATGTGGAGAGGAGGAGGTGGAGGAAAAAAAGATGTGGAGAAGAGGAGGTGGAGGAAAAAAAGATATGGAGAGGAGCAGGTGGAGGAAAGAAAGATGTAGAGAGGAGGAGGTGGAGGAAAGATGTGAAGTGGAGGAGGTAGAGGAAAGAAAGATGTGGAGTGGAGGAGGTGAAGGAAAGAAAGATGTGGAGAGGAGAAGGTGGAGGAGGACGAAGGGAGTGGAGGGGAATGAAGGAGATGGAGGAGAATGAAGGAGGTGGAAGAGAAAAGGGGAAAGGCAAGTGGAGGATAAAAGAAAGTGTAGGAGGTGGAGAAACGGGAAAGAGAGGTGGGAAAAAGGTGGGGGGGGAGAGAAGAGGTGAAGGAAAGTGGAGAGAATGTGGAAGAGAAAAAGGGGAAGGGCAGGTAGATGATATAAAGAAGTGGAGGGGTAGGTGGAGGAGAGAGAGAAGCTGAGACGGTGGAAGGGGTAAAGCAGGGGTGGAAAGAAAATGTAATGGAGAGAAATACGAGAAGAAAAGGGGAATAAAACGCAGAGAGAAATAAATGGAAGGGAAAATAAATGGACAAAGATGAGGAAAATAAATGGAAAGGATGGAAACAGAGGGAAGAAAAAATATATACAAATAGACAGATTGACAGACAGGTGGAGAGACAGTGATTTCTCTCTCTCTCTCTTACTCTGCCAGTCTAAAACTTTTGAGGTGTCCCTTACTATCCAACTCAGAAACTTATAAATTAGCGAGTAAGTCTTTCTCCTGCATTATGACTGGGCCACCTACTGTAGTAAGTCTCTCTCTCTCTCTCTCTCTCTTTCTCTCTCTCTCTCTCTCTCTCTCTCTCTCTCTCGTATAATGTAAAGCCGAGAGGGAATTATCAGAGGAGCAATAAAGGATAATCGCAGGCTTTATTTTGTTCCATGCAATTATCATAAACAAAACCATGTTCACCTTGAAGTAGTTCTTGTAATATCTAGCCTGGGTCTTTAAAATCCCCCCCCCTCTCTCTCTCTCTCTCTCTCTCTCTCCCTCCACCATGCACTTACATTTTCTGTTCTCCTTCCTTTTCCCTCTTCCCCCTTTTTCCCTTCCTTCTCCTCTTTCCTGCATCTTACCTCTTTTCTTCCCCTTCCGTCTTCCATGCACTTCTTCCTCTCTTTTTCCTCTTCTCGTTCTTGTCTTCTCTCCCGTCGTCATTTCTCTCTCTCTCTCTCTCTCTCTCTCTCTCTCCCCTCATGAACGTCACCTCACATAATACTTGGTCAGACAAAGGCGTGAAAGTTGCATCATATTTTACCCTGTGAAGTGTGTGGCGTCTCTCTCTCTCTCTCTCTCTCTCTCTCTCTCTCTCTCTCGTAACTCAAAACGCCTCCCGTAGAGAAATTAGTGCTCTTGTTGTCACTGTTTTTGTCTCAGTCACAAAAAATGATCTCACACCCGCCAAATTACGAGGGAGAAAAAGTTTTGGTTTACAAATAGAATTCAGGCGTTGCGTAATCCTTGGTTATTTATGTAGACTTTGGCCAGTGGTAGATGGGGAAGGGGGGCTTGGAGTGGTGAGGGTACAGTGGTGGTGGTGGTAGAGAGGGTAAGACGGTGTAGGTATTGGTGGTGCTTGTGGTGGTGGTGGTGGAGAGGGAAAGGTGGTGGTAGTGGAGGAAAAGGTGGTGGTGGTGGAGACGGCAGCACGGTGTTGGTATTGGTGGTGCTTGTGGTGGTGGTGGTGGTGGTGGTAAGGGTTGTGGTGAGGGTACGATACGGTGTAGTGAAGTGGGGTGGGGCGGGGTACCAAGAGAAAATAATTACAATCATCACAGTACCATAGACGTACTTCAGAACACTGGTATATTCATCACAACTTGCCTATTATCATCACACCATTACCAAACTCACCAAAATATCCCTGTATTCAAAGCAACAATACTCCTAATGACTTAAAATCATCACAACATTACCACACCAACACCACACGACGACATTAACATAACACTGCTAACCTTATCACAACTCTTGTCCTACTAACCTCATTATCACCACCACCATCACCACCACTTTCTCTCTCTCTCTCTCTCTCTCTCACGACACCTGATCTTGGCAATATCATCAAGTTATGAGTTCCCGCCACAGGAATTTGCTCCACCTGGCTCCACTACTGATCTGAGAGAGAGAGAGAGAGAGAGAGAGAGAGAATCCAAAACATTACTCCTCCTCCTCCTACTACTACTACTGTTAATAATAATAATAATAATAATAATAATAATAATAATAATAATATCAAAACCTCAAATTTTCTCCAATCCTTCTTTCAACTCATCGATAACACAATCATCAATTTTATCCACAACCAACGAAGCACAATCACTCCATTTTTCTCTACGTCTCAAAGATAAATCAAATTCGGCTACTTTTTGCCTGCCGAGACTTCAATAAGGACGAAATCGCCAGGGAAGAAAAACAAAAGATATTATATGAATTTTGTTCCTGGCGCCCAATATGCTCTTGTGTGTGTGTGTGTGTGTGTGTGTGTGTGTGTGTGTGTGTGTGTGTGTGTGTGTGTGTGTGTGTGTGTGTGTGTGTGTGTGTGTGTGTGTGTGTGTGTGTGTGTGTGTGTGTGTGTGTGTGTGTGTGTGTGTGTGTGTGTGTGCGCATTCAAGATGACAAATATAGGCCAAGTTAGGATAAAATGAGTACAGTAAACCTTCATATGAACGACCAATCCACAAACCCCTTCCTATAACCACTGCAGTTCTTTTACCTTAACTTGGCATACTGTATATTTCTGTCCTTTTGCAGCTTATTTCATGTACCTCAGTGATAGGACGGCTCTACATCCTCTCCATAGCATTTCTTCGTGACTGGCATCATAGTCTCGTACTAATCTCTTGCTACGACTCAGTATTCAAGACAGATGGCAATTTTAGGCCAGGTTTGTGTGAAAAGGGTATAGGACTCACTACCACCACCACCACCACCACCGTCAATTACAGACAGGCATACATTAACCCCTTCACTACGAGAGCTCCCCTAAACAAAATACAAGACTCTTCATCATTTCCAGGCACATTCATTGCAATCTTCTTACTCAGTATAATCAAAAATCTTCTTCATCTTCATCACCACCATCAGCAACATTTTCTTCATCATCATAATAATAATCGCCAACATTCTGGCCACTATCATCATTACCATCCTCCACCAGCACCACCATCACCACCACCATCACCATCATCATCATCATTACCACCAACGACAACACCTCCATAATCATAATCATAATCATCATCATCGTCAACACCACCACCACCAACACCGCCATAATCATCATCATCATCATCATCATCATCGCCACCACCATCACCAACACCGCCATAATCATCATCATTATCATCATCATCATCATCATCAGGCAAAGGGGTGGCCTAGCGCAACATCTTTTTATCACCAACTAATTGACGCAAAACCGCCATCAATATCCACTAAGGGCGTGGGTCCATTGATCATCCCAGCGCCAACCACCCCTGACGCCACTACATCAACGACCATGTCAATTAGGAGTCGCAGAGTGGATTGATGAAAGGGATGAGCTGGGAGGATGATGGTATTTACACCTGTTGTGTGTGTGTGTGTGTGTGTGTGTGTGTGTGTGTGTGTGAGAGAGAGAGAGAGAGAGAGAGAGAGAGAGAGAGAGAGAGAGAGAGAGAGAGAGAGAATACAACTACTGTACCCCAAACTCTCGCCAATCTACCTTTGTCAATAATTTTTTCGGTCTATCCTTCATCCCTATGTTAATCGTCAGACCAATTCTGTGTGTGTGTGTGTGTGTGTGTGTGTGTGTGTGTGTGTGTGTGTGTGTGTGTGTGTGTGTGTGTGTGTGTGTGTGTGTGTGTGTGTGTGTGTGTGTGTGTGTGTGTGTGTGTGTGTGTGTGTGTGTGTGTGTGTGTGTGTGTGTGTGTGTGTGTGTGTGAAGGACAGGGACACGGCTGGCAATATTTCCCTTGGGAATTATGTCGGCTGCGGCCACAAGCTCCCACCACCGCCACACATTATACAACACAAACACTGACCACCACAAACACAACACCCCCCCCATCCTACGCCCCCAAACATCCCCCCAATCCCACACCCCCAACACAACACCTCCCCCAATTCTGCACCCTCAAACACCCTCCCCAATCCCACACCCCCAAACACAACACCCTCCATCCCACATCCCCAACACTCCCCATCCCACATTCCCAAACATACCCCTCCATCTCACACTCCGAACACAACCCCCCCTCAACCCCCCCCCCTAAAAAATCCAATGTTTGAACTTACCCTTCCCCCCTCACCGATTCTCGTCTCCCAGTACGGCCCCCCTTTAAAATAAATAAATAAATAAATAAACAGATAAAAAGTACTCGCCACCTGTTCTTCTCCCACTTTCGTTCCACTTCATCCTTTCCCGTAAAATAATAAAAGTATCATCATCATCATCAAAAATAACAAAAACAACAATAATAATAATAGTAATAATAACAATAAGAATAATAATTTACACACACACACACACACACAAAAGTGTTTACCCTTCACTTTACTATCTCTACCCCTCAAAAAAGGGAAAAAAATAAAGGAAAAAAACATGTATTTGGCGATATTCAGCATCACTCACATCTACGAGGGACAGGCTGTGTTTGGAAAGTCCCCCCTCCCCCCCCCACAGCGCCACCCCCCCCCTCCTGCAAACATCGCTGAACTTTAGATTATAAAAACACACTGCCTGACTCTCTCTCTCTCTCTCTCTCTCTCTCTCTCTCTCTCTCTCTCTCTCTCTCTCTCTCTCAAATAATTAAAATAGGTGTGGTCTCTACATCACCTGAGCAGCAACACGTCTCTCCTCACGTCACTCCATCCTCGTCACTCACCTGAGAAAAGGAAATGGAAGAAATTAATGGGAAAATTCAAAATAGTAATCACAAAGAGAGAAATATATACATGTGCCTTGAACCCCTATATCTAAATGGAAGATACATACCTCATATCTGTTAGTATATCTATCTGAGTATTCATTTCTCTCTCTCTCTCTCTCTCTCTCTCTCTCTCTCTCTCTCACACACACACACACACACACACACACACACACACACACACACACACACACACACACACACACACACACACACACACACACACACACACACACTCAAAACCTTCCACACCATTCCACAGCCTCACCACCCCGATCCACCCCTTCACCCCTGCATTCTCTCTCTCTCTCTCTCACACACACACACACACACACACGGATTGGCCCCACATTTATGCAGGATCTGGCCCCCTGACGTTCCTTATTTATGCCGGGGTTTTTGTCACGCGTCCCGGCCCTCACAAATATTCCGTCAGCTGGGGTTCACACACGCAAAAATACGTACACATCCACGCACGCAAATCTACCTACACGCCCCCACACGCAAATCTACCTACACGCCCCCACACGCAAATCTACCTACACGCCCCCACAAGCACATATAATACGTACACACCCACAAACGAACAGGCCCATATACTGTACTTACCTAGCCATACACGTACACATTTAAAGTCGTCCAAATACGCACACATACAGTACATACACGTCCCTAACAAGCACATAGCCTGAAAGTATAAGCCACCAAACACACACACACACACACACACACACACACACACGGATCATCATTAAGCACATACCCCTCCCCCCCCCTCTCTCTCTCTCTCTCTCTCTCTCTCTCTCAGCTCATCCCGGCGTGGCGAAAAAGCGAGTCCAGACAAGAGATGAGGAGCACGCCGAGATGAGGCTGGGAATTGGACGAGAACTGGGGACAAGTGCATGGCAGCAGACGAATAAAAGACCAGCAGACAAGTGGGCGGACGAAAAGACGGGGATGATAAGTGGGGGAGGAGTGGAGGGCTAGAGAGGAGTAAAGCAGGAACAGAATGGGGTAAATATGAGAGCTGCAGATGTGAGGAAGGACGAAAAGAGGGGGACGAGAAGTGAGAGAGGAAGAGAGGGAGTAAAGGATGAATAGAAAAGGGCAATATGTGAGCTGGAGACGAGTGGGAGGAAGAAAAGCAAGGGGACGATAAGTATGAGACGAGCTGAGGGCCAGGAAAGGTTAGAAAGGAGTAAAGGACAAACAGAATGGAGGTACAAAAATGTCACAGAATATACTCCTTAGGGTGTATGAGGCTGGAACAGAGCAGAGCAGTTAAAGCACAATAAAACAGAAGAATATCTGCTGAAAGGTGAAGTCGATCGCTGAAGGACTGCAAATACGGTACGATTAAGAAGTGTATGTGCTGAAAGACGGGTCAATTTAGATATAATGAAGAGGATACAATTAAATAAATAAACAGGTGGATCAATCTGAATAGCACTGAACTGAGACATAAAACCGTGGAAGACTATAAGCTGAATTAGTACAGAACAATGAGGGTACAAAAATGGAAGCACCATAAAGAGGAAGAAAGAGTGCGGAAAGGATAACTAGGGAACGGACTGGGCACGATAAAGCTGAAAAATATGCCGTACTCTGAGGGGTAAACTTCGATGCAATGGGGTACAGTAGACGAAGCAGCATAAAGTGCGAGAGTATACATTGAAAGGTGAATGGGGATGGAGTGGAGAAGTGCACTTGAGGTACAAAAGAGTTGGAGAGTTTACACTGCAAGGCTGATTAGGATGTGAAATGAGGGAATTAGGGTGAGCCACGAGACGGGTCAAGTTCTGTTTGTTGTGACCACTGTGGATGGACTCGGGATAAGGCCTTCGACAGACAGATGAACAGATAGATAGAAAGATAGCTAGACAGATATGTAGATACGTAAACAAAGGGAGAGATGAAGAATGACTTGTGCTGACTAACAGAAAGATGAATGGGATAAATCAATGAAAACAGACGACGAAGGGATTTGCTAATTCATAGATGGATGGACTAGAAGGTAGAGCTGGATTAATAAGTAAACTAAAACAACAGAAACAAAATAAAACCTAAATAAAACACACACACACACACACACATACATACATACATACAAACACATACACACACACATACATACACACACACACACACACACACACACACACACACACACACACACACACACACACACAAGAATCCCAACCATATACTCCTAGAACCCTCTCTCCATTTCCACTAAACTCTGAAGAACTAGGTAGTCGAACCTCCGAATCCCCCCGCCTCGAGGCTTCATACCCGCCCAAAGTGATGTTTTTATTTCCGCGGTTGAAGGCCCACGTCGTACTTAAGCTCCCCCAAGCTGTACCTCAAGCCGGAATGTAAAGAACCATAAAACTTGGGTCGGGTGAAGTTTTAGGAAGCATTAAACTCCCTCTTGGTGAAGCCAGGGTCCTACATTCGACAAAATGAGTTTGAGAGTTTGTTCAATCTGGCTCCCAGACAACTTCTGTCCTCCGTCAGGTGCCGCCTCCACGTCACTCCCAGTTGCTTTCATCACCCGTTTCCTTATCGTTATCTACTCTCTCTCTCTCTCTCTCTCTCTCTGTCTCCGTCTGTCTGTCTGTCTGTCTGTCTGTCTCTCTCTCTCTCTCTCTCTCTCTCTCTCTGACTGTCATTACTCCTCAGTCCTCCTCCTCCTCTTTTCCACGACTCATCCACTGTCTTCCACTTTTTTTTTTTTTTTTAATAGGGTGGTTAGTGGGAGGAGAAGGGGATTAGTCAAGAAGATCCAGTAGGTGAAATAGAAAATAGTGTTACAGATGTACTGTGTGGTTATTTGTGATTGGTAAAGGTCCAGTGTTTTTTGTCGCCTTATTTCCACACCCCCGGCATACTACAGGTCTGTGTCATTTCCCCCAGCCTTATTCTCCTTCATGCTGTCCATCATTTACTCTCCGTCTTCTTCAATCCTCCTCATCCCTCTCATTTTCTTCTTTCTTCATTTTCTTCCTCTCTCAAACACCGTACCCTTCTTTTCTCATTTCTCCCACCCTCATTTTCCTTAACGCTGTCCATTACTCGATCGCCAACTTCTTCAACGCCCTCCCACCTCATTTTCTCAGCTTTCTCCATCACTTTCTTTTTTCCTCATAATCTTCCCCCCTCATTTTTTCCCTTCATTTCTCATTTTCTCCCATGCTTATCCTCCCTAACGCTGGTCATCAATCCTCCTAATCCCTCTCACTTTCTTCCTTCTTTTCTCATTTTCTTCCTCCCTCAAACATATTTCCTTTTCTCATTTTTCCCACCCTCATTTTCCTTAACGCTGTCCATTACTCGCTCTCCGTCTTCCTCAACCTCCTCCCGCCTCTCTCTCTCCTCTCTCTCTCTCTCTCTCTCTCTCTCTCTCTCTCTCTCTCTCCAGCGTCCCTCACCCTTCTTTAAAATTCGCTTTCCCTCATTTACTTCATTCCTCGCTCTTTTTCTTTCATTTCCGTCTTCCTAGCAGTCTCCTCTACTTTCAAAACTTTCTTTCCCCCTCTTCATTATCTCTGTCTCCTACTCACTCACTGAATCTTTGTCTCTTCCTCAAAATCTGACCAGGCTTCCTCATAACCTTCATTATCACAATTCCTCATTTATAACTCTTTCTTCTCCTCCTCACTTCTTTCATTCATTACCCATCTCTTCTCCAAACCCTTCCAACTTTCTCATTTATTTCCAAACCTCCTCTTCCTATTTCCTCATACCTCTGGGTCTTCCTCATACCTTCCTTATTCACTGCCAACCTTTCCTCTCACCGTCATCATCACCCTGTTCTCTCTACCTTCACTTTTCTCATCATTCAGCCTTCCTCTCTCATCCCCCTCATCCTTCTCCTACATTCTCCACCACTTTCTCGTCCTTCATCTCCCTCATTTCACATTCCTACACCCTTTTGCTTTCTTCTCACATCTCTCACCCTTCCTCCTGCTCATCACTTACACTTTCTTCATTATTTCCTCATCTTTCACCTTTACTTCCCCTGTATGTTCACTGTTTATACATTTTCCATCTCTTTCTCAACCTGTATCTCTACTTCTCCTTAATCTCCGTCTTACATCACCTCCCCCACTCTTCTTCCTTGCCATAGTCAGCGTTCGCCAATTCAAACCTTTCATCACTCTCTCACATTTCAACTCATTTCCTCCACCAAATCTCCATCCTTCATCTCCAGTCTTCATCACCATTCCTTCCCACTCATTCTTTCTCTTCACCACTCTCATATTCTCCAGCACTTCCCCATCCTTCATTTTCATCCTCTCTCTCTCTCTCTCTCTCTCTCTCTCAGCATCTGCATCAGGCCACTCCGACCAGCCATCATCTGCATATCACACTGCGTCAGCACACCCACACCTGCAGTCTCGCACTCTCACTTACATCTGCACTCCCTCACTCACATCTGCACTCTCTCACACACTCAATCGAGCTCACATCGACACTCCTAACTCATATCTGTACCCTCACTTACTTACTCATATCCGCCCCCTCACTCACTCACTCATACCTGCACCCTGGCTCTTATATCCCTCTCATTACTATCTCTTTCACACCTACACCCTCACTCCTCCACAGCTCCACCATCACTCCCCTACACCTGCGCCCTCACTCCCGTACACCTGTACCCTGTCTTACTTTACTTTTCCTCCACTTTTAAAAGTTCTATCTTTCGCCAGGTCTCGTCTTCCGACACTTTGATTCTCTCTCTCTCTTTCTCATATATATATATATATATATTTCACCACGTCTCGTCCACCCAAACTTCAACTCCCAAACTCTCTCTCTCTCTCTCTCTCTCTCTCAACTCCCCGGGATAAGATTGTTAGTGCAATTAAACTTGGGAAGGACGCGTCTTAGGCTGCTGAGACGACTTAGAGAGGGATACACACCTCTTCCACTCACTCCCTTCCGATTTTGAGGAATGGGTGGTGGTTTTGTGTGTGTGTGTGTGTGTGTGTGTGTGTGTGTGTGTGTGTGTGTGTGTGTGTGTGTGTGTGCTATCTTTTCTACCTAATGGATCAAAAGCCTGAAGTCTAACAATGAGCCAAGAATGTAAACACTTTGGGTGTTCAGTGGGGAATGATCACAAAGGGATGCGAAGAGCCTAGTTTGGATCTACACACACACACACACACACACACACACACACACACACACACACACACACACACACACACACACATCCTTCCCTCACCACTCTCAAGTCCTTAATTTTCACCTTCCTCTTCTCTCCTCAAACTCTCCCAATGATTCCCTCCTTCACTCTCCTTTTCCTCTCCCCCACCTCGCCCCCCATTCCCTCCCAGGTCAGCACCATTAACGTAAGACATAACGAAGGAGCAGCCAAGGATCTGCCCCCGTCTTTTAATGCCCTGAGACGTCCACATAGCATTCTCATTAAAAACATTGACCTCATTAAAGCCGCCTAGTGATCTCATCCAACATACGTGCAATAAGAGAGGTTGTGCTGGTTTTGGCTTAGTCTGCCCTCTCCTCGCGTTTTCAGAGAGGGTTATGGGGATGGGGTGAGAGAGGGTTAAGAAACAGGAGGGCAGGGGAAACAGGAGATGGAGAGACGAGGAAGGGTGCAGGAAAGAGTAAGGGTTTGAGGAATGGAATGAGGAGAGACAGACTCAGAAAGAAGATGGAATGAGGAAGAAAGAGAGTGATTGGGGAAGATGAGAGAAAGCGACTGAGGAAGAAAAGAGATAGGAGGAGGAGAGGAAAAAGTAAAGATGGGAGAAAGAGAAAGGAGAAAAAGGATGGCATACTGATTTAGGAGATAAAAATTGACAGACTGCCCAACTGACAGGTACAGACTCAGTAAAACAGAGAAAATAAGTGAAAAGAAAAAAAAGGATCACCT